>NW_012148524.1:159596-347507 GCF_000956105.1 Propithecus coquereli | reverse complement strand
ATATTAATACAACAGAATATACACACACGCGCGCACACACACGCGTCATCCCATTCTCTTTTTTCAAGTTTTTAAAAGCAAATTTCTGTGAAATTTAACTCTGGTTGGCCTCATATCTGGGGCCCAGAAACACTCAAGTTTCTGCAGACCTTGATGCAGTCAACAGTTTTGCCCCTGAGAACATGGATTCTTGTTCCCATTAGCTAGACTGGCCTATAATCCTTTCCCTCCTTGTGCCAATCTAAGGTCACAGAGGTCTCAGAAAGGAATTCCTAGTGGTGTTTTTTTGCACCACTGTCCCACTTCAGCCCCATGCCTGTCACCATCAAGGCTTGTTTTTCCACTTCCTTTGCAAGAGCCAGGACGAATACCACCCGTGTCGCTGAGGGGCAGCTGGCCACCATTCCTCACTGGCCTCTGCTCACCTCCCTCTGGGCCCCTGGGGCCCTGGGGCCCTATCTCTCTGGGTGGGTGGGAATGTGAGGGATGGGATGGATTTGCTTAGGGAGGGAGGAGGAGAGATAACAGCCTCAGCTGGGGAAGAGAATGATCAAAGGCACAGAAGTGGAGCCATGTGTGGGCAGCGTGAGGAAACAGGAATTAATCCCACAGGACTGGAGCTGAAAGCCTCAACAGAGAAGCAGTGGGAGACAAGGCTGGAAGAGAGGTGAGGGCCATGTAATAGAGGGACCTGAAAACTTAGCTAATTCATTTGGCCTTCCTTTCAGTAACAATAGTTAATAACTTCTGATTGTTGAATGCCCCCTGTGTGCCAAACTCTATCCTAGGCACTTTTTTCTACATTTTCTCAAGTAATCTCCATATTAAGGTAGAGATTATTTTCACTGTTTTATCTTTTAAGGAAACTGAAGACCAGAGAAGTTAAAACCCCTTGCTCAAGGTTACCTAGCTAGTGAGTGGTATGGCCTAGACTTGAACCTATGTCTTTCTGGTCCTTGCCACAATTTAAATGAGTCACTCTGCTGCTTAAAAACCTCCAGGACTTTGGAAAGCTGAGGCAGGGAGTTGAGTTGAGTCTGCAGTGCCGATGGGACTAGGCTCATGATTTTCCCCATCCTTAGCAGCCCCCCACTCCTCCTCCCTTTGCTCCAGAAACTCTAATCAATCCTGAGAAGCTGCCCCATCCTACCATCACCCCTGCACAGCTGCACTGATTACCACCACACAATTCTGCTTCTCAAAGGTATGGCCACCAAGTGTAGGTCACCCAAGATCAGCCTACATGCTGTGTTACAATTGAACATCTTTCAGCTCAGGATTAAGGGGAGTTCTTTGTGTCTGTCTCATCCCCCTCTGTAGACTACACTTGACAGGACAGGACGCCCAATTTGTGTGTGTGGGGTGTGGCTTTCCATCTGGCCATGTGCCCAAGCTCATGGCCTGGAGGTGAGGAGTAGCCAGACTGGACTGCACACTTTTCCTGCACTGTGAACCCTCAGCATGAGAACTAAAAGATACCCAGATGCTCAGTCAGATGCCAGCACCTGGTCCAAGCAACTAGAGCTGGCCTTTTGGATCCCCTTCTCCCTCTTCCTCAGGAATCCAATCTATGAGGTCTTGAAGGCCTGACATTTTTCTCTCCTCCTATGCAGAGCATGAGGGCCAGAGGGAACAAGGCTGAGGAGAGAGCTGAGGATGAAGAGAGGCAGGAGACCTGCCCGAGAGGAAGACAGCAGCTCTCACGTCCATCCCATCACTCCTAGGACAGCAGAGGACAGCAGTATTAGGTCTGTCTGGATGTTCCCTGGTCCCCTGATTCCCAGTGTCAAGAATGAGTACTGGGGCCAGGTGCGGTGGCTCACACCTGTAATCCTAGCACTGGGAGAGGCCACGGCGGCAGAATCGCTTGAGGTCAGGAGTTCGAGATCAGCCTGAGCAAGAGTGAGACCCTGTCTCTACTAAGAACAGAAAAAATTAGCCAGGCAACTAAAAATAGAAACAAAAAATTAGCCGGGTATGGTGGCGAGTACCTGTAGTCCCAGCTACTCGGAAGGCTGAGGCAGGAGGATCACTTGAGCCCAGGAGTCTGAGGTTGCTGTGAGTGAGGCTGACGCCACAGCACTCTAGCCCAGGCAATGGAGCAAGACTCTGTCTTAAAAAAAAAAAAAAAAGCATGAGTACTGGTACTGAGTCGAGCTGATGATGGAGTGATCACAAACACAGAGCAATTTTTTACAAACATTTTATCACATGAAAGAAAGAATTAACGTAAAGAAGGAAGCTACACAAAATATCCCTCACCTCCTTCTGATTACTTTAGTCTTTCCTAGTAGAACTGAGACTGGCCTCGAAGTTCTAACCACTTCTTTTGCCTTCCTTCCTTTCTTCTGTAATTCTCTCCAGGCCCCAGGCATCAACTTGCTACAAAGGCCCAGTTTTTTGCCTCAGTTTCTCCACTCAATACTCAAGAAATTTACCAGGCGCAGTGGCTCATGTCTGTAATCTCAGCTCTTTGGGAGGCCAAGGTGGGAGGATCAGTTGAGGCCAGGAGTTCAAGACCAGCTTGGGCAATACAGGGAGACCTCATATCCACAAAAAATAAAAAAAATTAGCTGGGCATGGTGGCGTGCCTATGCTCCCAACTACTCAGAAGACTGAGGCAGGAAGATCGTGTGAGCCCAGGAGTTTGAGGCTGCGGTGAGGTATGATAATGCCACTACACTCCAGTCTGGGTGACAGAACAAGACCTTGTTTCTTAAAAAAATACTACAGCAATTTTCTGGGACTAAGACAGTCTTGAAACATCACTCAGGTCTCTGAGTTTGTCCCTGACCCTCTGCCTGGCTCTCACCAAATTCTTCCCCAGTAGGAAGAATCCTGCTTCCATTTTCCCTGTGCTCTCCTGTGAATGGACTAATCATTCAAAATGCCAAGTCCACCACCTGCTTAACTTAGAAAGGAGATGAGTGGCCATCAGAATAGTTGTTTAATGGGATTTCCACGGAAGAAGACCATGGTAAGAGGCATCTGAGAATAGAAGAGTGAAAAGATGGTTGATGACTTGAGCACATGGTCTTAAGGTCACACTCCAGTGATAGGAAGTCCCTCTGAAATTTGTCATGTTGGTGGCTTGAGATTGCATGTAAAGTAACTGACAGTTCCTGGTGCCTAACACATGGTGGTTTCCTTCCTCCTACCATCCCTATGCTCTCAGGTCAGGCCCCTCGTACCACCATCTACCCAAGCCCCAGCTTTGTTCCACACAGTAGAACACTGTGCCTCAAAATGCCCAACTAGCCTGGTAACTCTCGACCCAGGTCCTGCCTATTCAGAAAGCTCAATGATTAGCAGCCGCAGTCTCCTTTGGCCTGGCTAAATTCACAGAGTTTGAGTCTAATTATTATGATCCTTTTCATTCACATACGCTTTCAGTTATGCAAAATATTTTCCCATCCATAATTTCATCTCTTTGTCCCAAGAATCCTGTGAAATACCAGCCCAGCCTTTCTCCTGCCTGAGTGGTGTCTCAGAGGTGTAGTGACTAGTCTACACTGTAGTCATGCTGACTGCCAGTAGTGGGTACATTCTTTTTGATGGTTTCAAATGTCTCCAGTTAAGACCATTCTTGAGTTTCATGGATAGGTTGGGGTATGAATATTGATTTTATTTTTAATGGGATTTCTTGTGTTATATTCTGCTTGTCAAAGCAGTACATGCTCATTGTAGGACATTTGGAAAACACAGAAGAGTATAAGGAAGAAAACTTTAAAATCCCCTGAAATCCACCATTTGAACACAAGCATTGTTTCCTTTCAGACTTTTCTAATAGTTATAATAATAATAATAGTTATAATAATGACTGGGGATATTTAGTGAGTACTTACAGTATTGAGAGCATTATACTAAGGATTTTATTTTATCTTATTTCAATATTTACAACCCTATGAGGTACATACATAGTTTTATCCTTATTAAAACTGATGAATTGAGGCACAGAGAGTTTAAGTTACTTGTCCAAAGTTACCACAACCATTAACTATTGACATTAGACTTTGAATGCAGGAAATATGCCTCTGGATCCCTGTTCCTGCCATATGCTATGTGGCCATGTGTGTTAGATGGTTGAGACCTATTTCTGCTTGCAAGAAGGTAGGTAGATAATGCAAAAAGTGACTTGAAATTATTCAGTTACTCTTCTTTGCCACACCCATTCCTTTTCACCAGAGCTGCAGAATCTCAGACATGTTCTCCCTCTAGGAAATGCACTAGAGGCCATGAAGTGGCCTGGTACCATGCAACAGGAGGAGGACAGAGGAAGGAAATTAAGGGCTGGGTAAGAAGGCCTACAAGCTGAAGGAAGCCAGGACCAGGCATAGTAAACCACAACAAGCCTATATCCTCCTTTAGCTCACAATCTGCGCCAGACACTTTTGGCAGGCATTCTCCTATCTTCTTGCTAACAGAACTCCAACATTGGTCAAGGGTCCAACAGAGATATCTTGATCTCAGGGAAGGTGGGCCAGCACTGGATGAGCCATGATTAGTTTATGACACTTACAGAAATGCTCTTCCCCTCCACCAGTGGTTGGTCCCAGGTCAGGCCAGTGAAGTATAAAGGGAGGCCAGATAGGGGACTTCTGGGAAAGGTTTACCTCCCTGCCTGGTGACCCAGATACCTCCCAGAAGACTTCCTTGTATATCTCACTACGGACATGAGACTCAAAGTCGGCAGAGAACATTAAATCCTTGCAACTGTTCATGACAGATTATAAATGCTACTAAACCTGAAAGGATAGGAGGAGTCAAATGGCCAGATTATGGAGGGGAAGATGGATTCCAGAAAGATGCTAAATGGCAGGACTAAGCACAGTGAGCTTAGCCAGGGTATGAAGTACTATGGTGAATCCAACTTGGGTCATGTGCTCGCCACCCTTATGACCCAAGTAATGGAATCTATTACCAGGAAAAAAAAAAAAAAGAGAGAGAACAGGCAGCGGGCAGACAGAAACAATAGATGACCATTATTGGGATCATTCACTATTTCTATTTTTTCAATACCTTCTCATACATTATCTGCTTTGAGGGGTCTTCCAAGCCTCCTGTCCCCCTTCTCTAAGAACTAGCCTCCTCTTACCTACCCACAGTGGTGGGATCCTGGCAGCCCTGTTGTAATCCTGACTCCTGGGCAGAACTGACTAAACTACATGATATCCCTGATCCAAGCGGGACAACCAGATCCCACCCCAAGAATTTGGAATTGGAATTCAGAGATGCTAGTCAGTCTCTTTTGGTAACTTAAAACCAGGACTTACAAACCCAACAGCTATGGAGAAGCTATATTTAGATAAGGTCATGGAAAAGCAGAGAAATCAGAAATGCAAAGACTGGAGTGGATATGGAGAGACAAAAGACCTCAGGGACTGAGAGAGTGATTAAAAGAAACAGAGAACTGTCTTGATTCTGGATGACTTTCCAGTTCATGGCTGTAGTCCCTTCTGAAACATGGCTATGCTTACTGCCCTTGTGTTCCATGAAACTCCCCATAACCTATAATAAGCCTTCCTTTTAACTAAGCTAGCTCAAGTAGGTTTCCATTGCTAGCAACAGGAAGAGCCTTGATGAAATCAAAGTACTTAGTCATCATCCTTATTTTACAGATGAAATTAAGCACCGCCAGAGGTCAGCTGTGCAATGGAGAGTGGTTCCCAGTGAGGTATGCCTCATGGAGGCTGTGCAACCTTGGGCAACTCCCGGAACCATACTGGACCTAAGTCTGAAAAATGTCTGCAAGTAATCTCTACATCTCGTGAGCTCCTTGAATTAAAGACACATTTAAATTCCCAGGAATGCAGCACTTAGTTTTTCTGATAGAAAACCTCCTTTGACAAGAGTTTGACTCCATAAGACCCTTCTCCATGCTCTCTATGCTTCTCAATTACAGCACTTGTAACATTGTATGGAAATTGCCTGTTTACTTATCTGTTTCCCCCACTAGACTGTGATCTCTCAGGATCATTGTTTAGCAGTGACTAGCACACATCAGATGCTCAAGAAATATATATTGAATGAATAAAAAAATTGTCGCTTTTCATTGTTTTTTTTTTCCTGACTGACTATATTTTGTCTGGATGTTCCACATGACACAGTTGGACCCCCGGGAAAAAATGCTTATTGGCAGAAAGAGCATCAAAGGCACATATGGCTTCCAGGATCAGTTCTGTCACTAATGAGAGAACTGTGTGACATTAGGAAAATCATTCCCCATCTGAAAAACCACAGAGTTGGATTGTATATATCATTCTGTGACACCTTTGTGCCTTCTTCCTTTGTCTAGGCACTTCCATACCTAACAAACCCACGTTTTCTCAAAGCAGAAACCAGAAATCTGCATTCTCAGCTTCCCTTGCCACTAGGTTACAAGCATATGACTTAGAGCCTACAAAACAGAAGAATCCCGATTGGGATTTGGAAGAGAATTCGATTTGGAAGAGCATGACATGAAGGAGGCACTGTTCAGAATCCATCGTGGAGAGTGTGGGGGAGAAACAACCAGCTTTCACAGACAATGGTGCTAAAGGGCCTTGCAGTGATGCCCCTGGACCAGTATTGGTGTTGAACGTACACTTGCCTACCTATAGCAAGAATAGTGCCTCTCCCAGAGAAGCCCAATAGAGCATTGCTTTTGGAAGCAAAGTTTCTCTAGTTCCCTGGCCAATCCAAATTTTCTGAATTACTTAACATTACTTGAATCCTTATTTTTCTACTCAGACTAGCTATGGTGAGTTTTACTGTTTGTTTGCAACCAAGAACCCTGACCAATAAAGTCTCTGAGACACCTTCTAGAGCTAAGAATTTTTCGTATGTCCTCTCTCTTCAGAAATGACCCCACAGACCCTCAGTGTTTGTCCCAAGGTGTAGAGACAGCTGTGCTAGTCAGGGAAACTGTAAGCACTTCTATATAACTAGACTATACATTTCTAGAGGGTGGTGATAAGGCCAAAGAGTAGGCAGGCATCAGATCAGAAGACCTTGGTAAGCCTTGGTGCTTTAAAGATTTTGGACTTTATCCTTCAAAACAGTAGTTTTCAAACTTTTTGGTTTTAGGGCCCTTTTATAGTAGACTCCTAAAAATTATTGAGGACCCCCAAAAGCTTTTGTTTTTATTGGCTATATCTATTGATTTTACCACATTAGAAATTAAATCGAAAAAACTTTTATGTATTCATTTTAAAATAACAGCAATAAACTCATTATATGTTAGCATAAATAACATTTTATGAAAAACTACCATATTTTCTGTTTTCCAAAACCAAAAAATAAGTGAGAATAGTGATATTGTTTTACATATTTTCAGATCTCTTTAATGTAATAGAAGGCAGTCAGATTCTCTTACCTGCTTTTAAATTCGATCTGTTGCATTATGTTGTTTTGGTTAAAGTATATGAAAAATATCTGGCTTCACATACGTATGTGGTTGGAAAACGGAGGGCCTCATGGACCTGCTTAAAGAATCTCAGAGACCCCCAGGAACATTTGGATCCTATTTTGATAACCCTTGTTTCAAAATTCAGAACAAAATCTCTAGTCAGAATGTTAGGGTCGTCTGAGCACACGCTGTCTTTTATATGCTTACTAGTTTGTCCTGCTTTTCCCCTAGTAGGATTGGTTGCCATTTCCTGACTTCAGCTCAGATACCTCACACAAGTGTCTCCTTGTTAGGTCTGGCGGAGGGTAAACAGGTGGCAAGGAAGTGGTTAAGGGCAGAGAGCAGGAACCAAGTTGCAGCTACGAACTGTTCCATAGTGGGAACATGTAGAGTACGGAGCTCCTAGGGAACTTTAACCGGCCTAAAGCTCATTACCATCTAATTAGCATGGCATGGGTGGAGTTTTCGCGAAGGATTCTGGGGAAGATGCATGCGCAGAAAGGGAAACTTTAACATAACCTACTGGTTATGTAACCTGTTATGTAATCGTTATATAACCCCAACCTGTCAATCACCCCAAAGGCAGGAAACGGCAGAGCTGGGCATGGAGAAAGTACTCGATAAATGGTAGCTACTCTTAGCTATTCCTAAAACCTTTTCTGGAAGAGGGAAGGTATTGTGGGTGGGAAGCACAGAATGAATCAAAGTGTGGATTCTGGAATGGCAACGATGTACTTAGAAGGACAATGATGAGACCTGACTCAAAGTGGAAGATTCATTCATTCAGTAGATGGGGATGGAATGATTGTGGAGAGGTACTGAAGCAGTGGAGAAAATGGGGATATTTTAGGCAAAAATTAGTGTGAAGAGGCAGAACAGTTTGGGATGGGGAAGTCAGTGGGGTGAGGTGGGGGCAGTAGGAGGCTGCTGCAGAACAGGAGAGAGGTAGAAGCTGTACTAATGAAGAAGGAACCAGATGGCAAAAATGTTGTGAAACAAGGATCCGCAGGCCTTGATGCCTGACTGTTTGAGGTAGGAGGAAAGAAGGGAGAAGAGAAACCTGTACTTGTTTGTTGAATGGCTAAAGTTAGTTGGAGAGGCTGGTTTTACTCTAGGTGGAGATCTGACACTGGAACTCTGCCTGCTTCACATTGAGTACTCCATGTGTGAGGTGACTGCAGAAGACTCCGATTAGTAAAGGTCCAGACACCAACAAGGCCAAGGTGTCTGGATCTCCTTTCCAGAATTCCTGGAATCTAAACAGTTCTGACTCAGAATGACTCACATGGATGTTACATGAGACTTCCCATTATGCTGCTTTTTGTTATGAAATAACCAAAGATGCTAATTTGGCAACACACACTATCCCCCTCAGATATTGCTTTTTTACTGACAGATTTCAGCACTGTTCTAAACCCTCAGTCCCAGGCCTATTGGAACAAGATTTGCTACATCAAGAAGGCTGTTTCAGAGCCCTGACTCCAATATGGCTCCCATTCCAACCTATGGCATCTCTGGCCTCAGACTAGTTACAGTTCAGACATCTAGACCCTTACTGCCCAGAGTGTGGTCCAAGCACCAGTAGCACTGGCATTACCTGGGAGCTCATTAGAACTGCAGAATCTCAGGCTCCATTCAAGACCTACTGAATCAGAATCTGCATTTTAACAAGGTTCCCACATTAAAGTCTCAGAAGCACTAACCTAGAGCATGGTCTGGGGGGTTAGTTTTTGGATTTTGGGGGCTGAGGAAAAAAATGACTTTAATGTAAATGTTAAATGATAGTATGATGAGTCCCAGTTTCAGAAATTTGGAAAAAGAATAGTGAATCATAGAATTGAGGAACCATGGTAGTTATACATTCAATAAATCTATTCAATTAATCTATTATTTTGGTAACACAGGTAGAGGATGGTGATGATAGTTAACATTAACATTCATTGAGCACTTAGTCTCAGGTACTGTACTAAGTGCTTTTTGGACATTATCTCATTCAACCTTCAAAATAATATATAGTCTCACAACAAACCTATGAAGCAGGTACTGTTACCGAAAGCTCAGCACTTGTCCTTGAGGCTGCATCAGAAGAACGAGAACAAGTAGTTTGAGGAGAAGGAAAGAGAAGTTTATTACTTTGCCAGCAAAGGAGGAGGATGGAGACTCCTGTTGGAACTGTCATCATCCTCGTAATAAGCAGAAATACAGAGCTTTTGAAGGGTGGTTTCTCAGCTTCAGACAATTTATGTTCAACTGTAGTTGATGATTCTGATAGTCCCATCTCCGCTGAAAACAATGCCGTGACCTCCACCCAGGACCTCCCTCTGCCAGGTCCAGACTGAGCCATCTCCTGTAGCACAAATAACAAAAGACTACGCTGCGCCTCCCAACCACTGGTCTGAGGCAGGGATGCAGATTTTAGTTCTCAAAAGGAGTGAAGGATGTTCTAAACAGACAGAAAATATTTTTGCAGGTTTTTTTCAGACCATTCCCTCTGTTCCATATTCCCCACTGTCAATATTTCCCTTCCATATCTATGGAAGGAAGGGCAACTACTCTGTTACAGTAATGTTATCATCCCCATTTAACAGATGAGGAAACTGAGGTACAGGCTTTGATCACCACATTGTATTACCAGCTGAGATCTCCCTGATCTTCATAGATTTGGGGGAAATCAGATCAAACACCCACCCTCTTTACGTGACCTTACAATTCCTGCAAATTCTCAGGGGCTTATGTTCTCATGGTACATTCTATCTCTGGCTTTTCCGTCTCTGTTCTCCTCACTCCCACCCACTCATCCCATACATTCCTGCCAAGTGCTCTACTCTCTTCCTTTTCCTTCCCTCTCTCTCTGTTCTCCCTCCAGCTTTCCAAGGAGCAGAACCAATTCCTCTTTTGTTGTCTCATGCATGGCAGTTTAATGAGGGAAAGGAGGGATGCAGGTACAGGAATATTTATAGATTTGGTATAGTTCCTATTTTGATGGCTTCTCTTAATTGGCCTTTATCAATTACAAAAGCAATATATGCTTGTGAAAAATTTTCCAAAATACATAAAGTAATAGGTGAAAATATTGCTCTAATTATTTTCCTTAATTCTAATCCCTAGAGGTAAATATAGTTAATTGTTCAGTATGCATCCTTCCATATTTCAACTGACAAAATTTCCCTATCCCAGACCCAGGAAGTTTAATGGTCTCTCCAAGATGTCCATATTGTCATGGTCACTTGGTCACTTTTAGCTTAAAGAACTCTGTGCTGGCCAATCACTCTATCCTATTTACATTTTAACTCCTGTGGCTGATCTGATCTTTTCTCCTTTCTCTGAAACAACTCCTACGTGAGACTCAGTCTCTTTTCCTTAATTTCCACCAAAATCACTCACAAAAAAACATCTGCGTGTGTAACAGACTTTACTTAAAGCTTAGAGCAATGGAGGGGAATTGATACCATAGCCATACCAAACCTTTTGTCCATTTCCCTAATAGAAAATTTTCACTGTCTTCACACCATCTTGCCTAGCTGCCTAGGACCTCAATTTCCACATTGCAAGAGGCTTATCAAGATATTTTCCTTAAAAAATGCATCTCTCTCCCTAGGGGAACTCTACTATTAAACTCTACTATCAAAATAACAAATTCTCACCCCACATATACAGATATATATACACAGAGGTTCTTTTCATTTTGTTTTGTTTTCCACAAATAGAATTATATTGTACATAATCTTCTGCAATTGGCTTCTTTCACTTAGTAATATTTAACAGCTATCCTTCCATACCAGCCCATACCAATCTATCTTATTCTTTTTTAGGGGATAGAGCAATTATATGGCTGTTCCATAATTCATTATCACTCCTATATTGATGGATATTTAAGTTATACCTATTTTTCCATGGTACAGACGATGCTGAGATAAATATCCTTTAACATGGGCTGGGTGTGGTGGCTCATGCCTATAATCCTAGCACTTTGGGAGGCTGAAGCAGGAGGATCACTTGAGGCCAGGGGTTTGAGAACAGCCTGAGCAACATATCAAGACCCTGTTTCCACAAAAAATTTTAAAATTAGCCATGTGTGGTGGTGCATACCTGTAGTCCCAGTTACTCAGGAGGCTGAGAAAGGGGAGGATCACTTGAGCCCAGGAGGTTGAGGCTGCAGTGAACTAGGGTCCCACCACTGCACTCTAGCCCTGGCAACAGAGTGAGACCCTATCAAAAGAGAAAAAAAAAACCATAAAGCTTTGCACAATTGTTTGATTATTTCCGCAGAAATATTTCCCAAAATGGGAATACCTGGGACAAAGGGCATGTGTGCTTACAGTCTGGACAGATCATGCCCTGATGGCTGCTATAAAGGCCGTATTGATCTATATTCCAACCTACGATGTCTGGAGGTGTTCCTTTTGCTACACTCTTTCCAACTCTAGACAACAAATTTTTTCAATACTCATTTATACTTCTTTGATTATGGGTGAGATGGAATGGATTTTTATGTGTTTCTTGGCCATTCATGTTACCTCTGTGAATTGCCTGTTTATGTTTTTTGCCCACCTACCACTCCCCTGCCATTAGTGTTTTTAAGTGCCCCTCCCCTTAGGTCCCTCCCTGTATCTCAGACTCAAAACCACGTTCAAAATACACCTTTACCACTTGAGGCTCCCATAGCATTATTTATTTGAGATGTTCTATTTTATTTAATATATTTTCTTTCATTCTTAATATGAAAAGCAGGCTGCCTTTTTAAAGTCATTATTTTCTTTTTTTTCCCCCATCTTGTCATGGTTACCATAACAAAGTCATTCTTTTCAATAGTCATTCTTTTGGAGAATATTTAATTAAATGGAAAACACAATGGAGTGTTAATGTAACTATTCCTCAAGAAGTTTAGAGCACTACAGTTCCACCTTTGTGTAATCCATGCATGTTTTTGCTAAAGTTGAAATCACAGCTGGGGTATAATTTGGTGCCTCATTTTTGGCATTTATCATTGGATCATTATTAATCTTGGGCTTTTGTCATCAACCCAAGGTCCATTTGCACTCCCTTGCTCCCTCAACACAAACCATAGCCTGTGGTTTGGGTTCTGTTGCTGTGCTTTATAAAGGAGGACTTGACTCTGTGACTTACTGGAGTCACAGATTCTAGTTCACTTCTACCCGCTCCCAGAGCCATCGTTTTATTTTATCTTCCCAAGGGAGCTTGCAGGTGAAAATATAATTACTGAGAAGTCATATGGCCTGAGACAAGTCTACAGGGGCAAAGCTCCTTTGGTCTTCGAGCCAGGGCCTGAAACAGGCTGGAGCTGGCCCAGAATAGGCTAGAGATCAGGAAGTCCAAAGCCCAGGAGAGAAATCATTCTGAAGCAAAAGACATCTGTGCAAAGCAATCTGCTCCAATAAATGTGAAATGAGATGGAAAAAAAAAAAGAAATAGAAGGCGCTATGGATCAGCATCGTTCCAATTCTATTTGTGTGTGTGGGTGTTTGTGTCACACAGACTGTCATATAAAGGAAAATAATAAAAATAAATTACCCAAACCTTAACAGTAGTATCTCTGAATGAAGTAATTATAGGTAATTTTACTTTTTTCTCACTATGATTTTCATTTTTTTAGAAAATTTCTATTTTTTTAGCAATAAACCTATATTTGTTTTATAATCAGAGAAACATGAACACTGTTGTTTTTTAAAAAGCAGGTCATTTCTTTCTATATGTCCCAATGTCATTTGTTGAGCAGTAGGGAACTGAGGGGAGTGGGTTTTGATTTCTAAATCCTAATATGTTGAACCAAAGGAGATGTCTTAGTCTGCTAGGGCTGCCATAACAAAATACCACAGACTGGGTGGCTTAAACAACTGAAATTTATTTTCTCATAGTTCTGGAGGCTGGAAGTCCAAGATCAAGGTGCCGGCAGGGCCCATTTTTGATAAGGACTCTTTTCCTGTCTTATAGATGGCTGCCTTCTTGTGATGTCCTCCTATGGCCTTTCCTAGGTGTCTGCATGGAGGGACACCTCTACTGCATGGAAGAGGAGAGAGAAGGAGAAGGAGAGAGAGTGCACATATGCACACAAAAGTGTGTGTTCTAATGTCTCTTCTTATAAGGACACAAATCCTACTGGATCAGGGCCCCATCCTTATGACCTTATTTAACCTTAATCCCTTCCTTACTCCAAATATAGCCACACTGGGGGTTAGGGCTTCACCATATGAATTTTTGGGGAGGACACATTCAGTCCACAACAGAAGGAAAGGGAAGGGATCTATATACCTATGCCAGGCAGTTTCACACATAATCTCATGAAATTCTCACAATAATCTTGTAAGATAAGTGTTTTCCCCCCATTGTATATGTGGTAATAGCAATAGTAAAATTTATTAAGCACTTACTATGTGGTAGGCACAGGGCTATGGAGGATCCCTGTTAAGTGGTGGAAGAAAGCTTATTGAAATTGTTGCCTGCAGTTATGTGGAAAGTAGAATATACAAGTGATGAACATAGTTATTCAATTAACAAGATTTTCAAGCAAAGCATTGGAGGTGTGGGCTGTTTTTTTCTTGATGCTTATAGTAAAATGTGAGAGGAGAGACATAAATTGAGGGAAGAACTGTTAAACCAGAAAGGAACCGGTGCTTAATGATTCTCGGCCTCTCCAGATGGCAAAAGACGCTAAAATTAAGAAATGGCTTCCAAGCACTGTTAGGAAAGCATGGCATAGAGAAAAAGTTAAGGGTGTCTGCACAGCTTTTTGTTAAAACCTCAGAAAGATCAAAGGATCAGAGTGGTATTCAGTCACAGAAAGGGCCCTTTCAAGATAATAAAGGTGTGACTCGCAGAACCTCTGAAACAAGAGGGCCTCCCGGAAGCTTAAGAGCTGTGTGTACCTCAGCCATCTTAGAAGGAGTTCAAGATAAAGAAAGGGCTTATCTCAAACAAACAGATCTGTAGATACGTCTCTTTTCTAATAGAGTAAACCCCAGTTAAATCCACTGAAGACTCAAAAAGGTTTAAGAAAGTTATTTAAGCAGAAATACACCAGCTTGGACTGAGACAGAGAGAGAACAAAATTAAATTAGGCTGCTGGACCCCCAAAATTCTACTGGCAGGAAGCAGGCTGATAAACTGCTCAGCTGCAAACATGTGCTACCTTTCCTGAGACTAAAGAGCCTTAAGAACTAATCAAGAAACATTCCACATTTGCCCAGCTGGATTTCAGAATTGCCATGGACCAATAACTCTTTGATACCTCCCCTTTCCCCACTCCTTTTCAAATGGAAATGTCTTTGTCAGTTATCCTGGGCCTACCCACCATTTTATGTTGGTTGTATGGGGGACAGATTACTTGTCTTTCATTTTACAGATCAACAGATTGAGAAGAATTTTACCTAAAAGGCTGTATCTACACTTGGACCTGATTTAGATGATGAGATTCCAGATTTTAAGCAGACGCTGTAATGGGATGAGATTTGGGGGAATGTTGGGAGGGAATGAAAGTATTTCGCATGTGGGAGGTACATGAATTGTTGGAATTCAAGGGGTGGACTGTGGCAGAAAGACTCTAACATGGCCCGCTTTCTAAAATTCATGCTCTTGTGTAATCCTCCTCCTCTTGAGTGTGGGCAGGACCTGTGACTTCCTTCTAATCAACAAAATATAGCAGGGATGACAGGATGTCACTTCTCTGATTACATTACATAATGTTGTAAGGTGTCTCCTGCTAGGAGACTCTTTTCCTTGCTGGTCTTGATGAAGCAAGTGGTCATGTTGGAGAGGCCCACAATACAAACATGATGGTTAATTTTATGTGTCAACTTGGCTGTGCTACAGTGCCCAGATATTTGATCACACATTATTCTGGATGTTTCTGTGAGGGCATTTTTGGATGAGATTAACGTTTAAATCAATGGAATTTGAGTAAAGCAGATTGCTCTCTATAATGTGGGTGGGCCTTATCCAATCGGTTGAAGACCTGATTGGAATGAAAGACTGACCTGCCCCGAACAAGAGGGAATTCTGCCAGCAGACAGCCATGAACTGCAACATAAGCTCTTCTCTGGGTCTCCAGCCTGCCACCCCACCACGCAGATTTTGAATTTGCCACTTTCCATAATCATGTGAGTCAATTCTTTAAAATACATCTCTCGATGTATACACATGTGCACACGCGCGCGCGCACACACACACACACACACACACTCACATCCTATTGGTTCTGTTTGTCTGTAGAACCCTGGCTAATACAGCAAGAAACCAAGAATGGCCTCTGGCCAACAGCAAGATAGGAACTGAGGCCTTTGGTCTGGCAGCCCAGAAGAAATTTAATGCTACCAACAATCACGTGAGCTTGGAAGTGGATTCTTGCCTAGTTGAGCCTCATATGAGAGCCCAGCCCTGGCCAACACCTTGATTGAAGCCATACAGAGGACCCAAGTGAGCCATGCCAACTCTAGACCCATAGAAGCTGTGAGATAACTGTGTGTTGTTTTAAGCTGCTAAGTTTGTGGTAATAGTGTTACACAGCAATAGGTAACTAATATAAGAGGGTTTAGCAACTTGAGGATTCCTGTCTACAAACTGAGTATAATTGACACTTATTTTTTCTTTCAAGTGCTCTCCTAGTTTCTAGCGAGTCAGCCCTGTGTAATGCTTCCTTAGCAGGAATATCACATGGAAATATTGAAGCACTGTGATATTATAGAAAGAGACTTTGGAGTCATAGGGACCTGGAATTGAATGCCACCTCACCATTTACTATCTGTGTGACCTATGGCAACTCACTTTACCTTTACACCAGCATGAACTTCCCTTTCTTTATCCAACATAAAAGCATTTAATAACAGTATCTACTTCTCAAGGTTGTTTTGGGCATTAAATAAAATAATTGATGTGAAGCATAGAGTCTAGTACTTGAAGCAAAGTAACCAATCAATATGTGAAACTTTGAAAAATAATTTGCAGAGCATTCCTAAACCTGTAAAACCCCAAGGACAAACACCATTGTCTCTATCTGCCCTGGATCCAGGGCCACTTGGTCATCTGGGGCAACATCTGGTAGTGGCGTGATGAAAATCTGGTGACCATGTTCACCATTCTCTCCAGATAGAGAAGGCCTGGAACTGTCACACCTAATAAATGTTTGCTGAAGGCATATAGGGAAAACAAACAAACAAGAAACCCAAAATCTCCACTAGATGGCAAGCCCTGTGAAGACAAGGTTCATGTTTGTGGTGTTTGTTGCTAATATTCCTAGCACTCAGACCAGTGCCTAGAACAGAATAGAAGCTCAATAAATAGCTGTTAAATAAAAAAAATGAATGAATGACTACCTTGCATGTGGAGCATGAAGAGAAGTACGCTGGGTGTTTTTTCCCAATGTGTGGCTCCTCCACCTGAATGGCTCCTCATAGATCCCTGATAGGAGCCCTGATATCATCTACCCTTAGGCTGAATTATTTCTACTGCTATTCTGGAGAACTGCTAATTTCCCCCAAAGAGAGGCCAACAGTTGTGGGAGCAGCATCTCTAGTTATTTCATTAGAGTGAAGCAGAAAGGGAAATGCCATTTTTTGAGGACCTATTGGGTACCGGGCACTGCTAAGCTTTTTATACACATTACTTATCTCATTAATTTCTTACCGTAATTCTCTGGGTTAGGTATTAATATTATTTCCATTCGGCAAAAGAGATAACTGAGAAACAGAGAGGTTATGTGCCCTGCCTAGATCACACACCTAGTAAGTGGCAGAGCTAGGCTATGAACTGAGACCTGCCAGACTCCAGAGCCCATGCTCTTCCTAGTAAACCAGTATTGGGATCTGGCAGTAGCCTTTTAGAAAGTACAAGGGCAGGAGCTCTATCTTATTTGACTTTGTGCCTCAAGTTCTATCACAGGGGTTGTCAAATAGTAGAGACTCAATTAATGTTTAATGAATGAATCTATCAGTGGAAAACTTTTCCCATATATTCATTCAATAAACATTTATAGTGTTTATACAGTGTGCCAAGTAAGTCTAGGTAGACGTTGGGGATACAGTGTTGAACAAAAAAACCAGTGGAACTTACATTCTAACTGGGGAAGATATACTATAAACAAACATAAAAATCAAATAACGATGACTTCTTTGAAGAAAAAAAGAGCATGATGCAATTAAGAATGATCAAGGGGTCAGGGAAGCCCTCTGTAAGAGAGGACACTTAAACTGATTGACAAGGAGCCAGTCAGTTGTGTGAAGGTCTGAGGGAAGTACATTTGAGAAAAATCAAACACCTAGTGCAAAGATCCTGAGGTAGGAATAAACTTGGTGTGTGTGTAACTGAAAAAAGGAAGACAGTGTGCTGGGAGCAAGTGAGAGAAGTGGGTGAGTGGTAAGAGATGCAGTGTCTTAGTCTTCTGAGGCTACCACAACCAAGTACTCCACACTGGGGGCCTCAACAACAGAAATGTGTGAGGGAGGCAAGATGGTGGATGAGAAAAACCACCAGCCAGAGTATCTCTGCAAGAAAGATAGATTTTAGATGAAAGTGAAAAAAAAAACAAATAGGCAGACAAACATAGATCACATGAGGATCGGAAGGAAGGGTGCCTGAAACTACAGGAGACTCCATGGGAAGAAGTTGTGGAGCAGAACTGGAAGGAGAAAGGCATCGGCAGGGTCTAAACTCTCAGAGGCTTGGAGACCAGCGACAAGGGCAGGTGGAGCGGTTAAATTTCTCCTTCCTTGCATCTCAGACTGCTGGTGGGCTGCTGAGCTGCTGGAGAGACCTGCCGACACCAGCCCAGAGACAGCCGCCGCCAGTGAGAGGTGAGCTTCTTGTGAATAGGGCACTGGGCTCCCAGCACCCTCAGGGCACCTCCCGCCCCACAGACTTATCTAAAAATGATAAAAGCCATATATGACAAACCCACAGCCAACATCATACTGAACGGGACAAATTGAAAGCATTCCCGCTTAGAACTGGAACCAGACAAGGTTGCCCTTTATCACCGCTTCTATTTAACATAGTGCTAGAAGTCCTAGCCAGAGCAATCAGACAAGAGAAGGAAATCAAAGGCATCCAAATGAGAGCAGAAGATGTCAAATTATCACTCTTTGCTGATGATATGATCTTATATCTAGAAAACACCAAAGATACTGCCATGAGACTACTGGAATTGACAAACAAATTCAACAAAGTCTCAGGTTACAAAATCAATGTACAGAAATCAGTAGCATTCATAAATGCCAACAACAGTCAAACTTGGAACCAAATCAAAGGCTCAATACCCTTCGCAATAGCAACAAAGAAAATAAAATACCTAGGAATACATTTAACTAAGGAGGTAAAAGACCTCTACAGGGAGAACTATGAAACACTGAGGAAGGAAATAGCAGAAGACGTAAACAGGTAGAAAACCATACCATGCTCATGGGTCGGTAAAATCAACATCGTTAAAATGTCTATACTACTCAAAGTGATCTACAGATTCAATACAATCCCTATTAAAATACCAACATCATTTTTCACAGATCTAGAAAAAATAATTCTACACTTCATATGGAACCAGAGAAGACCCCTTATAGCAAAAGCAATCTTAAGCAAAAAAAAAAAAAAAAAAAAAAAAAAAAAAAAAATTGAGAGGCATCAATTTACCAGACTTCAAGCTATACTACAAGGTTATAATAACTAAAACAGCATGGTACTGGTATAAGAACAGAGACATACACCGATGGAAAAGAACTGAGAACCCAGATATAAAACCATCCTCATATAGCCATCTAATCTTTGACAAAGCAGACAAAAACATACACTAGGGAAAAGAATCCTTATTCAATAAATGGTGCTGGGAAAATTGGATAGCAACATGTAGAAGACTGAAACAGGATTCGCACCTTTCACCTCCTACAAAAATCAACTCACGGTAGATAACAGACTTAAACCTAAGGCGTGAAACTATAAGAATTCTAGAAGAAAATATTGGAAAAACTCTTATAGACATTGGCCTTGGGAAGGAATTTATGAAGGAGACCCCAAAGGCAATCATGGCAACAACAAAAATAAATAAATGGGACCTGATAAAATTAAAAAGCTTCTGCACAGCCAAGGAAATTATCACAAGAGCAAACAGACAACCTACAGAATGGGAGAAAATATTCACATGCTACTCATCTGATAAAAGGCTGATAACTAGAATCTATATAGAACTCAGAAAAATCAGCAAGAAAAAAATCAAACAACCCTATCAAAAAGTGGGCAAAGGACATGAACAGAAACTTTTCAAAAGAAGATACACTAATGACCAACAAACATGAAAAAATGGTCAACATCTCTGATCATCAGGGAAATGCAAATCAAAACCACAATGAGATATCACTTAACTCCAGTGAGAATGGCTTTTATCAAAAAGTCCCCAAAAATAAATTTTGGCATGGATGCGGAGAGATAGGAACGCTCATACACTGCTGGTGGGACAGCAAACTAGTACAACCTCTGTGGAAAGCAATATGGAGATACCTCAAAGAGCTACAAGTAGAACTACCATTTGATCCAGCAATCCCATTACTGGGCATCTACCCAAAGGAAAAAAAGAGATTCTATAAAAAAGACATCTGCACTCGAATGTTTATAGCAGCACAATTCACAATTGCGAAGATGTGGAAACAATCCAAGTACCCATCAATCCATGAGTGGACTAATAAAATGTGGTATATGTATACCATGGAGTTCTACTCAGCCACAAAAAACAATGGTGATATAGCACCTCTTGCATTATCCTGGATAGAACTAGAACCCATTCTACTAAGTGAAGTATCCCAAGAATGGAAAAACAAGCACCACATGTACTCACCATCAAATTGGTATTAACTGATCAATACTTAAGTGCACATACAGTAATGACATTCATCGGGTGTCGGGCAGATGGGAAGGGGGAGGAGGGGATAAGTATATACACATGTAATGGGTGCAGTGTGCACCATCTGGGGGATGGACACACTTAAAGCTCTGACTTGGGTGGGGCAGAGGCAATATATGTAACCTAAACGTTTGTACCCCCATAATATGCTGAAAGAAAAAAAAAAGAGAATCACAAGACAAAACATGCATTTGAAAGAATGAGGATGTACCTTCACAATTAAAAAAAAGTGTCAAAGAGAAAAAAAAAACAACAGAAATGTGTTGTCTCACAGTTCTGGAGGCTGGAAGCTCAAGATCAAGGTATCAGCAGGGTTGGTTCCTCGTGGGGGTTGTGGGGAGGAATCTGTTCCATGCCTCTCACATGGCTTCTGGTGGTTTGCTGGCAATCTTTGGTGTTCCTTGGCTTGTAGAAGCATCACCTCATCCCTGCCTTCATCTTATCATGGTGTTCCCCCTGTGTGTGTGCCCGAGTCCAAATTTCCCCTTCTTATAAGGACAATAGTCTTGTTGGATTAGGGGGCCACCCTATTCAGTGTGACTCATTCTAACTTAATTATATTTGCAATAACCCTGTTTCCAAATAAGGTCACATTTTGAGATACTGAGGACTTCAACATGAATTTCTGGAGGACATAATTCAACACATAACATGAGGTCAGTGATATATGGCAGATAAAGGTCACAGAAGGCCTCAGAGAACAGGGGAAAGAGGTTTGGATGTGCTCTGGATGTAATGGGAAGTCACCAAAGCATTTCAAATCAGGCAAACAACATGATCTGATTTATGTTTTAAAAGAATAATTCTGGCTGCTGTGTTAGATCGTGAGAGAAAACATCCCCCTATGCCTGCGTGAGTCATCTGGTTCCCCTGCTAGGAGTGGGAATTCTCGTCATAACATCCACTTATTGGACCTGAGGTTTTAGTTTTCATTGTTTATCATCAGTTCACAGGAAAAACACATTTATCTTCCACTTTATGAGATGAACACATCCTTATAACCACATACAAAAGTATTGTTTGTTTTCTTTCCTGGATGTCTACTCTTTTTAAATTATAAAAGTAATACAAGCTCTTGGTAAAAACGTCAAACACCAATAGTGCATGCATAGCCCTCTCCATTTCCACTTTTCAATTTCTTCACACCCACACCCACATTTTAAAAGAAACCTCTTTGGAGATCCCCTTCCTAGAATTGTTTCTGATCATCTTTATATGTCTCTATACAGATTCTGACCCACAACAAAATTTTAATACTAGGCCAACTGTCCAACTTCACCAGGCAGGCTCCTGTTACCTTCTTTCCATAGACTGGCATGGAAATGTCCAGAAAGAACAGGGACAGTGAGCCACAAAATTAGTAGTAGAAAGATCATTGGACTTGGGATCAAAAACATTCAGTTCCTATTTCTGCTACATCACTTGCTGCCTCTACGACACTGAGCAAATCATAACCAAGTCTTAGTCTTTGTTTCTTTTCATTTTGCCTATCTCATGAGGTTGCAGCGATGTACAAGGGTATTTGTGTAATAAAGCATTTCTGCTATGTTGTTGCTACTGTAGACAACCCTCCTCTCCACTCCCCACGTACACACAGTCGTATCTCTTGGTATTTGTTCATAGACAAGGGAGTTTTTGTTATGTAACTAGAACTAGCAAGAGGTGTCATGCTGGAGGACAGGCCAGGGGTCATAGGGTACAGTTAACTTTGTCAGGCTGGGTGATGTCTGGGGTAAGAGTTCTGAGTGGCTTTTCAGGCTCCAAATGTGGCCAAGTAGGAGTTGGAGAAGGAGGGAACAAAGTGAATGTGTCCCTCTTGACAACCATAGCTGAAAGACTGATCTGAGGGCCTGGGATGCCCTGATTTAGCAATGTATTCCAAGTCTCAGAAGGAGAAACAATCAGGAAACATCTTGGTGGGTTCAAAGATTCTGCTAATATTCAGGAGAGGCTGCCAAACCCATAGACACTGGACTTTGGGGAAAATATTAATAGTATTTTATCACTAGAAAAGACTGCTGGTTTATGTCATTCAAAACTGACTGTGTTTTGGATTGTCATCCAGGGAATGGGTCTGTTTTTTATTATTCATTGTATCCCCTGCAGTACATGGCACCAAGTAGGTGCTCAATAAATATTGGTTGAGTGACCCGACTATTCCTTTTAAAAGAGATACATTATCTCTTTTAGCCCTCAGGACCAAATGAGTAACAACGATACTCGTACAGCCAATTTGCAAAGCCCAGTTTTCACATCCAGTTTCAATTTATCATCTCAATGATCCAATGAGGCAGGTTTTATCATCATTCTTATTTTAAAGATGAGATTACTGAGATCCAGAGAGGTCAAATCATGGGCTTAAAATCACCTGGTGAATAAGTAGAAGAACCCAAAATAAACATGTCCTCCAACACCTACAAAGGGTTGTATTGTGATGGTGATGATCAGGATGTGACTTGTAATATAAAATATAAGAACCCCTTGTGGCTGGGTAAGTGTGGTGTGCCTGGAAGGTGGTGCACACCCAGGCAAGAGGCATGTCTTCAAGCAGGAAACAGGAACTAAGTAGGCAAGCTTTACCCCACCAGCCAGCATTCAGCAAGCACCGTATTGTCTGAGGACCTGCTCTGTTCTGGCCACTGGACATGGAGCTTGGGATATGACAGTGAACAAGCAGGAAAATTAGTTCTCTCAGGTGGTGGCAGGGGCCGAGATGGCACCTACCATGTTGGAGGCCAATAAGGCTTTAGGGTGGGATGAAGCCAGTAATGCCCCCTCAAGAGTTTTCTAAATATTCGTTCAAGACCTGGTGTCAAGCTGTCCGGGAATCTCTCCTTTTTTTCTTAGAGGGCGTCTTGCTCTGTCACCCAGGCTGGAGTGCAGAGGCGTCATCATAGCTCACTGCAGCCTCAAACTCCTGGGCTCAAGCGATCCTCCTGCCTTGGCCTCCCAAAGTGCTGGGGTTACAGGTGTGAGCCACTGTGCCCAGCCAGGACTCTCTATTTTAATACCCATTTTAGATGATTCTGATGCACAGTCATGTCTGGGAGCCACTGTAATAGGCAAGCTGGATGGTTTAATTGCACATCACAATGGCAAACTCTTATTTTCCAAGCTTTTAGATGAAAAGTTCTACCTTCAGCTCAGCTGTACCATAGAGGCACACTTGGGCCAGCATATTAAAAGGGGCTGATCTCCACCACATCCCTAGGCTGGTGAGGTAACCAGGAAAATTGCCTCCAAGATAAGGAGAATCTTGTGGAACACAAACCCATACTGTGAGATCCAGAAGTCCCTTTTCAAGAGAAGACTCTTCATCCAAGCCCAATCTTAGAGATCCTGAGTTTTGTTTGAACAAGAAAGGTGCCAATTCCTTTATACTAAGTCTTGAGTCCAGGTCCTCTGGCTCCAAATCCTATGCTTTTTCCATTCTATCACTCTTCTCTTCTATTTACAGCCTCCTGAATCAAGATCCTAAAATGGTCTATTTAGAGACACTAGCAGCAAGTGATGTACAGAATGGAACTTCCTCAACCTGGCAGCTTGAGGAGGCCCTAAGTAAACTGAAAAGTGGCTTTCTCTCACCCTGAATGTTGCTCTCTGCTCAGAGCTCTATTACTGTTTTTGAAAATAAGAATCTTCTTGTGGTTGCTTGAGCATTTCTGTTACCCACATCCCAGCAGCAGTTGAGAGTGCTTATTATGAGGGAGGAAAGAGAGTCCAGGGCCTTGGGAGCTCAAGAGAAAACAGAGCCCGAGATCCTAGGAGCATGGGAGACCGGGAGCCAGGGTCCAAAGGACAGGAGCTGGGGGTCCCTGAGGAACCGAGTGACCACACTTCTTGGTTTGCCTGGGATAGTCCCAGTTTATGCCTGTTGTTCCTGGGTAATTATTACCAGCACCCTCCCAACTGTCAAAAGTGCCCTAGTCATACAACAAATGATACGGCCACCCTACTGAGGGAGGAAGTGGAGCCCTTCTTTTCCCATTGTTTTCACCTGGGACACTGCTTTGAAAATGAAACTACAACTTCCAGACACCAGGGCAGTAAGCTCCTTACAAACAGGGACTGCCTTGTGATTGAATTTTTTTCAAATAAGAAGAAAAGCATAAAGCTTATCATGTACATTAAAAAGACAATATCTGATAAATTAATACCACGTGATTGAATTTTGTATTCCCAGCACCCAGCTATACGTATGAATTAATGCTTCCTGCTCTGCCTACACCTCAGCCACAGTTCCCCTCTGGCCAAATCGTAGCCTTATCAGTATCTTAATGATTGCACTGACATCTGGTGGTCATTTCCAGGTTTTTCTCTAGGCCACTCCTATAAAGGATGATGGATCAATCTATACCCCATACTCCATCAAAGCAACTTTTATCTGAACCCTACAGTGACTAGACATGACACTCTAATTCATAGCAAGCTGTTGATAGCTGGTAACAGATGTATTATTTTTTCTCAAAAACTATTTAGAGACAGGGATGGTGCTCGTATGGAAGGGTCCCAGTAAAATGATAACTAACATTAGAACTGAATTTTTTTTGGTGGGATTTCAGGCTTATGAGGGAGTTATTTTTACATGAAGGTATCATTCTGGAAACAATACAAGTAGGCTAAAGGCATTAATGTTCTTGGTAGCAACGACACATAAAGTCAACACACCAGTGTAGATGTGGTCAAACATCAACCAGAAAAATTCTTAATCTAAAACTTGGACACATGGTAAACTGCCTTACTAGCTAGCAGTGTCTGGCTAACAGAGGGAAGGGCTGGGGGAGGAGTCAGAGGCAGGAAAAAGAGAAAGTATGGAAGCCATACTTCAAAGTATAACTTTCCTTTGTTTTCTGTGTTCCAGAGAGGTGTGAAAAGGAAATGTTTGCATATTCAACCACCTCCCCATGACCATGCTTTAATCTACAGGGTCACTTCCAAGCGTTTACTACAGAAGACATTTTAATCCCAACACACCCTGAAGAGAGTACTAAGAACCCTAGTATTCATCGGAGGAACATTTTGATAACCCATCCTCCTCCTTGTATGAAGTGGCTGGAGGCAAGAGGCCTGTCAAAACCCATGACCTTATGTCATTAAAAGCTCAAAAAGCGAGAAAAACTTGGCTCCCAGCTAATTCTCATGTCATCAGGAAAGTATCACTAATGACACAGGGACATTTAAGTAGCCATGATGAATGAGGAATCTGGGTATCTGGAATATCTCAGAAAATGCAAGCTGCCCCTCATTTGCCTCCTTATGGTAAAAAGTATTACTGAGTCTTCAAACATGGAAGTAAGTATTTAACAAATCTTTTTAAGAAGTGGGCCCACCAGTAGGGGTTTGTGGTTGTCTTTTACGCTACCCTCCCCCAAGCCCTCCACCCTGCCCCTGTGCTTCTCTGATCAGAAATCAATAGCTACAAAGTTTAGGATCTTTAAAAACACACCAGACAGCAAGTTGGATAAAGCTGTGCTTTATTACATGCATAATTACAAATCTGTGCTAAGTGAAAATGTATAAAGCAATGGCAACCTGGGTTTAAGCCACACAGAGAAAAGGCTGGATGATCCCATTAACCCTTCTGCCATTGTCCATTCCGTTGCCTTTAACATGATTGTTTCCATTTCTTACAATTTGCATAGCACTTATTTGTCAAAGTACTTTCCATTCATTGTCTCAGTTTATCCTCACAACAACCCTGTGAGGTAGGTAGGGCAATTAACACTATCCCCATTTGCAGATGGGAACACTGAGGCACAGAGCGGTTAAGATCTCAAGGCTAGTTAGTAGAAGCATAGGGAATAGAAACCAGGTCTCCAAACTCCCAGTCCACATCTTCCTTTTTTAGACTATGTTGCTCTGCACCACCAGGGAGCAGAGAAGTGAGCAGTGAGCCACAGCTCTGGTTCAGGCTGTGCCTAGGAAGAGGCGAGAATTAAAGCTAAGGAAGCACAGCTAAAGGGCTGGCAACACTCAGATGTGCTCTGCACAGCTCAGCACCAAGCTTCCTGTGGAAACTCGGGCTCTATTAGCTTTGGTTGAAGCCAGTTTCTGGATGCCTACCTACTGCTGATGTCTAGATATTAGCTTCGGTTGAACTTTCACCAACTCTCGGGAATTAAAATGTCGAGTCAGACAGGTTTTCTTTGGCTACTGCAGTTGGAACCGGCCCTGCAAACAAGCTTATTACAGAGATATTCACATGGGGGCCCATAGGCTAAAACTGGCCCCCCTGATCTCCTGGTCTCATCGGCTCACCCAATGGGTGGTAGTTTTCCCACAGCCAGAAATGAATGGGCAGAGGTAAGAGCAGGAGGCTGGCCTTGGTCAAATGAAGAAGAGTTACCAATATGATATCATTGTCCCCCTTAGCTGACGTGACCAAGGTGCTGTCAGGCCCACTCCCTTTCTGGCCTGTACCTGGTTAGCAGCATAGCTTAAAAAGACATTTTAAGAGAACAAAACACTAAACATCATTTTTTCTTGAATGGAATAAATTCTTAATCATTATGTAGTCCCAAAGGACCAAATATATAATAAAAAAGTAAATACATACTTATAGAAAAAGCTCAGTACTAAAAAGGCAGGACCATGGGAGAGAAAGGAGGGAGAAGTAGGGACAAGTTGAAGTGGAGGAAGGAAAAGGAGCGCTCTTGAAGGGCCATACAGTTTGAGGTACTCCCAATATGACAGTGAAGCAGAACCTTCCCATCTCAGGCCACACATTCTTCCCCTTCTTGTCAGATGGCATTTCAGTCACCAAATCCTAGACTGCCCTTGAATTCCAACAGATTTAGACTAATAGATAATGAGGTTTAGCAATGAATACTTCATATATCTGCCTTGAGATGCTAAAGCCCTCGACATTCCTGACAAATATCACTGGCTTTAGCCCTTCCAGAGGAGCAAAGCCTTGTTGGCCCCATCAACTCAGAAGGATCTTTCATTCTCTGTTCTCAGAACTATCCTCTCCCTCCCCTAAGGTCCACATTCAAAACAATATGCCTGCAAAAACTCAGAGAAATCTGAATCCAGGGCCCGGTAGGGGAAGAGAAAGAGATAGAGACAGAGAGTGAGGTGGGACAGAGGAGAGGGAGAGGGAAGGAGAGGCGGAGATCTTGTTAAACCCTCATATTTTTATATCATAACATGTTGTTTCTCCTCAAAAGGCCAAACTTTAGGCAAGGCATTCACTCAACGAGTGTGCACACAGACGCTGAAGACCCTTTGGCAGGAACTTAGAGGTAGGAATTTATGACTGCAAGATTGGGCTGGGCAACCTGATAGGTTCCATCCAAGAAACATTAACTCCACACATCATATACTTTCTTTCTTGGGTGATTTGGTAAAATCTGACTATACCATGGAAAAACTAATTTTGTTCCCTATATCCATTCAAAACTACCCGGATCCAGATGTTTAGAAATGAGAATGTGGCCAGCAAATGTTTGGGGAATAACTTAAAGTTGCTAGCACCTACTATTCTCAGAAATTCTCTTCTTGGAGCAAACAACTGAAACTGAAGTAGAGCAAAGTTCAGTGATCACCCCAGGTCCACTACACTGACTGAACTTCAAATTTACACAGCTCCTGGGCTGTGATCTGAGGAACTCTCATCTTTTTCTTTTCAATATATAATAAGGACACACTAGAAGGCTAAAAATATAGATTTTAAAAAATTTGCTATCAAAATTCAGGACAATCTACCTAGAGCTTATCATTTAGGAAACGGCAACAGATGATGCTACATTCCTTCCCGAGCAGATATCTTGGGTCAGCCCCTGCCATAAAACTAGACTTCCCTTGGGCTGAGCACTGCTTTGAACCACTAGTTTGCTTACAAAGCCTGGCCTTTGGGGTATTACTTGACTTTTTCTCCCCTTAAGGCACATAGTCAAGAAGTTTATAAATGCCAAGATGTGTGGCATGGGGGCATGGGATGGCTTTCCTTCCACCATCTTATATCATTTGTATATTTTCTTACCAGGGATCTTCCATGGCCATAATTTTCAATTTCCTCCCCAAAGGGAACCCAGGCAATCCCAGAGGTGGTTAAAAAAAATCAAGATTTTAGGACACTTAAGTTCAGACCACATATTTAGACATCTATTTTTTCAAAGGACTCAATATTCTACCTCCCATTTACATTCTAAATTCCTAATTTTTCTCAGGGATTTGAAGAGCTCTCAATGCCTACATACTACCACAAAAGACATTCTCCTGCTTTCTCTGAACTGATAGGTGGCCTCCATCTAGGTATGATCTGGTATAGGGAAACCAGTTCCTCACAATACAATGTGATCAGTTACCAGTAAGTACTTTGGGAATATAAAACATACTGGCCATTTCGAATTCTCGACATTGTCTTCGATATCATTATTAAAAACTCAACTTTAGGCGCCGGGCTGAGCAGTGCAGGGTCTGGGCCCCCCCCAAAAAAATTATACCGTTCATTTTTTAAAAAACAAAAAGATACTGTGGGGTAACAAGTACACCCTCCTACTCATCATCTAACAAAACAAACCAAATCAAGACCCAACCTCAACAGGTGATTGAACTACTTAAAACATATAGCGATGGTTAATTTCCACAATGAACTTTATTGCACGTTAAGTTTTTGAAAACACATTTGCTCCCCTCGCACCTGAGCAGATTCATAAGATCTTGGTTATGGATTACTTTATAGCCTCAGACCACACTAAGCCCCCATTACTTTATCATTCTCATGTTCAAACAGAATTGAAGACCCACTAGAGAAATAAATGTATCCTGTGCTCTGCTCTTCCTGTAAAGGGTTTAGATTCAGCCTTTGGTGCCAAAACAATTGAATTACTTTATAGTTCAATCAGCAAATTAATCGTTTGCTCCACCAGCTGGCAAATTTAAAGTATCGTCAATGTCAGATTATCCACCAGAGGATATCTGTTTTGCGGATCATACCACCTCTACTCCACAGCTGGGCTAAGCCAGGATGCTGGGGCCAGAGAAAGAGGAGAGCACTGGAATATGTTTCTAATCAAACATCCAATTAGAAATGATCTTTAAAGTCACCATTATTTTGCATTTTGAGTCCCCTGCTTTTTCCCTCCAACATAACTAATCATGCATTAACTGTTTCAGCTTCTTTAAATTCTTCAAATTGAAGATCTGAAGATGCAAAATATAGCAGTTAGACTTTTACAAATCTATAGACTCTCACTCCTTTCATGGCTGGATGTCTACCAGATATTTTTCCCTAGAAAATCCTAACTCTTTGAAGCATTCTGGCATTCTTTTATAAACCCTTTCCTTGTATCAGGCAATTTTCTTTTTTCATACCAAAATAGTCTAGTCTCAGCTCATTAATTTTTAAATCACAAACTATCCAGTCTTTTGCCATTGAGGTATGTGGCCATTTGAGACTACTGACAAACCTCTCTATACTGGCTGTGTTTGTTGCTTAAGTATGCCCAACTGCTAAACTGGCAATGGGAGAAAACATTTTCCTTTACCTCAAGACAAGGAACTCTGAATGTCAAGGTGCTGAGCTAGCAGTCTAGTACAGAACTCTAGCCACAATTAGCCAACCTTTGAGCCAAACCATATGATCGGACATACAGTGGATACCATACACTATAGCTACTTCTAACGTATGCACTACAAGGATTCCTGAGAAGCTAAGGTTAATGAATGAGATTTATCAGGAGTGAGGTATCAAGGGGATATTGTCATTCTCTGGAGGGCCAATTGGTGCTTAGCATCTACAAAGTATACCTTGGCACAGTGTTATCTGGTTTCTTGAAATTTATTCTCTGAAGTAGCACCTTAACACTGGCTCATCTATCTATAATCAAGAACAGAGCCTAGAAGAAACACAAAGGCAAACACCCTCCATATTGCTGCTGCACTGTGAAATATGACCAAACTTATCATTGCCATGAAATACCAGAAATAGTAACATTTCCTGTTTTGCAAACTTTAGTGGGGAAGGATAGCTAATAAGACAGGTATTGAACCAGAAATATACAGATAAGAACTTTGATTTCTACACAATATACAGGGTGGTCAGGCAAATCGTCTCATCTCATATGAAGGAGTCAGTGGCATGGAAAGGACAAAAGAAGTAAAGTTACTGAGCCATGACTATGATATGATGTGCTCTAGAGGGCTTTATTTTCCTTTTCATTAAAATGCTAAAGTGATATATTCACAAGGAGAAACTCTGGCAAATGCCTTGATATTTTAAAGATAAAAATGAAATAAGCCTTGGCTACCCAGTTCTGAAAAACAAAAGAATTTCAGATTTTGGAAACACAAGAACTAGGGGTAAAAAGTCCTAGAATCAGGGACCAGCAACTTTTAAATGAGGTATACTGAGGTGTTTGGTGGAATGGAGGGTTGGTGGGGGTAGGGTGGAGTGGGATATGCCAAGTGTCTGCTGATTTGGGGCTAGAAGGATGGTGGGAAGTGCTGGGAACAGATGTGTAAAATGAGCCAGGCTGAACTCTCACCTCTGGCAGTGAAGTCTCACTGCCATGGCATCCAGTGCAGAGATGGAGGTATGGCATCAGCAACTGGGCCACATGACAAAGGGCTGTGTGTCACCTCTGGTCTACGTGCCGTAAGATTGCCGAGTCTTGGTTTACAATTTAACTAGCCCTGGAAGTTATTTTTTGTAATAGGAATGATTAACCAGGCATAGTGCTCAATCCCAAAGAGAGGATTCAGTACTAAGGAGTAGGAACCGGAACAGAATGGAGGGGGAGTAAATTGCACATGGGTAAAACTATAGAAAATGAAATAGTGGTTGGAATGATGGTGGTGGCTCTTTAATTCCACCAGGTGTCCCTATAGTGTGATTTCTTTTTTCAAACTGCAATAAAGGTGGTGGGAAATTGAGATATAAGCACCTTTGGTGTCACCAGGCCTTGTCCATGACCCTGGTTCTTAGGATGGCTCTGCATTTTATTTAGAATTCTAAGGACCCTCAAAGGAGTCACAGCTGCCTATCCTGTTCCAACACCTTGAATATATTTTAAAGTATCCCAAGCTTAATTCACGCTCACAGGGACAACACTGGCCTGTTACATATACTTAATGCTGGGAGGTGCAATGAGTGTCCAGTTATTTCAGTACTGGTGGTCTTTACAAAGGAATGCATGAGGATGCAGATGCAGCTCTGAATCTTACCTAGTTTACCAGTATGCAGTTCCCTTTACTGTTCTTACATATTCCAGAAGCCTAAAGCACCATCAGTCATGGAGGTGGCATCTGGGTAAGAGGATTACGTAGGACTTCACAAAAATGTGAAATTCCCAGTAGGTGACTGCTTAGAACTTTACTAATCATTCACCTCAAGGAAGCTGGAAGAAATCATTCCTTGCTACTAACAAATTCGCAGCAAAGTCCTTGTCTACTGGCTAACAAATACCATCTGGAAAATTACCCTTTTTGCAGACAAGGAGAAAGCTCTATAACTTATCTTTGTGCACTTCAAAAGAGTACCAGGAACAAGCAAGCTATAAAAGTCAACCTCGCTAAATTCACTTAGGAGAGATTAACCAAAGCAGCATTGTCTTATAATCAGAAATTAAAATTAACATATACATACATACATAACAAACTAATAATGCTAAATATTGTAACAGGAACAAGAATAACATTTGAACTGAATCTTCACAGTCTAGAAACACCGTTACTATTTTCCTTCTGGCTTTCCTTTCTGTGGTTTGAAAAGCAAAGCCCCTTAGTTTACAAACTTCATCTTCCACCAATGACAGTTAGATCCCAAAAAACATGACTTTTTCATCAGTTTCCTGCAGGCTATAGGTCAGGACGGTTGGAATTTTCTTGCATAGTTTTCAGTGATTGCATATTGGCTAACAATTTTTAAATTAAAAAAATCTTTAAAAAACAAATAGAATTAAACCATAGCAATCTTGTTTACTCTTTCATGAAATCTTCCTAATGCAATATCACAGAAGCCTAACTGTATTTTCTCCTAAGGAGAAGATTAATTTCCAGAGATTATGTAGTGCAACTGGTTGACTTGTAGGAAAGAGACAACACACAATATGACTTCACCATCCAAATATGGGAAATGTGTTTTGGGTACCCAGTTAATAAAATATATCCATGGTCTGCAATGTCCTTCCTATTTCATATCCAGAACAACCCTATCATTCTAGTTGAAGAGAATGGAATCAGGATCTTGGTTTGCCATCTGTGCTATATGCTTTAACACATCCTTTTTGGTAATGATTCCAAGCAATCGCCTAAAAGACAAACACAATACAACAAAACAAAAATAAATCTGCAGTTAAAATAGCTTTCCCAAAGGTGACACACTTGTCTTCCTCAGTCTTTTTCAACTTTGTCTTTGACCACTATCTGTGCTTCCAGAATGATGAGATAACAGGAGTAGGAAATATGCCCCAGGCAAATGGGACAACACGTGGGTTCCTAAACGTATGCAAGCATTTCTATTTCTAGTCTCGGACCCTGCAATTTCCTCTGGTTTAAATATTATTCTCTACATACCTGAATCTTACTTACCTATTACAGCCTAGTTCAAATGCCCCTCTTCCAGCACACCTTCCCTGATCCTACAAGCCAACAGTAACTCTGCCCTCCACAAAGCAACGGCATGTTCTGTGCAGGCCTCTTCTATGGCACTTGTCCTCTTGGCTACTGCACTGTAACCACTGGTGTGGTCTTGCCTTCCCTACAACACTGCACACTCCTTTAGGGCAGTGAAGATTCTTATTCATTTTTGTGTCTCCCCAGAATCTAATGGAATACCTTCTTACATGGAGTAGGAATTCAGTAAATGTTGAAGGAATCAATTAGGGAAAAGTTCCCGTCTTACTGATTTAAATCCTGCCAAGACATCTGTTACACCCCTTAGAAATTTCGGAGGAAAGTAAAATTCTTGTACAATTGCTGGATTAACATGCCATGTTCAGAAAAAAATCCACCCCTCTCCTCAATCTCCCCTCTTTTTCAATAAAAATAGCAGAGCTTTCATTACTGGATAAGACATACCCCAGGAAGGAAGGAGCCTCGGGCTTGGGAGTCAGAAGACCTGTGTTTAAAGCCTACCTCTGCTATTTACTAACTGGGGACCCTTACTGAAAGTTGGTTTTCTCATCCTCAAATTATGTAATATCAACAAGGAGATCGTAAGGACCAAATACTATAAATATACTACCTGATACCATTATAATTTCAGTGCTGCCTATGCACAAGAACATAGCTATTTCCTTTGTGGGGGAGGAACTGAGTTATTTATAAGGTGCAACTAGTAGGTGATATCTCTCAAACATATGCTCTTCCCCAAACTCCTTTTCCATTGATTATGATGATGAAAGAAACACTTCCATCTTCATCTCAGAGCTTCAAAAAGGACTGAAAGTGCTACTACTGCTCATTTCAGTTGGGTTCTCCTTCTTTCTCTCTACATTCTCTTTTCTCCCACAATCCAATTTACCTTCACCCAAGATTCTTACCCGTTGTGGGTAACCAGGCACTGCCGCAGTCCCAGCTTGCGGAAGATATCCACTACGATCTCCATGGGTGTAAGGTCAGTCACAGTGAAGGGGCTGAGATCCAGGATGTTCCGAAGCTTCAGAGTGGGTGGAGTATATGGTGGCATTGGAGGAGAATGCTCAGTGAAATAAATGATGGAAGTGCTCACAACCCCATCCTGTTTCTTTCGAGCATTTTCTATTTGAACAGAATGAAAAAGAAAGTTGAAGATGGAAGTGCTAGTTCTATCCTTCTGGCCCCTAACTAGTCCCCTCTTCCTTCTGTCTTCCCCAATTTCATGCATATTTATTGAGTCCCACGGTGGGTTCCATTATCCCCTTTCTGAAATCCTTACCAATTGAAATAATGAGATCTCTTCGGAGGACAAAGCCTACAAGTCTTTGGGACTCCCGGGACACCACCACTGGAAAGCCACTGTATGTGGTTTCACTGATTATGGTCTCTACATCTTCCACTGTCATACTGTCCTGAGTAAGGACAGTCAACAAAGGATCATTTCTCCGGGGTTTCATCACATCCATTGCCAGGGTCTTATGAGCAAACTCTTCTTTGGCTTCAAGAAAGGGGTATCCATTGAGACGGATGTGGGCATCATAGATGCCCTCCCGCCCAAGAGCATCTGCCACCCACTTGCTTGTCATGGCTGCAGCCATCAGAGGCACGATGTATTCCAAGCCACCAGTCAGTTCAAACATTATGACAACAAGAGAAACAGTCATCCGAGTCACCCCACCTATAAAGAAATAGACACAAGCTGCTGACAGCAGGCAAAGTACAGGATTCATTACAATTATGGGCCCAGCCAGGATAAACTGACTTACCAGACAGAAACAATGCTAGAATGGAGTCTACCTACAACTGTCAAGACCCCAGCAATTGCATTAAAGTAAGGTTACAACAGACAAGATTCAGATATCTCAAAATAACATCTATAGGATATCTTCTCATGTATTTTTTTTCATTTGTCTGTTGCTTCTTCTTCATAATAGAGAAGTAATACATGCCCATTGTGGAAAATTTGGAAAATGTAAAAGAAAGTCATTATCCATAAAGTCTGCCTATAAATGAGCAGACCAAAAATTTGAATGATTTTTCAAGCTTTTTTTCTATGCAAAAACATACATATGTACATAAGTTAGCTCACATTATACGTTTAATTCCTCACCATGCTTCCCCTTTATGTTGGTAACATTTTGCATATTATTACAAATGTATTTAACATATTTAAAGATGTTAAACATATTAACATCATATTTAAAGGCTGCGTAGTATAACATTATATGGATGTACCATAATTTATTTAACCAGTCCATTACTGTGCAAATTTAGGTTGATTCTAATTTTTTGCTCTTATACTGTGATGCACATTCTTGTGCAGATATTTTTGTCCAAATTTCTGATAATTTCCCCAGTGCAAAAGAGTAGAATTAGCTTTCTTAAAACGCTTGAGAAATGGCAAACCCAACAGGAAATGAATGGTCATTTAAAAAATTCTGCAGTCAATTGTGTTAAATACCACTCTTCTTTTGTATGTCACTTGGGTAGCAACTTCTCTGAAATCAATGCAAACACTACTCACCTAAGCAGGCTGCAGCCCCAACCATTGCATAAAGGCCAGGGGTGATGCAATCAGCTCCCTGACTACACCAGCTATTGAAGATGGCCCAGTCATGGTGGTAATAAGCCAGTTGTTCCATTCCTACTCCTAGAAGTCGACCTGCTATAGCACCAACAGCCATGCTAGGGATAAAGAGGCCAGAAGGGATCTGCAAAGAGAAAACAATAGACGGTTAGTTGGAAATGATGTGATTGCTTGGCATATGGTAAGGGCTAGAGGACTGACACTCTGCGAAGCAAACAGGCCAATGACAATTTAACTATGCACTATGCTAGCAAGTGGCTGTAAAGATTTGTGTAACACTACAGGGACTAGAGGTTCTCTGGGACGTGCAGGCAAGGACGACTGCAAAGAAGCTTACCCTGATTCGAGGGTCCATCAGGCAAGAGCCTGAACTCTCCAGACCAACACAGAACTGGAGGCAGAAATTAGGCCTTTCCCAAAGAAAAAGGAAAATAGATGGAGTTTCTCATATATGCAGACATTTCTACCAATTTTGAATTCTTAACAACAACTACCCTTTATTGACTATCTACCATGTTCTATGCTGGATGCTCTACATACAAGATTTATCAGTTCTTTATAACAACCCCCAGAGGTAGGCATTATTATTCCCAAATGCCAAAGAACCTAAGGTTCAGAGAGATTAAGTAACTCACTCAAGGTCAAGATTTAGAAGACTGTTTCTGGGATTTAAAGGGAATGCTCATAATCACGCTCATATGTTGAATTGTAACCCATTGCTCACACAAAAAGGATGGCACATGAGGTTTCAGTCTATTTTGTAATAGTATCAAGAAAGATTAAACAATTAAAACTTTAAAATGAGATCGTGACTATAGTTGCATGATTAGCCAAAAAAGGAACCCTCATCTATCTCCCTGCTTTTTTTCTTGACTCCTAGGATACCATAATGAATTCTTAATATTCTGTACTAAGAGAGGGAAATGATAAGGATAATCAAAACAGTACATTATTTTAAAATAGCCTGTGTTTGATTTTGGAATGTATTTGAATCTGGCATTCTGATAGTCTACAAATTTAAGTGAAAGAATGAAGGCACAAGGTGAAAATTAACTCAAGAAGCACTGCAAAGCTTTCCAGAATCTCCAGCCTATCCCTGTGTTGAGGGGACAGATGGCATCATCTCAAAGATTACAGTACTGCCTAAATAGAGTTGCCTTCTCTTATTTTCTGGCTTGAATCTCATTTCTCCAGAGATTACGGGGAAATAACATGGTAGTAGGATGCCAGAGGAAGGAAAAAAAACAAGTAAACCTTGTGAAGGAAGGGGGGAAATATCTTAAAAATTTTCCTTTCTGACTTCTTCTGAAACATGAAATTGATAACAGTTACTCAAAGTAAAACATGCCAGTCTGATGTCAGCTTTTGACAGTTTAAATATTAACTTAGGATTACCTATGAAATGGATCCCACTTGCTGACAACTGAGCATTGATAACCAACTATAAAAAATACATTTAGCTCTATAGCCAGTTGAACCACATGAAATTGCTATTTTAGTGGTCAAAATGATTAAGTATCAGCAACTTCATTTGGTGCAACCTACTACTGTACTTTATTGGTAAACTCTCAAGCTACCCTATAAGGACCAACACTGTGTTGGTCAGAAATTGTTTTAATATAAAATGCACTGAAATAAATACCTCGCCATCCTTTTTGAGGGGCAAAATACATTTTCCCACAGAAAAGGAGAAAACATTTCTTCCCAAAATTTCATCACTGAGGTTGGCATTTGTCCTACAACTTAACTTGGACAATTTGAGACAGCAGTACAATTGTCTAGGAAGTTAGAAGAATATATAGGGGTAAAAGAAGCTTTTGGGCGAGGGAGAATAATGTTGGGGGAAGTTGAAAGTGCCACATGAATTATTTTGCCCTCCAAAACCCACAGCCATACATACAGCCACTGAGTCCCAAAAGAATTCCTCACCTTCATGCCAAAGGTGAATATAGTAATGACAATTTTCAGTATGAGTGTCAAAGCCAGCTGCCACATTGCACTGTAGATTCCCATGCCAGCCGGTCTGTCGGGCAGTTCACCCCCCTTGCTTGTGTTGAAGCGGTTCTCATAATCACAGAGCTTGGAGGAGTCCAGAAGGCCACAGTCATTAAACAGCTCAGAAATGAGCTCACTTGTACTCATACGGGTGTATTCATTGGGAAAAGCCAGGATGGCGGTGATGGCTGTCACGACAAGTACCTCTACGACAGGATACTTGCCCAACTGAGTGGTCTTTCGCTTCCGACACCAAGCAATGTTTGTGCGTATAAACAGAGCTCCCCACAAACCACCAAATATGCCCAGTAAGATGAATGGCACAAGCTCAAAGAGATGCCATGGGGTGTGAAACTCCACATAAAACAGAACCAGGCGGCTGTTCCCAAAAGGATTGATGGAGCGCAGAGTAAATGCTGCCACCAAGGCAGCGAAGAAGGAACGCCACAACGTTTTGAGGGGAAAATAGTAGCTGACCTATAAGAGAGAAGGTGAGAAAGCAAACTCAGTCAATATGCAGAAACCATTTCAGGTGAAAAGTTGGTACTATAAAAGCATTGGAGCCAACTTGAGGATGAAAACTGTCCAGGGATTTCTAGTCACCTGGTAAAAGCACCACGCTGGGCAGAACACCCAGGGACTGTAATATACATAGATACTGTACATTATGTACAAACTTATTGTACTGCAATGTATAAAATTCCTGACACAAAAGCACACGCATGTTCTACAGACAGTTAAAAGTCATTACCTCTTCAAGGCTGAATAATACTCCGCCAATAGGTGCCCCAAAGGCTACAGATACTCCAGCTGCTGCTGCAGCTGACAAGACCTACAACCCAAAACTCAAAATTAGCGATAGAATAACGCCACTTTCCCCCATTTGATCACATTTTTAAAAGGAATGCTAGTGGTTACTAAACCCTTTTTAAAAATACCTTTACATGGGCCATATCATCAAAAATGAAGTGCAAACACTGCATGCTCAATTCTAAACACACATACATGGTTCACATGCTTGACCAGGTAAGAGGGCTTTTCCTTTTTAATCAATTTAGGCATGTGCTCTATATAAATTATGCCCCCCATCACCAATACTTCCAATTCAGTAACTGCATTTGAGTTTGTAGACCTATTCATTCACCACCTAAATGAAGTACTTACAGTGATGTATTTATATAGCACTTTGTAAAGGAATGTTTTTTAAACAAGATGTTAAAGGTGGCTCTAATGATACAAAACTGAAGTTACAATTGGCTCACAGCTATTCAGGAGCTGCAAGTATTCATACAACAGGTATTTAGGGTTCCCTGTACTATGCATCCTATTCCATGTCCAGTAACCTATGGAAACAGAAATAAGGAAGTGACTAGATGTTTAAGGTAAGAGAAATCCTAAAATATGTTTAGGTATGGCAAGGAAAGGGGCTAGGAGGCAGAGAAAGAGGAAGAGCAATCATAGGGAAAGAAGGATAAAGAGGGAAAGAGAAGAGTGATATTGGAGAACACCACCTGTGTGTGTAGGCATGTGTATGCACGTACATGACAAACACTGGTGATGGCAAACAAACCAAAATTAATGGAAGAATCAAGTCTTTTCCTTGGATTCTAGTTGCTGTGGAGAGAGAGATGATTTGGAAAAGTAAGAAAATATTTTAGAGAAAGAGAAAGTTGAACAAAATTAAGAGTTTTGAAGAATAAAAATGTTGTTGGCAAAATAAGTGGGCAGGTTTCTTGGAAGTGTAAGAGGGCCCAGGAAAATGATGGGGAGGAAAGAGTGAATCTCTGGTGTTAGCTTAGTACTCTGGTGAGTACTCTGAAATTCATAGCTACAATGGCTTTCATTTGAGAAGGATGAGGACAGTCGACATGCAACTTGAGAAAGGGAATTTCAGTGACAGTATTCCAGATGAATTAGGAGGAAGAAAGAATCCGGTTGGCTACTTCACTTTAATTTTATATTGTAGAGTGGAGTCTGTTTATGCCCTTCCTTCTCAAATCTCTATTTTATTCTTAACCATCTGTCTACCGTGACAAGGCAACCAGACACAAAAGGGTTACTGCTGATGGTGAGAATAACAGGAAAAAAATAAGTGGAAAGTCTAAATAAGCAAAAGGAAGTAAATTTAAGATTCAGATACAGTCATGCACCACATAACAACCTTTCAGTCAAAGACGGACCACAAATAAGAGTGGTCCTATATGATTATAATACTGTATTTTTTCTGTCCCTTTTCTATGTTTAGATACACAAATACTTAGCACCTGCATTTCTCAGAACACATTATCCCCATGGTTAAGTGACACGTGACTGTATTCATGTGAGTCTAGTCGGAGACATATATGGCATCTGTACAGAGAAACAACCAAATCAAATTCCCCTCTTATAAGAAACTATTTGAACAAAAATGCCAATTTTATGGAATGAAAGTAACTAGCAATCTGTAATTTCAAATTCACCTCCACCCGTGCAAAACCAGCAACAATCAACACTCTACTCTTGCCCGTTAAAATGTTGTTTTCAATTCTTTAGCTTCTATTGTACATTATTTCTGTTCAACAACCTCTCCAATTTAACACTTCTTTATGCCCCTCTACCCCATGACAGGTACCTAAACAATCACTCAGATTTCCCCATCTCTCTCCCACTAGCCTTCCTCTCCTTTCTAACTGTGCCAGGAAGTTTCCTCCTTGAACTATCAAAATGTATTCCATATTTGAAATCTCAACATCTTTGAGTTTCCTTTTGGGTCTTGTGGTTAATCTTTTTTTGTTTTCAGAAGAAATCACCAGGTTCCAGTTTTGTGAAAAATCCTTTCTAATGAAATGACATTGGTCTTGACCCATTCCATATGTGATTTTTTTTGTAATTCAAGGGAAATAAAGCAAGAGCCATTATTTTCTTAGGTCCTTAATTATAGCAAGACAAAAGTACCAATAACTTGGAACACTTTTTAAAAATGTTCCTCCTCCTCAAAAGAACATTCATGGACAACTGTATAAACATGAAAACAACTACAGAGATGTGGGACTAATTTAGCTGGGCTGAGGCAGAAGGCAGAGAAAGGTCCAATACATAGAGAAACTAATTCAAGTGTGGCATTAGGTAGAAATAAAAAATGAAAAAGCTGACATCTGAAACACATGCTGCACTTACATTTATTCCTCCACAGGAATAAACAACTTATTTAAAATCTATTATTTTGGCAACTTATTTTGTAATAGAAGCAACATGTGCTTGAATAGAATTATATATATAATAAAAAGTTTAAGTCCTTACTTCTCCTACTACCACTTCACTCTCCCACTCGCCAGAGGTAGATGATTTTAAGTTTGGGGTTAAACCACTTTCTAGATATTTCCGAAGTGCATACATACTTTTTAAAAACATGAATTGAATTATACTACACACATTATTCAGAAACTTGCTTTTTAAACATAACAGTGCTTTATAGCCAGCACTCCATGTCAATATATAGGGTTATCACATTCTTTTTAATGGTTGCATGGTATTCTATATTATGAAAAGAATACTATTTATTCGATCAGTCCCTATCAATGGACATTTGGTTGCTTCCATTTTCCACTGCGTTGACAAATGCTGCACTGACTATCCCCATACACCCTTGTGCACACACATGCGAGGATGTCTGTAGGATAAATTCCCGGAAGTAGAATTGCTGGGTCAAAGAATACTTGTATTAACATTGGTAGAATCCCCAAATTCTCACCCCTAAGATTATACTATTTATGCTCTCACCAAAAAGAGACTCTTATAAGTCCATTTGTTATTACCTCTCTGCGCTTGGCTTCATTCTTCCTGTATTTGTTGAAGCAGTGGCATAGGATGTTCCCACAGCAGCAAGCCACGTGCACTAGGGGGCCCTCTTTGCCCAGGCTCAAGCCAGATGACACTGCCAGCACCAAGGTGATGGTTTTGATAACCAGGGTCCACTTACCCAAATAGCCCCTAATAATGAAACCACTCAAGATAGTTTTTATCTGCAGGTCAAACACAGAGAGATTGAATATAAACTAAAGAAGTCAACAAGGCTAAGAGGCAAAAATCTGGACCTCATTATAGAAACTGTACCTTTTGAACAAGTGACATAAATGTTTGACCTATAGTGATCCCAGTTTGGGAGGGAACCCAGGAGCCCAAGAAAGTAAGAACTATTCTTCAAGCTTTCATGTTCCCCTTTTCTGGGAGGAGGCCTGTGATAGCTGGGAAAGGGTATATTGTAAGCATGAGAGAGTGTGTATATGGAGAAGGGGAGGCAGAGAGGGAGGGACAGGCGTTTTCCTTACTTTACAAAAATGGTGGCCCAAGAAGCATGTTCTGAGAGGTCAAGGTTAATGTCCCTGAAACAACCTTAAAGGTTAGATATAGTCTTGATTCCCTGATAAAGAAATTTATGACTATTACTTGGTCAGGAAACAGAGAGGGAGAGAGGGGCTAGGTCATTGTGGTAACCTAAAATGTCAGTGGTTTCAGTCACTGTCAAGCAATCTAAGCCAACAGTAGTTAAAAATAGGGTTTTAACCAATCCCCTTCTAGCCTAAATCATATTATGGAAATGTAGCAAAATGGTTTTATTTCTTCTGCTCTAACAAAGCTGAAAATACCCCTACTTTTTCAGGTCAGAATCTTGGGATCTACCCTGGGAGCTTTTTAGGTAGGGAGCAAGGGAGGTCTTCAGGAGTTTAGGTCAGTAGGAACCTTCAGGAGGCTTAGAATCAATACCCTTTAATTTCCAGGTGGCCCAGGCTAAAGATAGAAGACTTGAGGAAAAACCTAAAGAGGCCTTACATGGCCTCAGGATCTAAACCTGTTTAATATTCACCAAATTGTGGTATACGCTGGAATATACATTAAAACATTTTAACAAAAAGAATTCATAGTGTTACCATTGATAAACCATTTTAAGAGACTCACCTCAGGGATTCCGGAGCCACAGGCATAAGGAGCGAACACCTTGACAAGAGATACGGCAAGGAAGGCAAATAGAAGAGCCCAGAGGACGTACATGAAATAATTGACTATGTAGGCAAAGGCTCCCTGGAACAGGGGGGGAAAAGAAGATTGTTTTAGCCTAGACAGACTCAGTGAGGCATGCAGCTCTTGAGTCATGCTTTTTCAGGAGAGAAGGTCAGAAAGAAAAAGACCAAGATGAAATTGCTCAAGATGTCTCTTTCCAGATTGTCAACAAAGCAACTGCTGATACACTGTCAGGTCACTTGGTGCTGAAAAAGACATGCTTTGCTGCACCCAAAGGACACTTACAGGGGATCATAAAGATGGACAAGGAGGAGGAGCAAGCTGAAAACCCTGAAACAAAACTCACTTTCTATATGAGTGCTTTGATAGGTTTTGTAGTCAAATGTATGTGATTCCTTGTCAATTTTACTAAGAGTTTTAAGGTCTTGGTAAGCCCCCCGCCACCCCCAACTTTTTTTTTTGGAATGGCTGAACCTTGGCTAGACATTCAAAGTGAAGATCAGATCTAAAGTTCCATGAAATCCACCTTTGGCTATCTACCTTAGTGTCAAATTCTCACAAGGGGGTTCTGGTGACAAAATTCCTGGGTGTTTTTTTTCTTTTTTAAATTTATTTTTATAGTATATATGATATTTAAGGTATACATGTTTTATATACATATACATAATGAAATGAATACTATAGTCAAGCGAACTTACATATCCATCACCTTCCATAGCTACCTTTGTATGTGTGATAAGAGTAACTAAAATCTATTCTAACAAATTTTCAGTATACAATATTACTAACTATAGTCCTGTTGTGCATTAGATCTCTAGACTTATTCATCCTACCTAACTGCAAATTTGTACCCTTTGGCCTACTTCTCCCCATTTCTTCCTCCTCCCCACCCCAACTAACCACCATTCTACTCTCTGTTTCTGTTTATTAAACATTTTTTTTTAGATTCCACATATAATGACTATATCTTTGAGAGAATTTTGCTACCACAGACTCAGCAATAACTATGTAAGCAGAAAGTTTTGGGCCCTGACAGTGCCAGATATTCCAAAGAATAAAATGGCAACAGCTATTTTTAACATGGAGAGAATATATTTTGAGACTATTCCCCTATGATAATGAAAAGAAATCTAGTTTTGACCACCAGTAAAGATTCACCAACATCAAAGGGCTTGCACATAGCCATGCCTTACAAAAAAAAGCAGTTTTGAACATTAGGAGGTTATGCTTGCTGGTAGAATTATTAGCAGTTGAAACTCACTCAAATTACATGAAATATAAAACTCAACGGACTTTTAACTTTTCAAAATATAAAGTACTATTAAAATAATTCATTGACCTAGACGAAGAGAACCAGAATGCTCAGGTTTTTTCTGAATTGTAAGTTTGACACAGGTTTTCCATTATCTAGTCCCTGGAGGAACAAATAATTGCTATTTCTTTGCCTTTCAAATGTAGCTAAGGAAGAAGAGGACCCCAGAGGTAGGAAACAAAGAAAGAAAGAGAATATAAGGGAAAGTAACTGTAACTGGCCAGAGGCAGAGACCAGGAGGTCAAATTCTTGGCCTTTGGAGAAGGCTTCTTAAAACCTAGAAGACCCTTTCCCCAGGCAAGGATTTCATTCATAAAAAGGAGAGCCAGAGAAAGTTGTCACTCAAGCAAATCTCAAGCTCCAGTTTGAAAGTGACTGTTGGAACACTTACACACATACACACAGCTATAAAGAGGTAGCATGAGGAAGCCTTGTAGTGCCAGAACAATTCTAAACTTAACTGTGGTGGCTGTTACACAAATCTATGCATGGGATAAAATTGCAGAGAACTATGCGTGCACACACACACACACACAAATCAGTGCGTGTAAAACTGATGAAATAAACCCTGTGGATTGTACCCATGTCAATTTCCTGGTTTTGCTACTGTACTACAGTTATGCAAGATGTTGCCATTCAGGGAGGCTGAGTGAAGTGTACTGGGGACCTCCTTGTACATTGTTTTGCAACTTCCTATGAATTTGTAATTACTGTAAAATAAAAATGACCAAAAAAGGCAAGGGAAACACATATACTCCCCCTGAGTTGCAGGGCTTCTCAAACTTTTCTATCCAAATTCTCCTAATCTAGGAGAGTGAATAGAGATATCAGGGCATAGGGTAGGGTACCTGGGATCAGAGCTAAAACAGAGATATTGTTTTTTTTCTTAACAAACATGGAAATTCTGCATTCCATATTTTTTTTTTTTTTGAGACAGTCTCACTCTGTTGCCTGGAGTAGAGTGCGTGGCGTCAGCCTAGCTCACAGAAACCTCAAACTCCTGGGCTCAAGCGATCCTCCTGCCTCAACCTCCCGAGTAGCTGGGGCTACAGGCATGCGCCACCATGCCCGGCTAATTTTTTCTATATAGACTTTTAGTTGTCCAAATAATTTCTTTCTATTTTTAGTAGAGACGGGATCTCACTCTTGCTCAGGCTGGTCTCAAACTCCTGAACTTGAGTGATCCACCCGCCTCAGCCTCCCAGAGTGCTAGGATTACAGGCGTGAGCCATCGGGCCCGGCCTGCATTCCATTTTTAAATGGGTATTTATATTTAATTTTTGAAAAAAAACATTTCCTCCAAATATTCAAAAAAAAACTGATGTTCTGGGAAGGCACATAATGTTTATCCTATGAATTCACCTAGCCTCTGGCATAAGCCAGTTTGAGAAGCATAGGGCTAAACTCTCAAACATACAGCATCTATCTACCCCTTTAATTGAACCCTTTCCCCAAGACAAATATGCATAGTCATATATGTACGTAAACACTCCTATTTCTAACTTTATTATTTTTCTATTCTCCTTTTCCCTTGGCTGATTGTGTGTGTGTACATGTGCACATGCCACCTCAAATTGTGGACCAAGGTGGGTAATAAAAATAAAATTTTAAGGTGCAAACATGTATCCCAGTCTTGTCTCCTTCCACTTTACCTATCTTAGTTGGTGGAAGTCAGAGTGAAGTAGGAGTTGAGAGTTTTGTTTTGTGTGCTTTTGTTTTTAGTGGGAGAGACGTAACAAATAATTGAGCAGTAAGAGAAAGGTAAGAAACTAAAAACAAAGTTACTTTTGCACCAAAAAACGTACACTAGAAGACAAGGACAAATGAAAACATCGGTTTGATCACAAAATGGGACAATGGGCAATTTTATTCCTGGGTTTCTATTATTTTGATGTGGAACATATCACAATTTTTTCAATATTCTAATGCAATGCTCAGGGAAAATCACTTTTGGTGTCTATACGATAAACACATTTTTAACTCACTGCACCCTTCATTAGAAATTATAGCTTACCTGTTGGCTGGCTTCGACATCTCTACTAAAATTATTAGGGAAAGACAAATTCAGTCACGCTGTGTTCTAATAACTAAGAAAAAACATCAGGCTTATTTAAAACAAACAAACATTTTAAATATAAGCACCAAAGGACTCCACAGGTCAGAACAAATGGAAATAGAGCTGCACTTAAACCAAAGAGAAAGGCAGCTGGTACTGGTTCCCTTTTTGTGAAAAGGAAAATGGGAGGACATTCCACAATTGCCATGAGTACAGTGTAAGAAATGAAATGAACGTAAGAATAAAATTCAGTAGTTCAGAAATCATTACTACATGTTACCTCATCCGTGCTGATGATAAGCTGGGACCAGCTATTCCACTCTGGGCATTTGTCTCTGTCTTCAAAGGTAACATGTTCAGAGTTCCAGCAACAATGTTCATGGTTAAACCAGAATCCCCCTGTGCATATACCTTCTTTTAAGTCTGTCATCCAACGAGCAGAGATGTCTATCAAACCAGCTAAAGAACCTGATTTGTGAAGAGGGAAGGAAAGGGCAAAATTCAATTCAATCTTTAAAACTCCGTTCTTTGGTAATCAGAATAAGCTTTGTTAGAGAAAATGAGGGAAAAGGAATCCAAATAACAAACAAGCACATACCTTCCCATTCCACATGCAACCTCTTTCAGATTGTATGTTTGTTTGATTTTCACTTATTATTTCTGCATTAAACAATGGTGTCTGTAGAATTTTTATATAGGAGGGACTTAGGAAAAGCAAAATGGGTGGATGGGAGTGAGGGACTAGTGGGTTTGTCTTTAATCTGAATTAACAGGGCAAAGACACTGTGCTGACTTCCAGTTTATGAATACTGACCCATAAAGACAGTCAAGTTTATTAAATATTATTTTATTTTCACTATATACACAATTGAGGGAATGTGAATTGCCTCGAATAAATTCTATGATATTTATTTGAGATGGATTGGGGAGGAGAGCTAACAAAGATTATGGGGAGAAGGGCTAAGCCTTGATAGCAAGATTGTGCACCGTGGACAAGAGAATGTGAGCACTGGTAGGAAGGCATTCTTGGCTAAGGGAATTGAATTCATCAAAGCACAAACTGTGATGTGTAGACATGTTGAAGCCTCCTGAACCTAGGACATGAACATTCTGAAGTTTTCTTAGTGAGAAGGAACAAACAGTATCATACACAGAACATTTACCAAAGAAAATTAGGAGGAAATGAATAGTGAACTGGGGCACTCATGCACTGTGGCTAGTAGACTGATAGGGTTAAGACAGAGTGCTTTAGATTCTGGCCTTCTCATCATTTCCTGTCATCCAGATGAAGAAACTGTGGTATAAAGAAATTAAATGGCCCAGAATCATGCTTCAGGGAAATAGTAAAGCCATCATAAAATTCACAGCCCCTGAATTCCCAGACTGTTCCTGCATTCAGACACACTGCTTATATTGTTGCTCTCCAATGCTTAAAAACAAAATACCCTGTGTGTACGAGGGAAAGAAAAATATTCACTGACCACCTAGTGATAAGAAATACATTAAAAAGTTGAGGATATTATGCCTGTATTCCAACAGGCAGGAGGCCATGTCGTGTGTATGTTTTGGTAGGTGCTAAAAGTATTAACACAGGTTATTTACATACTTAAAGAACCTAGTCAAATCTAACACATTGTTTGACACCTATTCTTGGCCACTCCAGCCCCCAGACTTCTCTGCACTTACTGTCTGGATTTAGCAAATTACCATGATGTTATGTAGTTTGGCCTGTTCTTAGGTTGTTTCATGTATGCATGTCTTATTTTACCTAACATTGGCACCCTCAGTCCTGTCTTCCCTTCTCTTCCTCCTTTTCCCACCCAATCAGCTCTTTCTTCTTTCGTTACCAATTTTATTAGGTTTCCCCAACCCTAAAGAATAAAATACTGTCCCTTGCCCTTGTTAACCATTTCAAACTTTTGTCCTTCCTCTTCCAATGACTACCAAAAGTTCCACATTGGTTGCCTTCCCTTGAAATCTGGCTCCTGATATTTACCTGAGATGGCTATTCAAGGTTATTGATGTGCTCCTAACTGCTAGGTTGTATAACTTTTTCTCAGCCATCTTCTTTCTCCTTAGCCCTTCTGCAATACTTGGCATCACAGACCACCCAGTCTATTATTAGCCAGCTCCAAACTGGCCAGACCATGTTCTCTCTCTGGTAAGAGCCACAGGGGGCAGAGTTAACACTCTAGGCCATGAGTTGGCAAACTATGGCCCAAGTGGCCTGCCCCCTATATGTGTAAATAAAGTTTTCCTGGTCACGGTCAGGCTCCTTTGTTTACCTATTGTCTATGGCTGCTTTGGGGCCACATTGAAGAGTAGAGCAGGTGCAGAGACCACTTGGCCCACAAATCCTAAAATATTTATTATCCAGTCCCTTTACAGAAAAAGTCTACCAATCCCTATCCTAGAAAATTTTTGAAAACCCAGCTATGGATGAGACATTCCTCATTTGCTGGTCATTTTCTACTCCATGGCTCCCAAATTATCTCTCGGTAACAGTGACAGCAGCAGCATTAACAACTGAGTGCTGTGCTAGTAAGTGCTTTTGTGTGCTATCTCTCATTTAATGCAAACTTTATTATCTCCATTTTACAGATCAGTAAACTAAAGCTTCCAGGCCTTAAGAAACTTGCCAAAAGCCACAAAACTAACAAGTAGTAGGGCTGGGATTCAAATCCAGGCAGCCTAAAACTAGAGCCTATGCTGCTAACTACCATTTTATCCCCTCCACCTCTAGGTTTCCTACCTAACTTCCCTTTCAGATCAAGATTTGTGATCTTCCCAGGCCCCATCTTTTCATGCCATTAGGACATACCTTTGGCATCTCTGCCTGGTATCGTTGGCTCTCTGCTTCCCCCATGGGAGGGGAAGCCTGCTTGGGAACTTGCTTGAAAGCTGTATTTGCACAGCAAGTATACTATTCTTAGTGAAATTATATATTATTTGGAGTGGTCGGGGAGGTTGATGGAGTTTACAGGAAAAGATGGCACCATCCTACCTCTCAGCCACTATGAAAGAATGAGATATGGCAGTTATCAGCCATATCTTACATGCTTTTCTATACCACAAGATAAGAGAGTAGATCAGGGGTGGGGAATCTGTGGCCTTAAGAATCCAATTGAATTCAGTCAAAAGGTCACACTTAAGGATTTAGAAGGCCACATGTGGCCTTAAAGCTGCAAGTTCCCCACCTCTGGAGTAGATGTTTAAGAAACATCTACAAAATGTCTTAGGAAGTCCTCTTCTGCATCTTCTCTCCTTAAACCCTATGTGGTATGTGTTAAAAAAAAAAAAAAAAAAGAAAGAAAGAAAGAAAAAGAAAAGACAGTCTCCAACAGAAAGGCTCTTCCTCAAGCATCAAAATGCAGTGCTAACTTTATCTTAAAATGGATACGATATTTTACAGTATACAAAATGCATTTAGATGCACGTCCTCATTTATTTAAGGTAGATGATGCAGGTATTAGAACTCCCTTACAAACAGGAACATCAGGCTTCCAAAAGGTTCACCAGCAATTCATTTCAGGTAGCAAAATAGGAAAACACAACACTCAACTCAGTTCATGACTTGGGGGAGAGACATCACAATTTTAGATTTGTTCTGAAAACTAACATAGTTTACCATACCTGATAAAAGCCCAATAAGGAGCATCAACAACCAGCCAGAAAAAGCATCACTCACACTGTGAATTAAGGCCCATGTTGACTCTTTGCTTTTATTGGTAATCTGGGGGAAAATGAGAAAACATTGGTATACTACATACACCCTTTTTTCATCTCTAAATTGCTCAGTAAAGAAATACAAAGACAAATAATCTGGGAACAGAACTCGGTTTAGAGTTACTTTTCACATAATCTTTAGCTGAACCATTTTCACCAACAACTTTGAGGTTTACTGAACTCCACCCTCATCTACAGTATTATAATGCTCACGAGTACCTTATTTAGGACTTTCCCATTCAGTTGCTCATTTCTTACAGCATCAACTGTTTTGTTTATGGCAGTGATCTCTTTCTGGTTTGGACATGAGATATTTGAAGGATGATTTCTTGACTCACAGCAAATAGTTTCATTATTTTTCAAAGAATAAACAAACACAGGCTTATTTGAGTGATGAAAGTACAATTTGAGGTTTACTCCCTGGGGGTTGTGGTTCGGGTAAGGCAAATTCCAAGACTTGATCCCACAACCCCCTAATTGTACATTGATCACAGATATTAAGTGATATCAATGATGGATCTCTTTCATTTTCAAAAACCTGCTGGCAATATCTAAGGCTATCAGGAAGTGCAGAAAGCTTTATCTTTTAGCCCCTAGCTTTGTCAATTTAACCCTTCAGTATCCACATTTTTTTCTCTTCCAAGAATTATTGTTTTTTCTAGGATTTCAAGTAGCCCCATTTTAATTGTCAATAATTTTAAAAATAATCTGTCCTTAATTTTTACATTCTTTATAAACACATTTTTTATTTTTTTATTTTTATGGGTACATAATAGTTGTACATATTTATGGGGTATATGTGATATTTTGACACAAGCATATAATGTATAATGCCCACATTTTAAAAACCAACATTCTGGCAGCTTAGTGTTTGGTACTTCCCCCTTCTTTGTGCCTCTATATTTTATCCTTGAAACAGTGACCTGGCTACCCCACCTTTATCTACAGCAACATCACAAATAATAAATTATTATTAAAATTACAAAAGCAGTTTTAAGATTCATTTAGACCTATGACCCTAGGTTTCCAATTTCCGTGCTGAAAATGGATGATGTTACATTTTTCCCTGTGACATTGTTTCCTTTCTGATAAGGAACAGTTAATGCTTAAAAAGTCCCCTTGGACTATCTGATAAACACATTTTAATTGGTTTTAGATTATTAAGTGGCACCATTTGTCTCAGATGCAACATTAATATAAAGAGAAATGTTCCCTTGTCATATCACAGGTGACTCTCATATATATTTCTTTTTTTTTAGGCAAGCATGAAAACGAGGTTTATTGAGGAGAGAAAGATAGGATTATAGGGCAAGAGCAAGATATAGGTTTACAGAGCATGGTACATATGCCACAGATGACGACCAGACACACTGTTGCAGCGAAGTGAAAGCCAAAGGAAGGGCGCAAAAAGAACATAACTCTCATAATTTGAACATGTTGACTATGCAACTGATGACAAACTGAACTCTGAATTACAGACAGCAGAAACTCAAATTCCTGCCTGATGAATTGCTATGCTAGAAGGAGTATATGGAGTATATGGGTGTGTTCCCAAATAGGAGAAATCTTATGAAAAACAGGATGCTTTCTAGAGATCACCTTCCCGAGTTGTGATTTAAAAAAAAACAAAACTCAGTGGGATCACCACAAATCCAAGGATTAAGAAGGAATTTCCCAAAACCTGTACCTGGGACAACTTGACTCCTAGGTTCAGGTGGTCATGAGAAAACCAGTCAGGAGCTGGGAAAGGCTTAAGAATGAAAAGCAATCTCCACCTGACTGCTCAGAAGATTTGCTTGGCTCTGAGAGGAGGATATCACAAAGTCGAGAGAGAATGGGGTCAGCTTGAAAATTACATTTTAAATCCGGAGTCCAAGCAGAAATAGTAAGAAAAAATACTAATTCCTACTTGTGGGTTGAAAAAGTGACTCACCAGAGGACTACCTACTGTGACTCTCAGGGGCTGGACACTTCCCTTTTTAATAATGTCTCCGTATGGTCCTTACACAAACTAGAAATTGTGATTCCCTAATTTAAATGATTCACGACAAGTTAAAGGCAACTGATCTTGGAAGACTGCTCTAAGAAGTTTTCACAGTACTTTGAAAGGAGGAAAGTGGGGAAATTCTCTTGCCAAATTCAAAAGAATTTGTGCCATACATCTATTACCTATCATGTTCAATTAACGTCCTTAATTTACATTTGATTGGTCTTATGGTTTTATTGGAGAAGAATGTGTATGTTTACTTTGGTTTTATGGCTGTACAAGAGCTATAATCACAAGGATTTTATCCAGCATGCTTCAGTAAACACTACGGCTCTGAGAATTTTTTCTTTTATTCCTTTAAAGGGAGCCCATGTACTTTTCTTAGTTTTTAAAATCCTGCATCAAGGGAAAAACCATAAAAGGGAGATGAGATGGGAAAGGCAGATCTTTGACATTTATCTTGCCACCCTCCTCCCAGTTTGTTTTAACCTCTCTGCAGAGGCATTTATACACATATTTCAGGGCTGTAAGGATCCTTTTCAACTATTTACTACAGGAAGATAAATCATCATTAAATATAATTTTCTTAAAAAATTATAGCATAAAGATCATATGCAAGATGTCTTTAAAAATAAAAATCAATTAAAACATGCCAATAGAAAACAGATCCAGCCACATCCAGGGCTGAAGGAAAGAATAGAAAGAATATATATCTTCGATTTCTTCCCCTGGTGTTTCTTAACACTTATTCATGTACCATCTTTTGTCTTACCTCTCGGTGCCTATCCCGGTCTCGAGACTTCTCTCTCACCCAGTCAATTGTATTGAAATCATCATAGGTCCCTACACCAGGAATTGGCTCCTCCAAGAAGTCCATGATTCTATATGAAGAACCTATTCCTCCACCATTGTATGACTTGTCCTCTGTATTGAACAGGAAACAGACATTAGTACTTCATATGGACACTCTTAACATTTTTAATACCTCCTTTCTGAGCTCCAAAAGGTGAGCCCTTAAACTATCAGATGACTGTAGTTAGGGTGTACTGATAAAGCAACATAATCATGGGTGGGAACATACATCACATTCACAGGTTTCTGTGGTCTAGGCACAAAATAATGAGTGGCTAAAGGTAGTGTGAATAGAAAGGGACAGATGAGAGTGACAGTACCAAGAGAAATGACATGAATTGATGTGCAACGGGAAAAAATTTATGAAATCAAAGATAGGAAGGAGCTTGGAGCAGCTTAGGTATTTCAGTTTATAGAAGGGAGACAAAAGAGTCAAAGATGTTTGCAGACACATCACATCAAAAACCATTTTACATTTCTAAGGCAATAATTCAATCCTATGAGGTGGCTTTTGTCTGAAAGCCTGTCAGCTTCTTCAGGAGTTAAGCTGGCAAGAAAGTACAAATTTTCTTTCAGTAGGTCTAAGATTTGATCCCTGATGTCATGGGCTTGTAGAAACTCTTTCTAAGTATGTCGGAACAGTCTAAGATTTACAAGTAGAGACTTAAAGAACAGTGCATGGCTTGGTGATGAAACATCATCTAGAATGAACATATCCATTTGCCCACTTATCATACTCCTCACCTGCTTTGCTTTTGACACTTCTATTACAACTACTTATGCGTATGCTTTATCTTCCTTTCTAGACTAGAAGCTCTTTGCTGGTAGTCCTACATCTGATTCATCACTGCCTTCTCCACAGTGTCTAGCACATATTCAAAACTTAATAAACATCAGCTGAACCAAAATTTATTTGATGAACGGCAGGGATAAGGGAGAAAATTTTAAACTCACAAGTTGTACTCACACAAGGCTTAACAAACTTGATCAAAATATTCCTGCAATGTCATCTGATAGAACAATATTTTCCTATTAAACACAGAATGTAAAACAGTATTGAGGAATTTATGCAAATGCACACTGGGGAAAATGCAGAATAATGCCTTCATTTAATTCGCCCAGCCAAAGCTCACATTTGCAGCACCAACCTTGGCAGGGACAAGGCTTCATCCAGACTGTTTGGTAATGAATCCTTCTGCAGAGAAGGCCCAAGTGGGCCTGAGCTGACTCCCTCTTCTCCCATCTGTATTCCCATCTTCACTGTAAACTCCTAACAGACAAACTTTAGCATTCTCATGGGGCAAATTTGAAGGAGCTGTACCTGGTTTACCAACTATAAGTCTTCTGAATACCTAAGTCAGCACACCTTTCACTAGCAATGTACACATTTGAAAGGAAAAGCTCTGCAGAGTCCAAATCATCTGGAGGGTGGGGTTGGGGGTGGAGTGGAGAAGGTGAACAAGTTAATCTTAAAACCCCAAACCAAAGTCCTTTCCATATCTTCACTCGTACCTGGCTGTAAAATGGATGGCTGCTGAATCACCAGCCCAGCATTTCCTATCATGTTAGTGTCATACTGATAAAGATTTTCATGGTGTGTTGCTTGAGAGCTTAGAGAGGAAAAGCCAAGTAGGAAATGAGGGCAGAAAGAGAATAAAGTATGTGTGTTGGGGGCAGGGGGCAAGCTGTTTCAATTCTCAAGTCAAATGCTGACATGAACACAGGACACCAAACAACCAGAAATTTACTTTTTAAGGCAGGTTACTGCTTCAATTGAATTTACTCTGGTTTAAGAGTTCTCCTTTCAGGAGGGAGAAAAAAGGATTTTGTGAAATTGATTTTAAAAAGCATCTAACAGCTATCTAATGTTACACTATATATCAAATGAGGCCCCCAACTTTAAGGATATTAAGGCAAAACGAAGATCTGCAACAGCTCCCTAGCAGGAAAGAAAGAATCCTATTACATCACTAGGTAACATGAGCACCGAATCATCCTCCTTTGTAGTCCGGTCGGTCTCCTGTTAGAAACGCAATTGTCAGGCCACTCTCAAAGAGCAGGCAGTGATTAGAATCCTACAACAGACGGCTTGCGATTCTCCAGACCCCCTGCTCCCGGGGGCATGCTTCAGTCCTTGGTCAGGCTCGAGTCTGCTTACCTTCAATCACAGTTTTCTTTTTTTCTGCCTCAAGGAAGAAATAACCTTGGAAGCCTGCATTTGGTCATTTAGGTTGAGGAGCTTTAACTCTGAAGTGCTTTAGAAGGGCACTTGCTGCGTTCTCTGCCTTTCACAGCAAAAAACGCCACCTAAAGAACCACCAGTGTTCCCGGGCGGTCAGAATGTGATGTCACTGTTAGAATCACGTGACCAGACCCTTGGACCAGCCTTGGAGAAAGGAAGATTTTTAACCAGGCACAGAAGCCTTAAAGATGTAGTCTCATCTAAACAAATGCCATCAAACTGGGGGCAGCCGGGTCAGCTCAGAAAACTGGGGTCCAGGCAAGTCTTAGTCTTCAGACCTCATTTAGCAGAAAGTCCAAGAAGGCTAAGTAGAAATATCCAAAAGCACTTACAGTTACAGGAGTCTTAAGTAAAAAAGGGAGAGAGGCAAATATAGAAAAGGCTTTTTAAAAAACACTCTGGATAGCAACAATGTGGGTAAAATCTCTCTAGGCTTAGACAAGCCTAAATTATATCATTTTAAGATACAAATGCAAGTGATTACACTAAAAAGAGAAGCGAGAAAATGACAAAAGTAAAGACAGGAGCTACCCAGAGAAGAGGGCTGCCATCTGGAGGAACACATGGCAAGGGTGGGGCTTCTGGAATGCTGGTCATTTTTCTTAATCTTGGAGGTGATTACCTGAGTGTTCACTTTATCATTATTCTTTAAACTGTATGCATATGTTTTATGTCTTTTTCTCTGTGTATATATTATAATTAGAAAAAAATGAAAACATGAACTGCATATGAACCTACTATACAAGGTCAGTTCTTTAATACCACCTAGTCACTTTGAAAATCCCAGAATACACTCAAGAAAATGAGCTGTTTCTTGTAGTAGTGCTCTACCCAGAAAGCAACATCAACTCTGATACCCATAAATCTAATCTGGGTAGAAGCAGCTATTTCAGCCCTAACAATAAATTTGCTATGATGTTTCCATTGTTTTAAAGGCTTTCTTAGCTTCAGCCCTATTCTGAAGGCTATTTTTAAGCAGGTCTTAATTCATTGTGCAATAAGGCCAGTCCAGTAAGGAAGAATAAAATCGCTATCTCCCAACTCCTTAAATGAATCTGCAGGACAGCCACTGTTAAACATTAACCCAGTCACAGTGTGCTCTAATAATCAGATTCTAAATGTAGGGCTTTGAAATGTTATTACTCTTCTTAAGACTTGGTGCATCCTGAAATGTTAATACAATGAAACCTTATGAAATGTAAGGCAATGCATGAAACTTGTATGCTTTCAGTCCATTGTTGTTACAATATCCCACTCTGTTGATGAACTAATCTAGCATTAATGAGGAGAATTAAAGCAAGTGGCAACTGATAGTATTAAGTGGCAATGAGCTACAATGCTGTAAAAAGCAAAAGGCATTTGTGGCCCAAATATGACTGTCTTATGTAATTAAACTTTTAGAAAAGTATGTACATCTTATTCAAAGAGGGTAACATGCCCAACCTCTTAAGCCTCCTTTAAAATTGTTCTTTATTAAAAAACATGATTTTACCTGCAGTATCTGAAGACCACTACAGAATTCACTTATATTATCCAATATGACTTACATTGTCTTATTATATTATTTCACACTTTAGCAGCTACAGTATTTAGCAGCCAATTTACCGAAAATACCATCTTTTTGGGTACTTAAACAATGTATAGTTCTATGGATTGCATAGCTGGTGCTATGTTATTAACTTTTAATAAAAGTTCATGTGTTTTTCGAATGCTCTATCAGCACTTCTAGAGGAAGGACTTTTTAAATTCCATGTAAAGTTACTTCCTTTGAGAACCAGAGGGCTGGTAGCTGTGATGCAGTCCCCATACTAAAATGAGATTTAATTACAATTTAGATTAAGAAATGAGGCACTGGGACTCAGAGGTTGACATGCTATATTTCTCTTATTCTTTTATATCCTCCATTCCCTTCTCTGCCAAATTTGTAATCACTAGCATGTGTTTATTATACAGACTGCCCAGTGCAGGTCAATTGATACTATTATGAAAATAAGAGAAATGTTTAGCAATTTTTAATGCATCCATGATGAAAATGCAATAATATATTATAATTAATATTTTGGGATAAGCAGAGTTATCTTCCTGACACAGATCTGACCAGATCATTCCCCAATTTCTAAAAGGTCAGTGGCTCCTACAGCAATGTTTTGAAAACTTTTAGCACATGAAGACCCCTTAATGGGTATTTGGCACAAGTGTGGACCACAAATTTAAAAATATTCATCTTAATTTTTAGAATAGAAAAAATGTTTAAAATGTGTAATAATAATGACAATGATAATGTTACTATTTTAGATTTCATCAATGAGAGGGATTAAATTGTACTCTTTCACCAAGGTATCTATAGATGACCTGATGACAAATAGCTTAAAGCTTAAGGTGCTGGTCATATTCCACATCCAGTTGGTTTCTTTTCTTAGCATTTTTTAAATTTAGCAGAAAGAAAGAGCAAATTCATAAAATTTAGCTGTCAGTAATGGCAGCAGAGATTACGTGCCCATTCAGGGCCAACTGATGAGGCACAAAGTAACAAAATGCAAAAGGCTTTTCAAAAAATAGTATATTAAGAGTTAAGTTTCTGGGCTGAGCACATTGGCTCATGTCTGTAGCACTCTGGGAGGCCGATCACTTGAGGTCAGGAGTTTGAGACCAGCCTGAGCAAGAGCAAGACCCCATCTCTACAAAAAAATAAAAACATTAGGCGGGCACAGTAACATGTGCCTGTAGTTCCAGCTACTCTGGAGGCTGAGGCAGGAGAATCGCTTAAGCCTAAGAGTTTGAGGTTGCAGTGAGCTGTTAATATAATGACACCACTGTACTCTAGCTGGGGTGACAGAGAGAGGCTCTGTCTCAAAAAAATAATAATAATTAAGCTTCTGGTGTGTAAATACACTGCTGAGAAAGGCAGAGTAAAATCAAACAATGAGCCTAAATGTCAGATTGGAGTACTTAAGTGAATCTAGATTTTTGCCTCTATAAGAAAAAAAAGTAAAACTTATCTCAAGTAAGTTTTGATGGCATAGTGAATATTATACATAAAATAATTGAATGCTCTAATAGGAAAATTATTCAAGTTAAAGTACAATTAGATCTCGACTCGAATGATAGAGGAAAACGTCCCCAAAAGGCTAATTTACAAGGCCTGAGTCCAGGAAAAACACACAGTAAACTAGTCAGAGAAAAAAGTCAACATTGAAACAGCTTCCCTTAGGTTATACTTAGGTCTGAAGACTTAACAACGGGTCTTTAGAAACACACTGCTTGAATGAGAAGGCATATAAATGAATGCATTTAACCTAGTTCCCATTATGGAAACAACTTTCTAATTTTTTCCTGAAAAATCACATGATGCTTACAACTAGAAAACCCTTTAAAATACAAGAAAAAAATTCAGATTTGAGAATGTTTATTTCAATCCCTAACCAATATGCCATTAGAAATTTACCTAGGGGGCTGAACAGTAACTGATTAAGTGAACTAGTTAATCACTAATAAAAACACAAGGGGGAAAGGATAGAAAGAAACCTAAAGCATAGACCTTGAAGTACTGCTTTAGTAATGTCACAGCTGCATGAGGGCTCCATAATTGGCAACAGCCTAAAGAAATAAACAAACGCTCAAAGAAATGGGGCAGGGCTATTAGCATGTATCACAGGATTTGAAAATCGTCCCTTTAAAAATGCATTTCAGTTTTGCAGGGATATATTATATTTTTGCAAAGCTGGAACCACATCTACAAAACATTCAACACTATACCTAGCACACATAAGCAGATACTCATCCTGTGGTAATTTAAACCTTACCTTTGTTGAACAGCAACTACTAAGAGCCTATTACATGCCATTTCTCACTTCCATAACTGCACCGCCCCTTCCCTTCTTGTCCTGGTTCATCCATTCTAGATCTTCTAATAAGTTATAAACTCTCTCACATTCCATTTCACCTACATGTCTATATCTGAAAATATATTACAGCTGAAGCCCTAATAATTAGGCAATGTTTGTAGGACTTTTCTATCTGGGAACTTGTGCCTCCATTTTGCTTCTACTTTGCTTTCCCACTTACCCAAACCCATTGGCCAAAAAGCAAATGTTGTTGGAGTAGTCTTCCCATCTAAGTCCTGGACAGTATCACTGGACCATGTTATGCTTTAATATGCCATCTTAGTTTGACCCCTGGGATATCTATTCAGGGTGATTATTCTGTTGATACACATCTGCAAGTCATACCGGTTGTTAAATACTGAAATATCTCAGTAGCTGTAGATAAATAACTACTTTTTCGGCCGGGCGCAGTGGCTCACGCCTGTAATCCTAGCTCTCTGGGAGGCCGAGGTGGGCAGATTGTTTGAGCTCAGGAGTTCGAGACCAGCCTGAGCAAGAGTGAGACCCCCGCCTCTACTAAAATTGGAAAGAAATTAATCGGCCAACTAAAAATATACACAAAAAATTAGCCGGGCATGGTGGCACATGCCTGTAGTCCCAGCTACTCGGAGGCTGAGGCAGTAGGATTGCTTGAGCCCAGGAGTTTGAGGTTGCTGTGAGCTAGGCTGACGCCACAGCACTCACTCTAGCCTGGGCAAAAAGAGTGAGACTCTGTTTCAAAAAAAAAAAAAAATAACTACTTTTTCCTGAGGACTCTCCTCCTCCCTGCCTCCCATCAGCCCTTAGAAACTCCTGAACTTTCCCATGATACAGCAGCTGGAACACCAGAAGGCCCCATGACACTCTGCCTTAGTGCTATGTCTGACATCCGATCTGACTGATAAGCACCTGTGTTGTTTTGAATCTCATCCCTGCACTCATTTCATTTAGGGATCCACTGCTTTGGTTCCTGCTCAGAGCAAGTTAAAACTTGAAATTATCTAAGATGCAGGAAGGACAACGAAGAAGAAACTCTCTATCCCAACTCTGCTGAGAGCTGGACAATAAAAGGGGTGGTGAGGGATGTGGGTAATGGAACTGTAAAAACCACAACAAATCTATGATATACACTATTGAAATGAAGTTGAGAGTTATGAGAAGAATACAGTAAGGTGGGGCATGGCAGAAGGGGATAGGCAGAACTTTACAGACAAGCACAAATCAAGATTCTAACACTACCTTCTGGCTCCTTTTTTCCCATTGGATATAGCTCTATCCCTACTGGGTTGTAGACATTTTCTTGGGGTGTATCTTTTTTATGCATCTGTATCCTACTTTTATGCATATGTATCCCACTCCCAGAATCTGCTCTAATCTGGAAGTTCCCAACCCTACCCACTTTCATCGTGAGTGGAGTCAGGTTGCTAATTGCTAGAATTACCAGAGTTAGCACACACAGCACATGAGGATTTTGGCTTGGTATCTGCAGTTCTCACTGGACTAGAATGCCACAGAAAGCAATGTAGAACTAGAAGTAAAGCGCCTAGTTTTGATAAAGTTGCTGAGAGGGCCGTCCATATAAAGCAAACAGCCCTCTACTCCCTTATTGGCTCTTCATTCCTTTCTTCTCAAGTGTACACATTTATGGGACTGACAAGAGAGTGGGGAATACAATGGGTAGGGAGACACTACCCTAAAATGCACATTACATACCACAGTGTTGGAAAATCCTTTGGGTAACATGATCCTGCCTAATAACTTGTAATTATTTTTTTAGATGCAGTAATTCTCCAGTTTTTCTGCACTACGTCTACATTGGTTTCTTTCTATTAATCTCCAAAAAGAAGTTGGGGACAAGAAACTAGCAGTTATTCTTTGGCGGGGAAAAAATTTCAAGAGAGGAAATACCAATCAGGAGATTCTTCTTGGATTCATAAGAATAGTGTGATGTCATGGACAGAAAAATGAGTTTAAAAAAAAAAAGCATATCTCCTGGGAATCCCCTTGAAGGAACAGTTGCAATTGTGCACACCAATGTACCTATGTTATTCACTGTAGCACTGTCTGTAGTAGCGAAACCTGGAAACAATGACAGTGTTCAGTAACAGGGGAATAGTGCAAGGAAGGAAGTAGACTGATGTGTAGTGAAATAGAAAAATCTCCCAGACATATTATATGAAAAAGCAAGTCAAAAAACAATAAGTAGAATGTTTTTTTTTGAAGTGTGTGTCTGTGTGTGTGACTGGATAGAGAAAGAACCGGAAGGATCATATTGAAGTCTTTTTGGTGGTTGTCTCTTGAAGTGGGAAGAACAGGGGGGACTTTCACATTTTACAGATATGTGTACTGTTTGAATCTTTTATAGTGAGGTGTATTTATGTGCTATATAAGTGATTTTGAAAGTAAAAATAAAAGCAATGCAGCTGAAAGAGTAGAGACAGGACACTGCAAAGAGCAAACCTATATCCTGGGAGTCAGACCACTGGGATATTTATGGACAAAGCAGGTGATAGTTTCTGGTGAACACTAGGTGGAGAATCCCTGAGAGTAAGGTGGCTCACTCAGTTTTTAAATAAAAGTCAATAGGAAGAAAGTCTTTGTGATTGGACCTACAGTCCAGCAGTGAGAAGATACAGATGCTAATCCTAGCTCCACAACTCATTAGTTGTGTCACCCTGGGCAACTGCCTTAATCTCCGTGGGTTTACAGGTTTGTCATCTATAAAATGAGGGGATATTAACAAGTATGATTTTAAGGTCCCTTCCAACTTCATATTATCATTTTAGCAATGATATTTTGTTTGGTCACTCATATATTGTATTGAATGACTTCTGAGAGGACCTTATCTTTGAGGAATTCCAAACGGTATTTTGATTGCATAGTTATCTGAGAGTACTCTTCTGACAAGATCATAAAATGGTGCTACCAATCCTCAAAAAAGAAAAGTAAGACTCAGCTCACCAGTGAAGTATAGGACAACCTAGTATCCCACTGAGACCCAACACTTCTGGTATATGGCTAACTATGTAGAATTTTACCCATATGGCTACAGCATCTCTGGAGACCTGGTAGCCCCAGACCCCAGAAACACAGTACACACCTCCTGAGGCATTACAGCAACTCTTTCCTCTACCACATGTCATAAAGTGGAACAAAGTAATCCACTCAGGAATTACAGTATTACCAAAGGGACTCTAAAATATATTTCCTTCAAGAAGGGACCTAAGTGGTTTCATTAAATAAAAAATAAATGGGGAGCCTGTAGATTCAGCTCCTGCAAGTAAAGAGCTTAGAAGTTATTACTTTCATCCTTACAAGAAAAGTTTGGACAAACTGAAAAATCAATGATCTTTCTTTAACCCATTGGAGAACTGAGGTTGCAGAACAAACTGCCACCCCAAAATCTCAGGAGACAAACTTATCCAAATAGACACAGCTGAGATCTGCTTACCTGGAGTAGAAACAGCTGGAACCATGAACTGGTAGGAACACTTAAATGGCAACTTGGATAAATTGCTGCAGGCTGAGTGTGGACTAGTATGAGAATGAGAAACTCCTTGGTACCACGGTCTTAGGGGAGCTCCCACACCAAGGCTCTAGCTCTGCCTCCAGGAACCCCACCAAGTCCTCACAGTGAAGATACAAGAAAGAATCCCTCCTGGCCCTGACCAGGCAAGGAGAGAGTAATCACTGTGAAATTTGACCAGAGATTTCTCCATAACAAAGGCCTATGCTCCAGGGGAAAATACTTGCCCTGAGCCTTCTCCCAGTTGGGGGAAGAGCATTCTTCCCACTCCAACCCCCTCTAGCCTTCTTATCTGACCTAAAGGGAGAAAAACATACTCAACAGAGGTCAGGGATTGAAGGAAACACATTGAGAATGCTGCAGTCAAGGGAGTAGAGACCAGGGAGTACAAAAAGCTGTACTATTGGAGAAAAAATTCGCAGCGACAAAACACAGTCCCAACAAAAAACTGAGATTTAATCAGGAGATTATAAAATTACCTCCTCCTCCATACTTTACCACCACACCACAGGGCACCAGTATAATAACAGTGCATTACAGTTGAAAGAGTTGCAAGACACACAATCTCTAGAGTTGTCTTTAGGCAAACTCAAAATCAAGAGGGGAGACAAAAACAAGGACACTATAGGAATTTGAACCCTCCGGAACCTAGTTACGCCAAACATTAAATACAGCCCAACTCTTACTCAGTTTGCCATAAATCTAACACAATGGAATTAAACTAGAAACAAATAACAGAAAAACAGCTGGAAAATCCCCCCAAATACCTGGAAATTAAACACCTCCAAATAACCCATGGGTCAAAAAAGTCTCAAGACAATTGAAAAAATATTTTGAAGAAGATGAAAATACAACATATCAAAATTTGTGGGATGCAGCAAAAGCAGTGCTCAGAGAGAAATTTATAACATTAGATGCATATATTACAAAAGAAGATCTAAAACCAATAACCTAAGCTTCCATCTTAGGAAATTAGGGGAAAAAGAGAACAATGTAAGCCTAAAGCAAGCATAAGAAAACAAAACAAAACAAAACAAAACGATTAGAGCAAAAATCAATGAAATTGGCCAGGCACGGTGGCTCATGCCTGTAATCCTAGCACTCTGGGAGGCTGAGGTGGGAGGATCACTTGAGGTCAGAGGAGGTGAGAGGAGCCTGAACAAGAGTGAGACCCCATCTCTACTAAAAATAGAAAAAATTAGCAGGGCATGGTGGTGCACACCTGTAGTCCCAGCTACTCGGGAGGCTGAGGCAGGAGGATCGCTTGAGCCCAGGAGTTTGAGGTTGCTAACGCCACTGCACTCTAGCCTGGGCAAGAGAGGGAGACTCTGTCTCCAGAAAAAAAAAATCAATGAAATTTAGTACAGGAAAACAGAGAAAAATTAACAAAACCAAAAGTAGGTTCTTTGAAAGCATCAATAAAATTGATAAACTGCTATCCAGGCTAACCAAGAAAAAAGAGAGAAGACACAAATTACCAATATCAGAAATGAAGGAGGAGTCATCACTACTGATCCCTTAGACATTAAAAGGATAATAAAAAATACTATGAACAACTCTACACACACAAATTTGCTAACTTAGATGAAATGGACCAATTACTTGAAAGACACCAAACTACCGAAACTTACACAGGAGAAACAAAAATTCTAAATAGCCTTATGTTTATTATTAGATCAAAAATTAATAATCTCCTCCAATAGAAAGCACCAGGCCAAGATGATTTCACTAGTAAGTTCTACCAAATATTAAGGAAGAAATAATACCAATTTTTCACAATCTCTTCCAAGAAATAATAGCAGAGGAGACATTTCCTAACTTACTCCATGAGGCCAACATCACCCCATATGAAAACCTAATAAAGACATTACAAGAAAGAAAACTACAAACCAGTGTCTCTCATGAACATAGATGTAAAAGTCCTCAAAAATATTAGTAAATTTAATCCAACAATGTATACAAAGAATTATACACCCCAACCAAGTGGAATTTATTCTAGGTATGCGAAGCTGGTTCAACATTCCAAAAATCAATGTAATCTACCATATCAATAGACTAAATAATAAAAATCATATGATCATATCAACTGACACCACAAAAGCATTTGACATAATTCAACATCCATTCATGATTCAAACTCTCAGCAAACTAGGAATAAAGGGTAATTTCCTCAACTTAATAAAGAACATCTACAAAAAGACCCTGCAGTTAACATAAAACTTAATGGTGAGAAACTGAACTCTTCTCCCCTAAGATCAGGAACAAGACAAGAATGTCTTCTCTTACCACTCATCTATTCAACAACTTAGCTAGTTAATTAGGACAACAAAAGTAAATAAAAGGTACACGGTTTGAAAAGGCAGAAATAAAGCTGTCTTTATTCACAGGTGACACAACTGTCTATGTAGAAAATCTTTAGAATCCTAAAGAAATCCTAAAGGGAGGAAAAAAACCCAACCTCCTGAAAAGAATAGAATATAGTAACACTGCAGGACATAAGGTCAAGATACAAAACTCAATTGCTTTCTTTATACAAGCAATGAACTAGAATTGCAAATTTTAAAAAACAATACCATTTGCAATAGCCCACCCCAAAATTAAACACTTAGGTATAAATCTAAGAAAATATACACAGGATCTATATGCAGAAAACTACAAAATATGGAAGAAGTAAATCAAAGAAGATCTAGATAGATATTCTATGTTCACGGAATGAAAAACTCAATACTATTAAGATGTCATTTCTTCCCAACTTGATCTATAGATTCAACACAAACTCAGTCAAAACCCAAGTAAGTTATTTTGCAACTACAATAAACTGACTCTAAAGCTTCTGTGGGAAAGCAAAACATCTAGAATAGCCAACACAATACTGAAAATGAACAAAGTTGAAAGACTCACACTACCCTATTTCAAGATTTACTATAAATCTATAATAATCAAGACAGCATGATACTGTCAAAAGAAAAGATGCATAGATCAAGGGGACAGACTAGAGAGCTCAGAAATAGACCCACACAAATATAGTCAAATAGTGTTTCATGAAGGTACAAAGGCAATTCAATAGAGAAAGGACAGTGATTTCAACAACCAGTGCTGCAATGATGGAGCATACATAAGTAAAAAAGAGAACACAGACAAAGACCTTACACTTTTCACAAAAATTAACCCAAAATGGATCATTGACCTACATGTAAAATACGAAACTATTAAACTTCTAGAAGATAACACGGGACAAAATCTATATGATCTTGGATTTGGTGATGACTTTTTAGATGCAGGAAAGAAAAAATTGCTAAGTTGGACTTCATTAAAACTAAAAATTTCTCATAAGTGTACATATAAGAATAACATCTATTGGATGTCGGGCAGGGAGGAGGAGGGAGGAGGGGATAGGTATTTGCATATACAAAGAGTGCAATGCGCACCATCCAAGGGATGGGCACACTTGAAACTCGGACTTGGGGGGGAGTGGGGAGGCAAGGGCAACATACATAACCTAAACATCTGTACCCCCATAATATGCAGAAATAAAAAAAAAAAAAACTAAAAATTTCTGCTTTGCAAAAGCCACTGTAAGGAGAATGTAAGGACAAGCCCCAGACTGGGATGAAACATTTGCAAAACACGTATCTGATAAAGGACTGTTATCTAAAATACAAAGAACCCTCAAACTCGACAATAGAAAACAACCCAATTTAAAACTGCGCAAAAAACCTGAAATTCACCAGAGAAGATATACATATGGGAAAAAGCCTATGAAAAGATGCTCAGCATCATTTTCCATTAGAGAAATGCAAATTAAAACAATGAGATACCATTACATACCTATTAGAATGGCTAAAATCCAAAATACTGACAATACCAAGGATGCAAAGTAACAGGAACTCGCATTCATAGCTGGTAGGAATGCAAAATGGTATAGCCACTTTGGAAGAGAGTTTGGCACTTTCTTACAAAACTAAACATAGTCTTACCATATGATCCAGCAATTATACACTTGATTTGAAAATTTATGTCCACACAAAAACCTACACACAGATGTTTATACCAGCTTCATTCATAATTGCCCAAAAGAGAAAGCAACCAAGATGTCCTTCAGTAGGTGAATGGATAAACAAACAGTGGTACATCCAGACAGTGGAATATTATTCAGCAGTAAAAAGGAATGAGCAATCAATCCACACAAAGACACAGTGAATCTTAAATGCATATTGCTAAGTGAAGGAAGCTAGCTTAAAAAGGTTGCATTCTGTATGATTCCATTTATGTGACATTCTGGAAAAGGCAAATTTATGGAAACAATAAAAAAAGTGGTTGCTAGGGGCTCAGAGAGGAGGGGGTTAAATAGGTACAGCACAGGGGGTTTGTTAGGGCAGTGAAACTATTCTGAAAGATACTGTAATAGTGGATACATTTTACCAAAACCCATAGAACTGAACAGCACAGAGTGAAACTTAATGTACACAAATTTAAAAATATAATTTGGGAGACTGAAGATCCCAGGATGGAATGCGGAATGTGACAAAAGAATTTAACTGTATCACAAATTTATGAAATAGCCTCACTGAAGGAGATAAGGGGAAAAGGTGCTGATCCAAGTAACTGTGGAAATGAATGGAATCTGTAAGACTAAAGGTAAAAGGAATAGTTCATAAACACTGTACTCTCATTGATAAAGTTGCCTGTTATGGAGAATATAGGTTAACAATTCTGAAACCACTGTACACATATAGTCATGTATAGCTTAATGATGGGGAAATGTTCTGAGAAATGCGTTGTTAGGTGATTTTGTCATCCTACGAACACCATAGAGTGTACTTACACAAACCTGGATAGTGTAGCCTCCTATACACCTAGGCTATGGGTATGGCCTATTGCTCCTTGGCTACAAACTTGTACAGCATGTTACCGTACTAAGTACTACAGGCAATTGTAACACAACACTAAATATTTGTGTATCTAAACATAGAAAAGTTATGGTAAAAATATAGTATTATGATATTATGAGACCACCCACTGTCATATATGCAACCCATAGTTGACCAACACATCACTATACAGTACATGACTATATACTGGAAGTGAACAGTTAAGTAATGGATAGTAGATGGTGGGAAGTTACAGACAAGCAAAGGCAGGAAGCTAGAATGATCCACATGGTAATGGATTAGAATTAGAGACATCAGTATGATCTCATGTTTTGCTTAATGTAGATACCAGTGGTTACATATAGATATATTTATAGACATGTGTGCATATATGTGTGTATGAGTCAGTATACATACACATATTTCCTTACTCCTTTGGCTGACAGGGCCTAGAAATAACAAGGCCCCAGTAGAAATTAGCATAATAAGTATCTATATCGTGGTTTCTAATACCAATAACAGGAACAAGGGCTCCTTGGAAAAATGGCTAATTCTAGTACTGAGGCAGGAAATATATCTCATGGGCCTGGGGCATACTACAGTGCCAAACAAATAAGCAAGTGTTCAAAAGAAAACCCACAATGATAGGGATTTGTCAAAGAGAAATGAAGCCAATTGAAAGAGCTTCCAATGGCCAAAGCTAGAACAATTTGAGCAACGAAATAAAGTAGTAATGGATTATAACCCAAAGTATAAAATAAATGAGTCCATAATGATATAAATAAATTACTGAATAAATAAATAGGAGAGAGAAGACAATTCTCCCATGTAGAACAATTCCAAATAATTTCTGTAGATACTTCACTCTTGAGGAGGTGGAATGTCACTCCCTAGTCCTTAAATGTGGGCTGTACATAGTGAATTCCTTCAAAAGCATACAGTATGGAAAGAAGGGGGAAAAAAAGAGTAGGTTTACAGTGGAAAACCCTGACAAGCACTACCTTACCCAGGTGATTAAGATCAACATCAACAGTGGTAAGTCATGTTGATAGTACACACCCTTGATAAGATGTGATGAGAAGGGCACTTTACCTCTATGGTCTTCCTCTCAAAAACCCATAATTCCAGTCTAATCACAAGAAAAACATCAGACAAATCCCAATTGAGAGACATTCTACAAAATACCTGCCCAGCACTCTTCAAAACTGGTAATTTCATCAAAAACAAGGAAAGTCTGAGCAAATGTCACAGCCAAGAGGAGCCTAAGGAGACATGATGAATACATGCAATGTGGTGTCCTTGATGAGACATTTAGGTTAACACTTCTGAATAAAGTATATACTTTAGCTAATAAAAAATAAAAATGAATGGTGGAAAGATTAAAGGATATCGATTTTAAAAGCTGACCATTTTCTTATTAAGTTACCTAAAGGAAGCCTTTAAAGCCCGTGGACATCACCACAGGTCTCATTTTAAAGATTCAACATATAAAACTAGTGTGGTTTATGGCCCCACAAAGCTTTTGATATGGGCTACTTTTTTTTTTTCAAGTTCAAAAAGCAGCAATAATGATTGCCATTCTCCCAGGCTAAGTGTTCAGGGAAGTTAGAGTATTATGAGAATGATGGAATCCAAAGTAGCTTTTCCTCCCCACACAATCCACACAGTTGCTCTAGTCAGATAGCTTGGAGAAAGCCTAACTGAGGTGATGATGATAGATTTCTCCATACACTGGAGCCCAGGATGTTCTCCTTTGTTCTCAGTTTCTCTCTGGAGGAAAACTATGACTTTTTTACAGTGGGCAGAACAAACACTGTTTCACAATTTACTTGGTGGATTTCGAGTACTGTCATGCTTTTCATTCTACCACATTTGACTATTAAGATGTTTTTCTTCTCTGGGAAGTAAGAAGTTAGGTGGAGACTTAGCAGGTGGTATGGGGGAACACAGCCTACACCATAATATGCTTAGGCTTTGAAGTCATCCCTAACTCTTTTCTATTTTATTCCCCACATCTAATTGGTCCTATCAATTCCCCCTCTGAAATTTCTCCAGAACTTATTCCTTCCTCTCTGTCTTTATTCAGGCCTTTTGATTGTTTGCCTAGATTAAAAAACAACAACAACGACAACAACAGTTTCACTGGTCTTCCAGTCACCAACCTACATTTCTCCTCAATCTACCTTCCACCCTGCCAAAAATTCTCTAAAACTCAAATCTGATCATGTCATTCCTGTGCTTTTAAATCATTTGATGGTGCCGTGGTTACAAGATTAGGTCCAAAAGCATACACAATCTGGACCCCACCTAGATTTCTAACTAAATCTCCTCCCACCCTATCCCCTGCTATCCTCCCTCCTGCTACAACTGCCAACACCATCCCCACCCCAGAAGCTTTAGGCCTCAGACAGGCAGACTCTGCTTCTTGAATATAAAGGGCTCTCTCATGCTACTGTGCCTATACCTGTGTTGCTCTCTCTGCCAAGAAATGTCTCCTCATTTGACAGAGAGTAGCAAGGGACACTAGGTAGAAGAACAAGGAGGCAAGGGAAAGATGGGAATCAAAGAGCATTACTAAAACAGCACAACGCTGGGATCATATCTGGGTGTTCCTTAAACATAGAATGAATGAATGAATGCATTGCTGACCATGAGGTCCAGGCTGCAGAGGCAGGCAAGTGAGAACGGACTATGAAAACAGCTCTGAATGTTTTGCTGTTACTCAAACCCTTTTTCCATTTTCCTCCCCCTTCCGTTCTTTCAGATCACCATGTTTATGTTTATTCTAATTTACAGACTACTATAACACTACCTCAGATGCATTTAACCATGCTATGCATAATTTATTTATTCATTCCTCATAAATCAAGCCCTCTAGTCATCTGGAAAACAAGAACCACTTTTACTGCCTTCCAAGCCCCTTCTAACTAATCTTTTTAGTACGTGCTATTGTGCTTGGTACAAAAAGCAGTATTTTATGCACAGTTTCACCACCAAATATCAAGGACTTTGTGACCTTTTTTCTGTTGTTGGTGTCTTTATTAGGAAATCCCATGTGAAAACATTAAAGTAGTACAATTAGAAACCAAAGCAAGAAAATTATCACTGCTATAATATAATGTATAAGTGTAGTAAGTGGACTGATTTTCATGTGTGGCTCATGGAAAGCAACCTCACTATTTTATGATCAGACCTTGTAAACCACAAGCAGTAATTCTTCTGTAAAGGCTAGTGAAAAGTGTTGAAGGAATACTCATGTGAAAACACATTCTATAATCATAGGCAATGTCAAAATCTTGTTCTGCCTAAGTTTTCTAGTCTATGAAATGGGAATATTGGATAGTCACTTAATCCAATCATCTACTGAGAGCAACATGAACATATAAAAAGTACTCTGAAGTTACAGATGGTATGAAATCATTTTCTATTAGAAGCAATGGGGATAACTAATCACTCTGGTTTAGCCAAAAGGCTTAAGTAGCCAATTTAAGCTATGGATTCCTTAACTGATCACTCTACCGGAGCCAGTGATCCTAGTACTTATTAGAATGGGTAATTAACTAGGTAATCTGCCTATGTATTCATTTATTGTGTTCCCCAACAATATCTAAGTTCTGGGTAAATGTTTGTCGTAATTCTACCACTGTATCCCCAGTCCCTACAGTAGTGCCTAGTTCATAGCCCCAGTGCTCAAAACCTATTTGTTAAATGAATGGATGAAGGAGCTTTTTCCTCACAGTGACAATAATGTTAATTCAGACTTCTTAGCATGACATTCAAGGCCCCAATTTACCTATTAGGACTTATATTCTGTCTTCTTATACCTGTGCATATTATGCCTGTTGATATCTCTGTAAAAGCTTGCTTTCTGCCTGAAATGCTCTCCTTATTGCCAAATAACTAACTGTTCAAGACCTTGCTACAATAAACCTTTTCTGTGAAATCTTCTCCAGTCCTTCACAGATACACACACACACATACATACACATATACACAATGCTTCCTCTGCTAAGTTCCTATAAGAGCTATAGCAGTTATATTAATAATATTGGGTTATAGCAGTAATAATATAATAGTACTTATATCTAACATTTTATTGAGCACTTAACTCTGCCAGGTATCGTTATTAATATAAGCACTTTATATGTATATGTATTATCTCATTTAATCCTAAAAACAACTTTAAGAGGTAGGTACTATCTTAAGTACTTATGTGGCCATTTAGCTAGCTAGAATCAACTTCATGAAGGTAGGGAAGGTGTCTCAAAGCCTTGCTAATTCCTAGAACCTAGCAAAGTGTCTACAGTGTCATGTGCCCTTAATACAAATTTGCTAAATTATGAATCCTAACAGTAATTCCTTGTCCTCTGACTTTATTTAGAGAATGGCAATCCTAGTCAGTTAAAGAACCAGATAGTAGTTTTAAAGTAATTATACAAATTTAATATTAAAGTGATAGAGTCCTTTCTAAGTACAACAAGAAACTTGGAAGTCATAAAGGAAAAGGGAAATATATCTGGCTATATAAAAATTTAAAATATTTGTAGATTTAAAAAAATCAAAGTTAAAAAAGACAAACCAGAAATAGAAAAAATTTTTTCAATTTATGTCAGACAGAGGAGTAATAATAATACATCAAGAGCTCTGATAAATAAATAAGAAAAGATAATCAGCCCATTAGAAAAAGAGGACAAACATATGGACAGGAAACTTCCAGAAAAAGAAATTAAAATGGTTCATAAACGTATGAAAATATGCTTAACTTTATTAATTAAAAAACTGAAAGTAAAACAATAATGGGAATTTTTATCCTATATTATGAAGATGAAAAAAGAATTATGATATTCAGCACTGGTAAGGTTGTGGGGAAATGAGCACTCTCACGCACTCATGCTACGAAACTGCTCTCAGGTACTTAAAAGATACATATATATATGCAGACAAGTTTGTTCTCATTGTTTGTAATAGCAAAACATTAGAAGCAACTGAAATGTGCATCAGTAAAAGCTTGGTTAGATAAACTACGGTACCATAAAATTGTATGCAGACACTGAAAAGAATGACGTAACTAGGTAACCAAATAACAAATGAGGGGAATTTTTATTTTACGTATGTATTCCAATTAATAAAAAATCCAATTACAAAAAGGGAGAAAGGATTGGAACACATACTTCATCAAAAAGGATATAAGGCTGGCAAATAAGCACATGAAACAATGTTCAACATCATTAGCCATTAAGGAAATTACATTGAAACCGTGATGAGATAACACTACAAATCTATTAGGATGGCCCAAATAAAAATTACTGAAAATACCAAGAGCTATTGAGGATGCAGAATAAGTGGAACTCTCATACATAGCTAGTTCAGATGCAAAATGGTACAGGCACTTTGGAAAATGGTTTGGCAGTTTCTTATAAAGTTAAACACACATTTACCATATACCACAGTGATCTTGTTCCTGGGTATACTACTCAGCAAGAAAAAGGAATAAACAACTTGGATAAATCTCCAAAGCATTAAACTGAGTGAAAATCGCCGGTCTCAAAAGGTGATGTGCTATGTGATTCCATGCACATGACCTCATCGAAAAGGAAAAAACTACAGGGACAGAGAAAAAATCAGTGGTACCAGGGGGTAGGGAGAAGGGAAGTCTGACTGTAAAGAGTAGCAAAAGGGAATTCTTCAGAGGGTTGAACGGTTCTGTATCCTGTCAATGGTGGTGGTTACAAGAATCTAGGCATATCTTAAAACTCAGGACCGTGTGCCAGAAAGTAAATGAATTTTACTGTCCATAAATTTAAAATAATTTTTAAAAGATAAATTATCATCACCAGTAATGATACCTTCTACTTCTCGGTCTAAGGGAGGAACGTCATCTCTCATGGAGAAATCCATAGCTGTCCCTGGAATGTCCATCAAGTCCTCATCACTGGAGCTGCTCCGGAAGCTACTAAAACTCCCCTGCCGAAAGCCTCTGTTATCCATGGCTCCTGTGCAGAAAGAAAATAGCAGGCTTACAACAATGACCTCCAAGCCCCTTACTGCTTTTTCTTTTTTTTTTGTTATTGTAATACACATAACATAAAGTTTACCATTTGAACCATTTTAAAGTATAAAATTCAGTAGCATTGAGTACATTTACAATGTGCAACCGTCACCACTATCCATTTCCAGAACTTTTTCATCATCCCAAACAGAAACTCTGTACCCAGCAAATAGTAACTCCCCATGCCCCAGCCCCTGGTAACCTCTATTATACTTTTTGTCTCTATAGATTTGCTGATTCTAGATATTTCATGTAAGTGGAATCACAAAACATGTGCCCTTTTGTGTCTAGTTTCTTTCATTTAGCATGTTTTCAGTGTTCATCCTTGTTACATGTATACATCAGCATGTATCAGCACTTCATTAATTTTAATGGCTGAATAATATTCCATTGTATGGGTAAATCATATTTTGTTTATCCATTCATCGGCTGATGGACATTTGTATAGTTTTCACTTTTGGTGTTGCCACTTAGTTTTATGTCTTCTTTTGTACTCTTGCTTTGACAATATAGACGTGCAAACTATTTAATGTATGCATGCAAACTACTTAATATGTTCAGTTACCCTCTAGATGTAATGTACCTCTGGCCTTACCATGTAGTTGATGGCAGTTTTTTGAGAATCATTCAAATGAGCATAAAACCAAATGAGGGCACATATAATGGGAGTTCACAAGTAATCAACTGAAATAAAAACTAGACATCTCTAATCTGTCATGGGGCTAGAGAAAAAAACTAGACAACAGTATTGAGAAATGTACATTTGGGAATGGAAAAAACATTATCTTATTCCTCTGACTCTCCCAGAGCTCCTAAGACAATGTACATGCAAAGAAATACTGCATGATTGACACAGGGGAAAAAGAGGAATACTGTGCCATTCAATGATGTTCTCAATAATTTAATATTAAAGATGAAAAATTTTCTACACATCAAGTGTAAATCTTCAGATTATAAGTTTTAGTCAAAAATTCTTAGTATACTGATTTAAAAAAAAAACAGCAGCATTATGGCCAATTTGACTTTATGAAGCCCTGTCTGCCCCCATTTTTTTTGTAATGAAATCTTGGTCAAAAATCATAACCAGAAAAGTTCTACTAGATTAGACAAATATTATTCCTGTTGAGGTTTCCAACTCTTCTAAGAAACTTCTTGCTCTAGGTTGTCAGAATTAAGTGTGATGAATGTGGTAAAAACCAAATAGGATAAATTAGGTAATAGGCCTGAAAAACTGGAATCAGAACAGACAAATATTGAGCATAAAGGAGAAAGAGCTGACATTTACCAGGTACTTATCAATTTCCAGGCACTGGTCTATGTGCTTAAAGTAAATTCTTCCATTTAATTTTTCCAACATTCCTATGCTATCGCATTATCACTTCTAGTGCAGATGAGGAAACTGAAGCTCAGAGAGGCCAAGTAACTTGCACAGTTAGTATTTTCTAAAAAGAATTAAGCTCCAAATCATGTGTTTAATTTTACAATACCTCACTAGTGATAAAGAGACCAAGCTGACTGAAGCGTGAGTGACATTTATGAACACCTACTGTGTAGGAATCATTGTGTGATAGTGGGACAGATAGAAAAATGATGCTGGGTAGGCCAGATGAGATGAAGACTAGGAGGCAAAGATTTACACAATGTATATACGTATCAAGACATCACACTGTACCCCATAAATAAGTACAATTATTATGTGTCAATTAAAAATAAAATTTAAAAAATGCATTCTAAGTAGTCTTCTTTAATACACAAAAATAGCTTAAAATCTGTGCAGATGTGAATTAAATAATAGGTTATACTAGAACATTACCATGCTTACATGATGATATATGGTCAGGTAAGGAAGGGGACAAATTTACTCCAAGGTACTAATAATACAAAATTATTGATCATAAAACCATTTCCTGAGCTACAAAAACTAACCTTGCTGTGTGGATCAAATGAGTGCTGGGATATTGTGAAGTCATGTTTTGCAGCCTCAGCCGAGCTCTCGTTGCTCACCAATCCATCCTTGCTGGACTTTTCCCCTTTCTCTACCTTGTCTTCGTCACTCCCTTTCTCCTGAGAGTACTCCCTCAATAATGCACTTAAATAAAACTCCTTGTCTCAGTTTCTGTGTCTAGGAAACTGGACCTAACGCAGGATTCTTAGCAGGTTTTTCCTATTACTAAGAACACATAGGAAATCTTGACTCTGTCTTCCCTCCTGTCATCCAGGAGGACGTATCTTTACTCTTTAAGAAAAAAACAAAAACTTTCATTCTGTGTTGATGTTGGTCAAATTGTTAAGAGTGTATCCAAAAGCATGTTTACATTGGGCTTTTGGGTTCATGCTGGCTCATGGAAGCTCATTTCCTTTTTTAATGATGAAAATCTTTTGTCTGCTTTACAAATAACCATACCCTATAGTGAACACTGCAACATTTGACAAGGACAAGGCCAGCAAACATTGTTGGGTAGTATTCAAATAACATAACATTTGGATCTCCTAAGCAAGATTAACAGCATTGCACAGAATCACATGACAAAGCTACCCATTTAAGGGCTTATTTCACTTCTAAAACTTGTTATTTCTTGGAATACCACTCGCAGGATCTGTATTAAGTATACTATGCATATAAACTTATTACTCTTTATCTTATTTGCAAGAATGACTCACTGTTATCAGCAGACAGGGCCATGAACATACACGAGTAACATGTAACAGCTACAACCAAGGCTAAATGATTAAATCATGACTTTCTTGTAAGCTCCTGGACCCCTTCCTGAAAATTTTGATCTTAACTTTTGACTCTATGTGTCAATGTTTTCTGCTCTTGCTTTGAACCTGACATCAGTGGATTCCTTTAAACCAGTAACGTTTCTATGTTGATTGCTAATTTTCTCCCACTTTCCCAATTTCTCAACTGATTCTGGAGGGAATTCAAAATTTGGAAAAACATAAACTTCCTGAGAAGTACCAGAAGGAATACTCACGTGAAATCACTACCTGAAACAGATCCTTGGGCTTTTCTTGAGGTGCATAATCCTGACACTCTTGAAGATTATAGGCCAGTTATTTGGTAAACAATATCTCAATTTTGGTTTGTCTGATGTTTCCTCATGAACAGACTCAGTTTTACGCAACTTTGGCAGGAATATCAGAGAAGTGATATGCTGTATTCTTCTAATTGCATCCTGTCAGAGGGCACATGCTATTTATTTGCCCCATTAATGATGATATTTGATCACTTGATAAAAGTGGTGTATTCTAGGCCTTTCCATTGTTAATATATTGTCTTACTATCTTATGAGGAAGTACTTTGACACTAAGTAAATAAGTTATTTCTTATAAAACATGTCATTTATTCAATCATTTGTTTATATATAAATAACTCCTATTTTATTTGATGGGTTATTATCCCTTGCTATCATTATTTTCATGTTCAAATTTTCCAAAATTTGGCCAGTGAGAACCTCTTCAAGCGGGTTTCCATATACCTTTGGCATGTCCCCATCATGCTTTAAGAATTCCCTTAATTTCTGTCATACAAGACATTCTAGACTTGTCTTGTACTTTCATGCTCCATCCTTGAAATCAGCCATTTCTTCAAGGAACCCTGAGTCTTTTTAGTTAGGAATGGTATTTAGAAGGCATGATCTGGGTGCTCGTTGACATTTGGGTGTTGCTGTTCCCAAGCTCTCTCAGTGGACAAAAGTAGGGAACACACACACTCTCACACACACAAATACACACATTTTCACATATATTCTCTCATCCACATACATATATTGACAGAATATATGTTTTATATATATATGAATATTTACACTTACATATGTTAATATATATACACATATATAACCATAAATTCTCACTTATACCTCTGATTTCAATCCAACATGACAGGGCTCAATCTAGTTTTTCCCCTTCCTATATTTTTACCTTTCTTCACTGACAATGAGAAATCTGGATCCTATTACCCTTAATTTTTTTACTTTCTTGAACAATTCCCCCCCTGTATATAACCAATCTCCCATTTCCTCCCCAATTATTTTCCCTGCACAAGTGGTCTTCTCATATATATTGGGCTGACTCACAAAACTGAGCCATTACTCCATGTAGATGCCAACTTTACCTTGCTCAGGCTCTGACACCCACAGCAGGCTATATATCCACATGAAAGTCCAGATGCCATCTTCAAAATGTTTAAGCTCCAGCACCCCAAGCCAAGCTACCTTCTAAGCGGGTGCCCTTTTCACATCACTTGGGCTCTGACTCCCTAAGTTAGGCCACCTATATGTACAAATGTCCTCTTCAAATAAACAAACAAAATAAATAAAAAGAAAAAGAAAACAAATAGCCCCTCCACTTTGCTCTGGATCTTAACTCCCACCTGAGATAACAGATGCTTCCCAACCTTAATCTGATTATTTATTTTATCTTTTAAGTTAACCTACTATATCTAACTCTCATCTCTCCCTCAAATTCCAGTCCTGAATTCCCAAGAACTCCATTTGACACTTTTATTGCTACTCTAAACTCAATAGAAGGAAAATGAAAAGGCAGTGAAAATAATATTAACCTAAACACAAATAATACAATCCAAACAAGACATGTCCCTTGCCCTTACCCCACCCCCATCAACTTCCCTTTTTAAATGCAGGCAGCATCAGAGTCAATATTTATAGTTAATGTTTATCTAACTCTGGGATTTACTACATTCAACGAACCTACAAAAAGCACTCAATCACATGAGTAGGCACTCCAGGTTTCTAGAAATCTTAGCTGAAAACAAGCACCATTTTAGCTGATAAGAGCTGAGGCTAATAGAGTAGCACAATTAAAGAGGTTTTTTTTCAGTATAAATTTATTAACATTAAATGCCTATGAGTCCCATATGGTGACTAGCACTGAAAGAAAGCAAGAAAATTTGTAAAGTGATGCAGAATTCCCTTTCCTCTCTCCCTACTGGTTACGTGTTTCATTCAGGAAGTGATTTAAAATACACAGTTCCAGCAACTCTACATTAGCCACACAAATCATAGGAAGAAAAAGTATGGGGAGTCCAAAAATAATTTATGTTTGGCTTTGGAATGTGTCTTGTAGTCATAGTTTCAGATGAGTGTACCTATTGTTCTGGGAATTCATTAAAACAAAATAATGACAGTACAAGATGAAGACCCAACAAAGGAGAAGCTGGAAAACTTCTCTTGTTTCCCCATAGGAACCTTAACAAACTCCTTCCTGTAACCCACTGACACAGAACAATCCAGCTAAATTGAGCTGCCTCATTTCAAACATTTCCTGAAGCAGCTATCTGGTTCACTGTTTGGGTTGTAAATGTCCCCTTAGTAAATGCATAGAAAGAAAGGATCGATAAAAGAAAATTAGAAAAAGCAAGTAAATCAAATAAAACAGATGCTATGAATGCAATAAGTAAAACTGAAAGTGGTATTTGCCCACAGATAACCCATTCTGATAGTCTTTGGTTTTATTTTGCCGATATAAGAATGTTCAAGAGAAAAAAATTAAAGCAGGAGGGGCTGGGTGCCAGGGCTGATGCCTATAATCCCAAGACTCTGTAAGGCCCAGGCAGGACTGCTTGAGGCAGTTTGAGAGCAGCCTGAGCAAAAGACTCCATCTTGACAAAAATAGAAAAAGCAGCCGCACATAGAGGCAGGAGAATCACTTGAGCCAGGAGTTTGAGGTTGCAGTGAGCTGTGATGATGCCACTGCACTCCAGCTAGGGGAAGGGGTGTCAGAGCAAGACTCTGTCTCAAAAAAATAAAAAAAGGCAGGAGACAATAATGACGAAACAATTTAAGGTTCCTTAGAATTAAGATTTGAACCCGTGTCTAGTTGAACTCCAAGCCCAGTGCTCTTTCGATAATGCGTTGGGGCTTCACTATGACATGTCAGTCCAGAGAATGGCACATCTGGAATAAATTAAACCTTTAGATGGCCACAAGCCTGGGGTCATCCAGAATTTGGGGCAGGCCAGGAACAACGTAAGGGGATTTGATTTATTTTCCCAATTGGAGGATTACAGATAAGTCTTTTCATGCAATGGAGGGCTAAGGAGGGCAATCAGGGGAAAATGTTGTTTGGTCAATATTTGTATTACAAAGCTGACATGCCCTTTGTCACTTTCTTGCTTAAAATTATAAGCTGGTTTCCCACTGCCTATAGCATCAGTTTTAAACTTCTTAGCATGGCATTCAGTGCCCTATCAGATGTGGAACCCATCTACCCAGACAGCCTCATGTCCTGCCACAAATTTGTTATATTCCACATAGGCCATGTGCTTTCAAGGCCTCTATGTCCTTGCTCAGGCAAGCTGCTCTATGTGGAATCCCACTCATCCCACCCCCATTCTCTTTTCAGTGTGGTAAAACCCCATTCAATTCACCTAGGGCCAGCTCAAACAGGCTTTCCCTCAACACCCCCTTTGTTCAGACATCTATGTTGGCTGCATAATCTCTTCCACTGAGTCTTGTGATCACACTGCGTCCTTCTCATTTCTGTTGTTCCAGCAATTCTAGTGTTGTCTCTAGGTATTCAATAACTGCTTACTGAGGAGAATTCCAGGTGGGGAGGAAGGGTTAACAGGTAATCAACATATTCATATGGCTGACACTCAATAAATCTATACCTTGCCCTATGAGGGAAGGGAATTGGGGATGTAAAGAGAGTTTATTATACCATCACTACTCTCAAGGAATTTATGGTCTACTTGGGGGAAAAAACCTTCACATAATGCTATTATACAACAGTTAAATGTTAAACTGTTAGAATAAAAGTGCAATTGGCATTCAGAAAATGGAGGATTGTAAGCTAGAGAAGGCTTCATGGAGGAGAGAGGGTATTCCAGGCCCAGGAAACAAAATAGCCAAAGGCTTAGAGATGAGAATGAGGCTGGCATTTTGGCCTGACTAGAGGACAGGGTAGGTGTCTGTAAGCAAACAGAGAGATAGGCCGTGAAGGTCCTGGGGAAGCAATGGAGTCACTGAAGTTTTTGAAGAGCAACATGATAAAAATATTATTTTAGGAGGTAAGTGTGGCAACAGTAGGCTAGAAGAGAGAGAGGAGGAAAGGGCTGGGAAGGCAGTTTGCTACTTGCAGTTTCAGCATAGGTGATTTAGGTTGGAGGTGGAAGAGGGGAAAGAAAAAGGAGGAGTACACATTCCCAACAGTTGTACTAAGACCAAGGCAAGAGCCAGGTGGTAGGGGCAAACAGGATGGTGCTAGTTTGTGGCATGACCTACTAGCACCCGGTTTTACTAGTGACATTGACATGTGTGGGTTCAAATCAATTAATGTTCCCATCTCAACTAAACCATTTGGCAAAAACAAATGTATAAATCAATGGATGGCTGACATACTCATGACCCCTCAAATGAAAATATTAAGCATGTCACATATTTCAATGCTAACAAGCACAGAGAAGCAATAAACTATTTTTTACTTTTGCTCAATAAAAATATCTGTTGGGGCCGGGCGCGGTGGCTCACGCGTGTAATCCTAGTACTCTGGGAGGCTGAGGCGGGCGGATCGTTTGAGCTCAGGAGTTCGAGACCAGCCTGAGCAAGAGCGAGACCCCGTCTCTACTAAAAATAGAAAGAAATTGGCCAAACAACTGAAAGTAGAAAAAATTAGCCAGGCATGGTGGCGCGTGCCTGTAGTCCCAGCTACCTGGGAGGCTGAGGCAGGAGGATCGCTTGAGCCCAGGAGTTTGAGGTTGCTGTGAGCTAGGCTGATGCTATGGCACTCTAGCCGAGGCAAGAAAGTGAGACTCTGTCTCAAAAAAAAAAAAAAAAAAAAAAAAGTACCTGTTGGCCTGCACATGGCATTCTGGATAAGTAATATATGCCAGTTACTGCAAACACGGAAAAGGGAGAATGCAAGAGGAAGAAAAGGGTAAGAAACGCATTATACAATTAACCAAGATACAAGTATTGTCATATCATTTAAAATAAAACATTAAAAAAATAAAATAAAACATTAAGACAATCCTAAGTATAACAGTAAAAATGGTAAGAGCTAGCACACACATAAAATCACCTGCCTACGCACTATACTTTGAGCTACTCAAGGAGAGAGTAACTTAAATCTGTGTTCCCAAGTTCCTGACACAAAGAGAGGGCTCAGAAAATAATCTAGCTTACACTTCAATTCCAGTTTTAGTTACTTTATTTGGAGAAGTAGAAACCAAATACGGATCTTGGATGTTAATCTCTGAGATGCCAGAGGTTTGGGCTAATTCTTAACCCAAGGCACTTTCTCCCTCTGTTACAATTTCAGGTATGAAGTCCCCAAAGGAAATAATAGTGCATTTTCCCACAGAATGGTCTCTATCTGTGAGTCATCCTCACAGATGAGCAGGAGTTATGAGAAAAGGTAAAGACTCTGAACAGGTAATACTAGAGTAGCAGTTCTCAAACTTTGGTCTCAGGATCCCTTTAGTCATCAAAATTATTGAGGACCCCAAAGAACTTTTATTTATATGGATTATATCTATAACTATTTACTGTATTTGAAATTAAAACTGAGAAATGTTGATTTAAATTTAACAACACTCAATCCGTAATGTTAATATTGACATTAACATTTTAAAAAATAACTATTTTCCAATACAAAAATTACTGAGAGGCATTTTTACAAATCTCTTGAATGTCTGGCTTAATAGAGGACAGCTGGATTCTGCTTCACATATTCTATTACCCATCAGAGCAATAACATCATCACCTATCATACATACAGTTTCCAGAAAATTCCACTGTATACTCATGAGAAAATTAGTGAAAAACGCAAATAATGTCTTAATATGAAAATAGTTTTGACCTTACAGACTCCCCCAAAAGGGTCTCAGGAACCTGCAGACCATGCTGTGAGGATTGTTGAAATAGAGAAAGAAATCAGCATGGACAAACTGTACTTGGGGAACACCCACAATTAATGAGTAGGAAGAGGACAAACCAGTCAGAAGAGACCACGCTCACAGCTGTGAAAGTGAAACAAATGACAAACTAATCTTTTCTGTAAATGTTTTCCAAAGCTGTGATAGCCATGATGTATAAAGAGATTGTTTAAATCATTATAATTGGATCCCAACAGATAGATAGGCAAAAGACACTGGTAGATAATTTCTTAAAGAAAAGAAAAAATGGCTTTAAAAATTCAGAAAAATTTAAATTAAAGCAGTAATATGCTATCTTCCCTTAGCAGATCAGCTTTTCTTTGGTTTTATCTCAGAGATTCTTCAAATATGACAACAAATATCCTGTTATACAGGCTTTCAAGAGTGTGATAAACGGGAAGTCTAGAGAAGCACCCTGGATGATCAAGGACAAGGGTCTACCAGGCCTGACAAAGACAACATGAGAAATTTATAGATCACTTTCACTTTGGAACATACATATAAAACTCCTAAATAAATTTCAACAAACTGCATATAGCATTGCATTGAAAGATTTGCCTGCTATATATAAGGAGGATTTATTCCAGGAATGCATGACTAGTATCACAAGGGAAACCATCAACATAAGTTTTCAGATTAACAGATAAAATTTTAAAATCTATAATTATCTCAACAGATGTCAAGAACGGATTTTGTAAGTTTATAGCCATTCTGGATTAAAAATTTTACAATGTTCCACGTGGAAGATTTCTTTCTTGATATGATATAGAATATTTAAATTAAAACCAAGAAACAAAATATTATTCCCCTTAATACAGGAAGGCAATGATACCTCCTGTTGACAATTATATTTAACATGGTACAAGAAAATATTTAAAAGGGAAAAAAATGAGGAATGCATAAAGGAAAGGAAGAAATACGATATTCCGGCTTGGATTGCATGAATGCATACCTATACAACTCTAAGAATATCAACTAAAAACAGCATAAAGTAATAAATGAATTCAGAAATTATAAGGTAAATCTACAAAAAACAACTGCATTCCCACAAATTACCATAGAACTAGAAAATACAATGATAAAAGAATTCATTTATGATAGAGACATAAACTCGAAACACAATATTACTTTAAAATTTATAAAAGCCAAATAAGAAGGAAAAAAGGAAGGCATAAATCTACAGAGATGTATCATGCTCCCGGTTGGAAATTTTAAATATAGCAAGAATGAAACAGACCCTAATTTGAATTATATTACATCTATATATTAATCTAAAGTCCCTATGGCATCTTTTACATAACTTTACAGATTAATAGTGAAATTCACCCAGAAGAATAAGTAGGCAAGGATACTAGTATATGTATTTTCTTAAATATAAATATGGCAAACTTATCCTATAGATTTTAATCTTCTATAAAAAAAGAACTATTATCAAAACCTTATAGCATTGGGTTAAGAATAGAGATTCTAGCAATGGATCCAAATTTATTAGAAGAACTTAATAGTTGATAAATCAGAAGCAACACAAACATAAGGAAAGAATCACTTTTTAGTAAATAGTTGAGGGACTGCTCAAAATAAATACAGAATTACAACATATATCAACCGAAAAATTCCAGATGGGTTTTTTAAAAGTTGATAAAAAAAAAGAACACAGAGTAGTATATTTATCCCAGACATGGAGAACACACAAAATTATTTCTGATTATAGAAAAAAATAAAATGGATTAACTCATACGTGCTAAAATAAATAACTTTTTACATCAGGGATTGTATGCAATAAAATGAAGTCAAAGGAACAGAAAGGGAACATATCCGTGTCATCACTGATAAAGGTTAAAGAAAAGGTGGATGCAAATATCCAAGTAAAAATCAAAGGAAGACTTCTAGTTTCCAGTCCAGTATATAAGGAGTTTGGAAGTCATTACTCGATTCCTCAATAGTATAATGGAGAGAGAGATAAAAAGCTGAACAAACCAAAAATCAAGAATTCTTTTTAGATCTGTCAGAGAACTGAGGTCACAGGGCAAACTGCTCCCCCCCAAATTAGAGAAACAGACAGTGACACAGAAAATCACAGCTTACACTACAGAAACCTCCACAGGAACCAGTACTGGGGTAGGAGAACTAAACTGTAACGGAAGAATAGCTGGAGGCTGAGTGTGGACAAGTCTGAGTGTTAAAAACTTCAGGGGGTCCCCACATTTTCATGAGTTTTACCTCCAGGAGCCCTACAAGGTTCTCACGGTGAAGACAGAGAAAAATCTCTCCCTGCTTCCAGCGGTGGGAGGGGAAATGTGGTTGTTTTGCAATACAACCAGAGCATTTTGTTCTTCTTAAAAGACCTACTCTCAAGAGAAACTATTTTATCAGAGTCTAATCAACTTGGTAGAAAGTCAATACCCAACTCTAGCTCCCTTTAGCCATAAGAGGGAAAAGAAACAAAACAAAACAGAGAAGGACTTGTCAAAGTCATTACTGAGAGGCACAGGCTTACTAAAAAACTGAAACCTAATCATAGGACTATAGAATGCTTCCCCTCCCTCAATGCCTTACCACCACCACTTCAACAGAGCTCCTATATAATAACAGGGGAATATGACTGGAAGAACTGCACATCTTGAACCTTACTTAAGAAATGTCTAGGGAAATGGAAACTCAAATACATGGGAGAGACAAAAACAAAGACAGTAGCAGAAATTTTAGCCTCTGATACATAAAGTTACAGCAAATAGTAAACACAGCCTAACCTCTATCCAGATAAACATAAAATCTTACACTAAAGGCCTACCTACCTCAGTTACTTTTACCTAGTATATCATGTCCAGCTTTCAGCAAAAAATTATAAAGTATACTAAAGGACAAAAATCACTGCATAAAGAAAGAGATATGGAAGGAAAGTTGGAATTATCGTAACAGCAATTTAAAATAACTGTGTTTAATATGCTAAATGCTCTAACGGAAAAAGTGGACAACATGTAAGAACAGATGAGTAATGTAAGCAGAGAAATGCAAATCCTAAGAAAGAATCAAAAGGAAATGCTAGAAATCAAAAATGCTGTAACACAAATGAAGAATGCCTTTGATGGGTTCATCAACGGACTAGACACAGCAGAGGAAGAATCAGCAAGTTTGAAGAAATATCAACAGAAACTTACAAAACTGAAATACAAAGAAAAAAAAAGAATGAAAAAAGAACAGAATATCCAAGAACTGTGGGACAATTACAGAAGAATACCAGAAGAAGAAAGAAAAGAACAGAAGAAATATATGAAGTAATAATGGCTGGCAATTTCCCAAAATTTGATTACAGATACCAAACCATAGGTCTAGGAAGCTCAAAGAACACTAAGGAGGATAAATACCAAAAAAATCTACACCTAGGTATATCATATTCAAACTGAAGAAAATCGAAGAAAAAAAATCTTGAAAGTAGCCAAGGGAAAAAGACACCTTACCCTTTTACCTACAGAGGAGCAAAGATAAGAATTACAACAGAATTCTCTTCAGAAATCTTCTCTTCAAGGTGATAAAGATATAACGTGCTACCACTAATCAAAACAAATCTAGAGTAGGTATATTAATTTCAGACAGAGCAGACTTCAGGGCCAGGAAAATTATCAGAAATAAAGAGAGGCATTACATAATGATAAAGGGGTCATTTCTCTAAAAATGTACAATCTCTAAGGAGTATGTACCTAACAACAGTGTCAAAATATGTGGGGCAAAACTGATAGAGACACAAAGAAAAGTAGATCAATGTACTGTTATAGTTAAAGACTTTACCACCCCTCTATCAGTAATTGACAAATCCAGCTGGCAGAAAATCAGTAAAGACACAGCCAAACTGAACAGCACCATCAATCAACTGGATCAAGTTGACATCTATAGAATACTTCATCTAACAAAAGCAGAATACTCATTCTTCTCAGGCTCACACAGAACATTCACTAAGATAGATGACATCTGGGCCATAAAATATACCTTGAAAAATTTGAAAAAACAGAAATCATACAAAGTATGCTCTCGGACCTCAATGGAATTAGACTAGAAGTCAATAAAAAAAAAGCTGAAAAGATCCCAAATACTTGGAGATTAAATAATACACTTCTAAATATCATATGGGTCAAAAAAGTCTCAAGAGAAATTTAAAAACATTTTGAACTAAATTAAAATGAAAAAACAACTTATCAAAATTTGTGGGATGCAGCAAAACCAGTGCTTAGAGGGAAATTTATAGCATTCAATGCATATAGTAGAAAAGAAGAAAGATCTAAAATCAATAATCTAAGCTTCTACCTTAGGGAACTAGAAAAAGAAGAACAAACTGAATCCAAAGTAAGCAGAAGAAAAGAAGTAATAAAAATTAGAACAGAAATAAATGAAATTAAAAACAGGACAATATAGAAAGTCAACAAAACCAAAAGCTGGTTCTTTGAAAGGATCAACAAAATTGATAAACCTCTAGCCAGATTAACTAAGCAAGAAAGAGGGAAGGCACAAATTACTAATATCAAAAATAAAGTAAGTCCCTGATCTGATCACTATATATATATTGAAACATCCCTATGTATACCATAAATATGTACAATTATTATGTCAGTTAAAAATAAAAATAAACAAAAATAGAAGAAAACAAAATAAAATAGAGGCCATCACTACTGATCATATGGACATTAAAAAGATAATAAAGGAATATTATTAACAATTCTACATCCAAAAATTTGATGCCCTAAATGAAATGGACTAATTCTCCTTGAAAGACACAATCTACCAAAACTCACACGAGGAGAAATAGATCACGTGAATAGGCCTATATCTATTAAAGACATTGAATCACTAATTAATAAACTTCTAAAACAGAAAGCACCAGACCCAAATGGGTTCATTAATGTATTCTACCAAACATTTAAAGAAGAAATTATACCAATTCTCTCAGTTTCTTTCAGAATATAGAAGCAAAGGGAATACTTCCTAATTCATTCTATGAGGCCAGCATTACCCTAATACCAAAACCAGATAGAGAAATTACAAAAAAACTACAGACTAATATCTCTCATAAACATACATGCAAAAAAAATTCTAAACAATATATTAGCAAATCAAATATAACAATGTATAGAAAGAATTATATATCATGACCCCAAGTGGGATTTATCCCAGTTATAGAAGGCTAATTCAACGTTGAAATATAAATTACTGTAATCTATCATATCAACAAAGAAGAAAAATCATATGATCTTATCAATAGATACAAAAAAAGCATTTGACAACACCCAACATCCATTCATGATAAAAACTGTAAGTAAACTAGGAATAGAGGGGAACTTCCTCAATTTGATAAAGACCATCCACAAAAACTTACAGCTAACATCAGACTTAATGGTGAGAAACTCAAAGCTTTCCCAGTAACATTAGGAACAAAGCAAGGATATCCCTTCTCACCACGCCTTTTCAACATCATACTGGAAGTCCCAGCTAATGCTATAAGACAAGGACAGGAAGTAAAAGGTATACAGAGAGGGAAGGAAGAAATAAAACTGTCTTCGTTCATAGATGATATGATTGTCTACACAGAAAATCCAAAGAATCAACAGAAAAACTCCCAGAACTAATAAGCAATATAGCAAGGTTGGAAGACACAAGGTCAGTATACAAAAGTCAACTGCTTTCTTATACACCAGCAATGAAAAATTGGAATTTGAAAATAAAAACACAATGCTATTTACATTAGTACCAAACAATGAAATAATCAGGTATAAAACTAACAAAATATGTACAAGATCTGTATGAGGAAAACTACAAAACTCAGATGAAAGAAATCAAAGATCTAAATAAATGAAGAGCAGTTCCACGCACATAGATAAGAAAACACAATATTGTCAAGAAGTCAGTTCTTCCCAACTTGACCTATAGATTCAATGCCATCCTAATCAAAATTCCAGCAAGTTAGTTTGTGGATAGCAACAAACTGATTCTAAAATTTATATGGAAAGGCAAAAGACCCAGAATAACCAACATAATATTGAACTCAAAATAGACCACAGACCTAAATGTAAAACACAAAACTATAAAACTCCTAGGAAATAACGTATGAGAAAATCTGGGTGACCTTGAGTTTGGTGATGACTTTTTAAATATAACACCAAAAGCATGACTGATGAAAGAAAAAACTGGCAGACTAGGATTCACATTTTAATGAAAAACTTCTGCTCTGCAAAATCCTGTTAACTGAATGAAAAAAACAAATCACATACTGGGAGAAAATATTTGCAAAAGACATATCTGATAAACGACTTCTATCCAGAATATACAAGAAACTCTCAAAGTTCAATAATAAGAAAACAAACAATCCAAGTAAAAAATAGGCAAAAGACCTGAACAGACACCTTACCAAAGATGATATACAGATGGCAAAGAAGCATTTAAAAGATGCTTAACATCATATGTCATTAGGGAATTACAAATGCAAACAAGAAGATACCACAACATACCTGTTAGAATGGCTAAAATCCAAAACACTAACAAAACCAAATGCTGATGAGGATGTGCAGCAACAGGAACTCTCATTGATTGCCAATGAGAATGCAAATTTGGAAGATAGCTTGACGGTTTCTTACAAAACTAAACATAGTCTTACCATATGATCCAGCAATTAAGTTCCTGGTATTTACCCAAATGAGTTGAGAATTTACATCTATACAAGATCCTGCACACAAATGTTTATAGCAGCTTTATTCATAATTGCCAAAATTTGGAAGCAACTAAGCTGTTCTTCAGTAGACGTGAATGGATAAACAAACAGTGGTACATCCAGACAATGGAACATTATTCAGTGATAAAAAGAAATGAGCTATCGAGTCATGAAAAGACATGGAGGAGCCTTAAATGCATAGTGCTAAGTAAAAGAAGCCATTCTGAAAAGGCTGCATACTATATGACATTCTGGAAAAGGCAAAACCATGGAGACAATAAAAAGATCAGTGGTTGCCAGGGGTTTAGGGTGGGGGAAGAAGGATAAAAAGGCAGAGCACAGAAGATGCTTAGGACAGTGAAACTATTCTGTATGAGACTGTAATGGTGGATACATTTGTCCAAACCCATATAATGTACAACATAAAGAAGGAACCCTAATGTAAACTGTGGGCTTATGTTAATAATAATGTATCAATATTGGCTCATCAATTGCAACAAATGTACAACACTAATACAAGATGTTAATAATTGTGGAAACTGGGGTGGGGAGTATATGGCAATTCTGTATCTTCCATTCAATCTTTATGTAAACTGCTCAAAAAAATTGAGTCTATTAATTTTTTAAAAATCAGAAGAAACTGAAAGGGCAGCTTACACATAAGGAAAGTTCAATGCTAAAAATCATCCTCTGTAATGCAGAAATCTCCCTAGTAATTAAAGAACAGAAATCTACAGTTATTTAAACCAGTGGTTCTCAAACTTTAGTGTGCACCAGAATCACCTGGAGGGCTTGTTAAAAATCAGATTTCTGGCTGGGTGCAGTGGCTCACACCTGTAATCCCAGCACTCTGGGAGGCCAAGGCAGGATGATCACTTGAGGACAGGTGTTCTAGACCAGCCTGAGCAAGAGAAAGACCCCATCTCTACAAAAATAGAAAAATTAGCCAGGTGTGGTGGCACATGCCTGTAGTCCCAGCTACTTGGGAGGCTGAGGCAGGAGGATGGCTTGAGCCCAGGAGTTTGAGGTTGCAGTGGACTATGATAATGCCTCTACAGCACTCTAGCCTGGGCAACAGAGCAAGACTCTGCCTCAAAAAAAAAAAAAAAAACTGTTGAGCCCCACCCCTGACTTTCTGATTAGGTAGGTCTAGGGAGAGGCCTGAGAATTTATATTTCTAACAAGTTCCCAGAGGACGCTGATGCTGCAAGACCTGGGCATCAAGAGATAATGAAAAGTTTGAGAAAAATAAAAGGCTGACCAGTAACCAAAATGGGATTTTAGCATATACAAAAGTTAAGGGAAGGGCTGGGCGTGGTGGCTCACGCCTGTAATCCTAGCTCTCTGCGAGGCCGAGGTGGGCGGATTGTTTGAGCTCAGCAGTTCAAAACCAGCCTGAGCAAGAGTGAGACCCCGTCTCTACTAAAATTAGAAAGAAATTAATCGGACAACTAAAAATATATAGAAAAAATTAGCAGGGCATGGTGGCGCATGCCTGTAGTCCCAGCTACTTGGGAGGCTGAGGCAGGAGGATCGCCTGAACCCAGGAGTTTGAGGTTGCTGTGAGCTAGGCTGACACCACGACACTCTAGCCCAGGCAACACAATGAGACTCTGTCTCAAAAAAAAAAAAAAGTTAAGGGAAACATATTAAATAACTTGAATCTTTACTGCAGAGTACATTGGGAGAAGTTGGGAGAGAAGGAGGACCAAGAGTCAGAATTTATAAGTATCAACTGTTTAAGACCTTGAGAAAGAAGACTGAAATGGAGTGTCTTTTTCTGCCTCTGTCTCACCACTATTTGTCATACTGTATTGCTATGCTGACCTGAAAATCATAAATTTATAATGGGCAATGGGAAAAAGTGCTAAGAAAGGTAGGAATGAATAGATCAGCTTAGCTAAGTAGAAGGTAACTACTGAGGAATACTGCTGAGGTCACAGTGGAAAGCACTCAAACCTAGGCACCAGGGATGGGAGAGGGAGAGTAAATCAGATCATGGAGTACCTGTACTCCTAGGGAAGAGAGACAGAGACCTATCCGGTATATTTCTATGAGACTATAGTAAGGTAATAAAGACATAGGCTGTTCTCATTTCCATAATGTGTGGCATGCATACAACATCAGCAATAAGAAGGGCTTCCTGCTCTTCATCCCCTCTCCAATTCAACAAGAGTTTGTGGTAGGCATCTGAAGTCAGCTCACAGTCCTGCCTGCAGGTCCTTGGAAATAAGGGACAGCTTATAAGCTCAAACTCCTACACATCCTGCAAGTGTAAAGCTTCTCCAAGAATGTGCATATCGCCCTGTCCTCAGAGGGCATGGAGTGGGGGGAATAGGAAGGCACACTCTTTGGCCACCTATCATTTGTGCCCATCTGCATTGTGGGTCTAGATGAAATTCATTCTCCTAAAGGTGCCCGCCAGAGAGCACATCCAGTGAGTTTGCCAGTCTTGTTCATCCCTGCATCCTCGACACTAAACAGAGTGCCTGACACATAGTAGAACCTCGAGACATATTCAGGAAGGCAAGAAAGGAGACACAATGGCACTCGGTCTTTCTATATATATATAGGCAAGGCTCCCTGTCATTGAATCCCTGAGTGGAGATAATCCTTAAGACAGCACTCAAATCTAGCTTAGAAGGAAGTGAGGGAGGGAGCAGATCGGAAGGCTCTTGTTCGTGCCCACCACCCCATGTGTGGACAGTAGGAGGGGAATAAAGAGAAAGCTTACTCTTTCACACTCTGGGTACTTACACACATGGATGTTATTTATTATAATAGGGACATTTATTCTAGTACACAGACAAGCCCACTAGCATGTGAAATCCCTAACTATTCTGTTCTGTGCTTCCCCAACACACACCCATTACTCAAAAGCTATTACAAGGGAGGGGGGAGGGGTGACATCTAGGCTCTCTGTCCTTCTTGGTGCAGTCGAGCTCCCCTTCTCTGAATCCTTGCCCAGGTGCATTGCATCCACACAGCACTAGCACCCAGACAGCAAGGATTAGAGAGGGGGAGCAGGGCAGAAGGCTCAGACACCTGCAGTGCTCTATGTGAAGAAGGTTCTCTGTTACACAGGTCTGTGTGAAAGCAGGAATGAGAAGTCTCGTACCGTATGTGTGTGGGGAGAGGGTGTCAATAAGAAGTCCCATTCTGTGGCCCACCACAAACTCAGGACATGCAGGAATACTAAGTGACACAGAAGTCCATTCTCCTACACATATTATTTGAGGCAAGGACCAAGTCTGCCTTGTGTATCACTATATGCTCATTTCTCTGCAGCACAGTGTCACCACATACTAGGTGCTCAATTAATACTTGTGGAATGGAGTGGGAGTGGAAAGGAAGGAGGGAGGAGGTGGTGATTCACAGGTGCTTTGTCCTTCTACATGCAGAAAAGGGCCCTTCTTAGAGAGCTGGAGCAGGTGCTACATCAAAGATAGCATTCACATCTAGGTATTATAGCAAGGATATGAGGGGGAACAGAGCAGATGGCTCAGGATGCGCACACCATATGCGCATGCATGGGCACCTACGTCTGTGTGAAGGGATAAAGGGAAGCCCAATTTCTGGCACCCTGAGCCCATGTATCTACAAAAGTTAGATGTTATGAGGAAGTTTATTCTCCATGAGCCTACTAGACAGTAATGCTGGCATCTCTGACTGGTTAGTTCACCATGGCATCCCCAAACAGCAGGAATTAAGTAAATTGTTAAGGGATAAATGAACAGATCCAAAAAATGTACACACAAATGACTGACTGAAAGAACGAGCAAAGAAAAGAGAAGTGCTGTGCAGGCTCTGTCCTACACATAGACAAGGATCATGAGCTGGTGTCTCTGCACTGATGAGATAGCACTTGTGCCTAGGCTGCAAGGGCTAGGAGAGGGTGAGCAAAAATCAAGGTCCAGGCACCTGCACACCAGACATGCATTTGAGTGTATGCATAACAAGGAGGTTCACACTCTTGCAAACAAGCATAGATAATAAGAAGGCTCATTCCTGCCTTTCAGTTTTATACGGAAATGTGTCTACATTTATACATGTGTGCGTGTGTGTGTGTACATACACATGCATGCACGGGGGAGCATATGTATGTGTAAGAGGATGAGAAACTTTGATTCCTGGCATACCTGAATGCCTGTTGTCTAGGCGTGGGGAACTCTAGACACCTCCATCACATAGGAAGTCCTGGAGAGAGACACTGCTTCTTATTCAGGGTACTCCCAGCATAGTGCATGGCACATCAAAAGTGATCAATAAACATGTGATGCTTGAAGTGTCCGGCAGAAGATTCTCGATGACAAGGCTCACCCTCCTGTAATCCATGCACACAGGAGGTGTTTTGAGAATTCACAACTCCGATATGCAATGGGTATGGGAGAAGGAGCAGCTGGTTCTTCTGCACACCAAGTGCATGTGTGTTTAAAGTGTTAGGTGCATGCTGAAGAAACAGTGCCAAGGCTTTTCTCTAATAAAGTCTTTGCTGAGTGTTCACTTAGTCTCCTGTACTCACCACGTGTGTGGTTATGGAGGAGGGGGAGAGAGTCATGAGATGATGTCCTCCCTGCCACAGCCTGCATGGCCTCAGCAGTGGGAATGCCCATGAACAATGTGAGAGCCATTCCCTTCCACTCTTTTCACTTGACTTGCTTATCACTGTGTCCCTAGCACTTATACTAAATTAGTGATTCTCACACTTGAGTGAACATCGGAATCAGTGGGAGGCTTGTTAAAGTACAGATTGCTGTGGTTAATGATTTGGTAGGTCAGTGGTGGGGCCCAAGAATTTGCATTTTGAACAAGTTCCCAGGCCATACTGACACTGCTGGTCCAGGGACCGCACTTTGCAAACCACCGCTCTAAATGTGTAATACATTAAAGAAGTGAAAGAATGGGAGGGGTGATACAGGCTCTGCTCTTTCAAACATGGACAAGATTCCCTCTCTTTAAATTTTTATAGAAGGGCAATGGACTGGGACAGCATTTGTACCCAACTACCAAGAATGAGAGTGACAACATGAATAGAAGGCCCAGGCACTTTCAGGTCTAGTGTGTGTACACACAAGAAACAGCACTCTTCTGCTCACAAGTGATTTGCCTATGATCATACAAAGGTGAAGTGTCTTTTCTACATATGCATGTGTGAGGTGAACGATAAGTAGGGGCCACTCTCCTCCAAGCTCTGGCTGTGGAAGGAGCATGTAGAAAGCTCATTGCCCTGCACACCGGACATGTGTGAGAGGATGCTGTTAATGATGCTCATTATCCTACACACACTGTGGATGCAGCTCTATGTATGGGGAGAACACACCCGCTGTGTTTCTACATCTGAGCACTGTGGGAAGGCGGGGAAGGGACGATGGTAAGGCTCACTCCCTGGCAGATACAGATCTATTTCATTCTTTTAAACAGTGGCCTATTAGTCCACAACATTCATATATCATGGTGTATTTATTAATCCCCTATCAGAATGTAGGGTAGCAATCTTGTCCATTTTGATCCCTGTTACATCCTCTCCTACCAACATAGTACTTGGAGTCTAGCAGACATCTGAATATTTGTGGAAGCAAGGGAAAGGAGGAGGAAGAGTGATGTGCAGGGGCTCTGTCCTTTTAAATGTAGACAAGGCTCCTTCCCTTGGAGTTCTTGCACAGGGACAGTGATTTACGGCAGCACTGGCACCTAGGCTGAAAGAACATGAGTGAGGCACTGGGTCAGAGGGCCTACTCTGTGAATACATGTCTGTGTGTGTAACCAATTGGGCCCCTTCTCTAGCACATGGAGCATTTATGTGGGATTGTACTAAGGTTTAGAATATTCTCCTCCACATATCTGTGTGAGACCAGGAAGTGTGTGTGTGTGTTGAGGGGGGTTGCGCATCAATCCCAATCTGTGGCCCATCCACCCTCAGAACATGCAAGCATAATAGATGAGAAGGAGTCCATTCTCCTCTCTGGACTGTATGCTCCACTAAGGTAGGGACAAGATGTGGCTCATTCTCTTGTGGGCCAAATTGCCCAGCACAGCACCTGAAATAGAGTAGGTAGGTACTCAACAGTCACAGAAAGAATGGAAGGAGGAGGCAGAGGTGCTCTGTCCTATGCGAAGATGACGCTCCCCCTCGCAGAATCCTTGCCCAGGTGCATTGCATTCAGAAAGCACTCTCACCCAGGTAGCAAGGATTAGAGAGGGGGAGCCAGAATGGAAGATTCCAGCACCTGGACGCCTTGCATGTATGTTTAACAGGAAGGCCTGCTGTTCTTGCCCAGTGAATTACCTAGAATTGAACTAAAGTAGAGGGAAGTTGCTCCTACAAGCATCTGTGTGACAGCAGGAATGAGAAGCCTTACACTTGTGAGTTGAGGAGGGGTAGATAAGAAGTCCCTTGTGTGGCCCACTTGCCCTCAGTACATGCAGGGATGATGGGTGGTGACAGAGTCCATTCTCCTCCCCATGCTATAGGATCCAGGAGGGCAGGGCCCAAGCCTGTCTGGTTCACTCTTCTGTGTCCAGTGCCCAACACAGTGCCCAATACATATTATTTGTGGAATGAATGAGTGGCAGAGGGCAGGCAAGTATGTAGGCAAGCAGCATGCAGATGAAAGGTGACGTACAGATCTTCTGTCCTTCTCCACGCAGAGGAGGCTCGCCCTCTTGGAATCCTTGCCCAGGTGCATTGCATTCAGAAAGCACTCTCACCCAGGGACAAAGGATTAGAGAGGAGGAGCAGAGCAGAAGGCTCATGTACCTGCACCCTGTATGTGTGTCTCTGTGTATATTTAACTCTCATGGTCCCATCCTTGCAAAGCAGCACTTATATGCATTTGATAAGAGTGATGCCTCTCCCCAGGGTGAACATATGTCTTCATCCCCATGCACAAGGCCACATGGACCTGCTCTCTCAGACAAAACCTCTAAATATGTACTGTAAATGGCACCTTTGTCAGATTATATTTGAGTGTCTGCACGTGTTGGATGTATGTTTGGGGAACAGCAAGAAGGGGGGACAATCTATGTATGTGGGCACACATACGCATGCACATGTTGGAAGATGGTACAGAAAAAGGGGATGTTTTATTGCCTTCCATTCCCCTGCTAAATGATAACCTTACTGGTTGTATGAGTCTCATCACCCAATGTATATTTCCCCATTACAGTAGGTGACACACAGTAAGCTGGAAATCAAGAGAAAGCTCATGCTCTGACAGAGCTATAAGCCTGTTCACAGGGAATCATGAAGTTTATTCTCCCACAGTAGGGCCCAGAGACCTTGGCTATCTTATTCACCATTGTACCTCTACCACCCAGTGCAGGGTCTGGCAGCTAATACCAAACTCAAATATTTGAAAGGTGGTAAGAAGGTGGGAAGGTAGCAGAGGCGATGTACAGGTACTCAGTCCTTCTACATGCAGACAAGGCTCAGCCTCTTTGAATCCTTGAATAGGTGTGTTGCACTGAAACAGCACTCACACCTAGGTTCCAAGGATTCGAGAGGGGGAGCAGACAAGAAGGCTCAGGCACCTGTCCTCGGTGTGTGTGTGTGTGTCTGTGTCTGTATAGCTATAATAAAGAGTATTATTTCTGTGTCTATATGGCCTCATTTACTAAGGATTGCAGGAATATTCTCTCCTGCATAGTTTCATGTGAGATCAAAGAAGATTCATGCTTTTGGGCATGTGTTCGTGGGTGACAGTGGCAATGAGAAGTCTACTCTGTGGCCCATCCACTCTCAGGGCATGCAGGTATAATGGCTGATGAAGGATTTCATTTTTCTCCGTCAACTCTAGCTCCATGAGGGCAGGGACCAGGCCTGTCTTGTTTACGACCATATGCTCATTGCCTACCTTAGTATCACACACAGAAGAGGTGATCAATAAATATTTGTGGAATGGCTGGAAGGATAGAAAGGCGTTTTGTCCTACATGAAGATGAAGCTCACACTCTCAGAATCCTTGCCCAGGTGCATTGCATTCAGACAGCACTCTCACCCAGGTAGCAAGGATTAGAGAGGGGGAGCAGAGCAGGAGGCCCTGTGAGGACTTAACAAAAGGGCTCATTCTTCGTCACACAAGGTACTTACTTGTGATGATACAGAAATAAAGAGAAGGCTCTTGAGCTTCACATTAAAGATGTCTACTTGAACGTATATTTTGTCTGTTCTCCCAGATAACAACAACAAAAAGGTATAAACCTACGAGGACAAAAAGACTGGGAGGAGGGAGGAGAATGAATATGAGACAACACCAAGGCTCATTATCACAAATCCTTTGTGTGGGTATGCAACGATAAGGCAGTACAGTTTGGCACAGCTGTTCTCAAACTTTAACATGCATTGGAATCACCTGGAGAGCTTGATCATATACAGGTTATAGCAGTTTCTGATTTGGTAGGTCTGGGGTGGGGCCCAAGAATGTGCATTTTAAAAAGTTCTCAGATAATGCTGATGCTGCTGGTCAGGGGACTATACTGAGCGAAATCACTGACATGATGGAAAAATCATGGACTTTGGTATCCACAAACGCTGGTTCAAATCCACACTCCACCACATATTAGCTCACACGATTGACCTGATTTTCCCAAGGTCACATTACACTTCTGACAAAATGGGGATAATTTAAAGCCTACCTCTTAAATGGTGCCAAGAAAATGAACTAAGATGACAAATATAAAGTGGAGCACAGTACCTAGCACATAGCCAGCACTATTTTTACTTCTTACCCTCCATTTTTATGTATATATGTATTTGAATGAATGTGCATTTTTAAGGAGAGTGGTCAAACTCCTGCATGCAAGAGACATGTGAGAGGGAAGACATCCAACTATCCGTGAGTGTGAGTACCTGCATGGGGGGAAATGCACAGATTCATCCTCTTGAATTCCTTGTGTGTGAGTTGATGAGTCTCCTTCATTCTCCCAAGGTCAACAAAGTTCACACCCCTTCATATAAGGGTATGAAGGAAAACATCAGAAGTTTTGTTCTCTTCTACTGTGTTGAGGGGGGTGAAGGGAAGAGAGGAAGAGAGAGAAAGAGAATGAATATAAATAAACAAGTGGAAATGAGGGCATCTGCTCCTGTGAGTATGAAACAAAAAGGCTCCTGTCTGTCCTGTCTCTGTATGCTCACATGCTTGTATATGCTGGACACCTAGTCATGTGTGGGCCCCCCTTGCATGCTCATTCTCCTACCTTGCTTATGTGTATGTGCATATTATTGCAGAATATTGGTGGACCTGTGAATGTGAGAGAGAGCACTAATAAGCAAGTGTACCTTCTTTCAATAGCTACTTAAGGAAATAATACCAAGACAGCTCACTGCCCTTCCTGGGAGGTCTAAGAGAGCAGGGTTAGGGCAAAAAAGCTCCATCCCATATTTATCTTGAAGTGGGACTCTGTATATACAGGGCCACATCCCTAGATGCCTGTCTGTCCTGGGGGATGAGCTGGGGTGCTTGGGGAGAGGGAACTAAAGAATAAACTTATTCTCTAACATCCCTGACATGTGTGCATTCCTGCAGAGTGGGTACAAATGAGCTTCACCTTCCTATATATGCCTGCTAGGAAGTATACTCAGTGGACTATGGCTGTCCTAGTTCACTGCTAGTTCCCTACAGGAAGTAAATAAATATAGGCAGGCAGGTAAGGGAGGCAATGTACAGGTGCTCTGTCCTATCTGCAGATAAGGCCCATCCCACTCTGCATCCTTCCCCAGGTGCACTGCATGTAGAAAGCACTAGCACCAGGTGTCAGGGATTAAAGACAAGGAGCAAATGAGAAGGCTCAGGTACCTGCATCCCAAGGGTGGCATGGGAGGAATAAAAGAAAAAGCTTACTTTTTCCAGCCCCTTGAACACATGAAGGCAAGCTTAATGGGAATGAGGTTATTTTATTGTCTGGCACAAGCTCACCACACAGTAAACCCAGGGCCCCTGATGCTTTGTCCGCTACTGGATCCCCAAATCCAAGAGATGTTCAACAAGTTCTGTGAAAAGAACTAGGAGAGGTGATAAGTGTTCTCTTTTCTGTGTAAAAGACACCCTCTTTGAGTCCTTTCCCAGGTGCACTGCACTGGAACAGCACTTTTCTGGGTACTAAGAATCAAAGAGGTGGTGTCAGCATATGTACCCAACTCCCATACGAGAAAGAGGAAAGAGAGGGTTCTGTTTTTGACTCTTCTTTCTCTCATGCAATATATCAGTAAATTCAATTGGCTCTAACTTTAAAATACATCCGTATCTGATCACTTTTCACCACCTTCACCACCACCACCCTGGCCTCGGCCTCAACCCATCTCTCACCTGAATTATTTCAATGGCCTCCTATTGGTCTCCCTGTTTCTGAACTCACTCCCCCTATTCTCCACACAACAGTCACAGTAATACTTGTGAAACAAAGGCATGTAAGACCCCTGTAATCCTGATTTTAAATTGGAAGTATAAGAACGAAGTCATGGGCTGAGTGTAGTGACTCAGGCCTGTAATCCTAGCACTCTGGGAGGCCGAGGTGGGAGGATCACTTGAGCAGGAGTTTGAGACCAGCCTGAGCAAGAAAGAGACCCCATCTCTACTAACAACAGAAAAAATTAAAAATTAGCCAGGCATGGTGGCACGCGCCTGTAGTCCCAACTGCTCAGGAGGCTGAGGCAGGAGGATCGTTTGAGCCCAGGAGTCTGAGGTTGTGATAAGCTATGATCAGGCCACTGCACTCTACCAGGAGCGACAGAGCAAGACCCTGTTTCAAAAAATAAAAAATAAATAAAAATAAAAGAATGAAGTCATGATGTACTTTATCTACAAACAAGACAAAGCGATGACAAAACATTTTCTTTTGTTCTGATCATTGAAGAAGCCTAAAAACAATGACCAATCCAGAGACACATATGATCTCTGATGTAGTCTGCATATTTTTCCCCTCCAAATCTCATATCCAAATTTGATTCCCAATGTTGGAAGTGGGGTCTGGGGGCAAGTGTTTGGGTCACACGGGTAGACCCTTCATGATCAGCTTGGTGCCCTCCTGGTGGTAATGAGTGAGCTCTCACGCTTAGTTCACCCAGAGCTGGCTGTTTAAAAGAGTGTGACACCCCTCCTTCTCTCTCTTGCTCCCTCTCTCGCCACATGACGTGCCTGCTCCCCCTTTGCCTTCCGCCATGAGTGGAAGCCCTCGCCAGAAGCAGATGCTGGTACTACGCTGCTTCTGCAGTCTTCAGAACTGTGCCAAATAAACCTCTTTTCTTTATAGGTCACCCAGCCTCAGGTAGTTCCTTCATATCAACACAAAATAGACTAATACAGTCTCTAAAAACCATATCTGACTAAAAGAAACCAGGGCTTCTTGAAGACACAGCAGACTCCAGGTCTGGGGAAGGAGATGTCTGAGATGAGCCTGAACATTTTTTCATCCCTGAAAGCAGAGGATCTATTGAATAACTATCAGGGCCGTGTCCAAAGGACTGAGGAGCCAATCTGAAGAGGCTCCCACCGGCTAGAGATGTGACATTTGCACTTCACTGAGGATGAGAACTACAATGGATTGAAAGAGCAAATATATTTAAATCTATGAGTTTATGATAATAGTTTTCAAAAAGTCCTCTTTGGAGTAAGCTAGTGAACCAACTCATTATTTTGAGTGCTAATAAATAAAGAGAATGAAGCATTTATCCTGTCTTTCCTATAAAAACCATACCACTGAGTAATCAAATAGTAGAAGAGGGCAAGTTTTTCTTTATATAAGTATTCCAGCTAATAAATAAAGAGAGAATAATAGAATTAGAATATCATCATTTTGCAACCCCTAATGAAATAATGGCTCTAGGAATTGGGCATCAATGGCAACTAATATCACAGAGAGGGAGACAACCAGTCATTATGTGCCTCTTGAAGGAAGTAGTTCTGCCCTCTCCTCCCCAAAATTAATGCTGAATCTGATCAGGCTCGTAGATGCAACTATCAATTTACAGGAAATACAAACAAGGAAAAGGAACATGCAAACTACATCCCAGGGATGTGATCAGAAAAATCCAGACTGTGGAAAACTGTATAGCACAAATGGCCCACTTCCTTCCAACAAATAAATTATAAGGAAAGAAAAAATATAGATGGAGGGAAAAGTTATAATTCAAAAAGATTTAAGATACCTATCAACCAAATGCAATGCATGGACTTTATTTGGATCCTAATTTATGGTATTTCTGAGATAATCTTGAAAGATGGATATATGATGGTATTAAAAAATTATTGGTAACTATTTTTAAGTACAGCAATGGCATGATAGTGTTTTTTTTTTAAAAAAAGGAGTCCTTACCTTTCAGAGATACATACTAATCATCAGCTTTCTCTTTCCTCCATTATATCTTACTACTTCCCACCCCTTTGCTTCTGCTACAATGGCTCTTTGTTGTTTTTAGAACACAGTAGGCCTTTTCTGAATGCTATATTTGATTCTGGAACTTCACCACCACCATCTTCACTGTGACTGCTCCCACCACTCCTTATCCCCCTTTACTGCTTTATTATTCTCCAGCACACTTATCACCAGTTGACACACTATGTATTTTACTTATTTTGTTCACTGCCTGCCTCCCCCACTAAGGCAAGGATCCTTGTCTTTTGATCACTGGTGTATCCCTGATGCATAAGAGAGTACCCAACACATAGTAGATGCTCAATAAATATTTGCTGAATGAATGAATGGCTCGTCAGATGAATCAGCTGCAAATCCTGGGTCTGGGAAAAAAATAGAGAAAGCTCACACTCTGTCTCACATCTATATGAGTGTCTAAGAAGGCAGACCTTCACACACCCTCTTGTGCAAGTAGTGTGCATATGGGAAGGCATGGCACAGTGAGGGGATTCCACTTCCTGAATCCTAAATCTATGAGTGTATATAAATACTTGCATAAATGTTAAGGTACAGACACAATTTTCCTTACACACTAGGTTTGTGACAATTAGCTAGAAGGCTCCCTTTCCATCACGCCCCATGTATTGGATTACTGAGAAAGCTCTCTCTCCTCCCCTAGGTGCTGGCAAGGCAGAACCAGGTCAAAACACTTCCCTTCTTTCTAGGCTGTGCCTGTCCCTGAGTGTGAGGGCCTGCAATCCGTACAAAGGAAAGCTAAGAGAAGTCTCCCTGTCCTTCAAGATCTGTGTACAACTGAGATGGGAGAAAGGACACAGAGTAGAGGGTCATTCTCCTTCCCACTGCCTGGGTGTGTGTTTCTACTTTTGTGAACCTGTGTGTATGTATATGTGCACATGCACAAGAGAGCAAGGAAAGCTGAGGCTCACCATCCTGCAAACCCTGCATGTGGGAGGGGTTTTCAGAAAGCTCACCCTCCACCATGCAAGGGATGTGAGAGAGGGAGCAGGCAAGGGCTCACTCTCTTGGCACGACATATGGATATGTTCTAGGAAGCAAGGAGCACCAGCCTGGGGTTGCACATGGGCAGCAAGGCAGCCACAGGAGGAGCACTGACAGGTAAACCAGGAGGCGCACGCATGGAGGTGGGACAGTCATCCAAAGGGGGTGGTTGGTGGCAGTGGTATATGTATATGTGCCCCACACACAAGGCATATGAGAGAGGGGCTACATCCTCCTTCGGTGTATATATGTACGCACGCTCATGTCTGTGCACTGGAGAGGGAAGAGAAGGCTCACTCTCCTGCAAGCCTTGGGTGTGGGAGGGTAATTAAGATGCCAACGGTCCTACACTCAAGGCATGGAAGAGAGAAAGCAAGTCGGGAGGTTTACTCTACCATACACTATGTGTGTGTGAGTGTGTGCGCCCCAGATGCCTTGGACAGGTATTTGTGTGACTATGCCCCAGGCATGCTGTAACAAGGTGATGTGTTTGTGTACATCTGCATATGTACTTTCAAAAATGTTCACTATCTACAACCTATTTTTTCATTTCCTTCCTTTTTATTTTTATTCCCAATACCAGTATAGCATTTACTATTTGCAAAGCACTGTTTTAAGCGCTTTTCATATATAACTCATTTATTCTCATAAAATACCCATGAGGTAATGATCATTATCCCCATTTTACTAATGAAATGACACTAGACCATACATATAAGGACAGATGGTAAGAAAGGCCATAATCTGGCATGTGAGCCATTAGAAAGAGGACCCAACAAGGAAGGCTCAATCTGCTAACCATGGTGAGGTAGGGAGACAGGGAGAAGGAGAGGGAGAGGGAGGGAGAGGGAGAGAGAGAGAAGGTGTGCAAGAGGACTTGCACTTATTAGCCCAAGGAAAAGCTGGATTGGGGTGGAAATAATAGAGGAAGTGAGAAGTGTCTGTGTGAAATGTAGTCAGATTAGGTATGTATTTTGAAAGTAGAGCCAACAAGATTTGATAGCGGTTTGGACTTGAAGGGAAAAGAATATCTGCCAAAGATGAATCCAAAGACATTAGCCTATTAAAATCCTCCACATCTTTGGCCTGAGCAATTGGGGAATGCTGTTTACTGAATTGGAGAACACTGAGGGAGGAGTAGTGCTTTGGGGGGTAGGAAAACCAGGACTTCAGCTTTGGATGTGTTAAAGTTTGAGATGCTTATTTGATACCCAGGAGCAGATGTCTAGAACACAGTTGGACATAGGCATCTGGAATTCAGGAGAGACGACCAGGCTAGAAACATAAATCCAGAAGTCAGCCACACCGGATGGTATATAGAGCTGCAAGACAAAATGAGAACAGCTGAGGACTAACGAGAAGTGGAAAAAAAGGAGTCCAAAGACTAAGGCCTGTATCTCTTTAATGTTTAGAATCAGGACGAGGAAGAAGAACCATCAAAAGAGACTGAGAAAGAGAGGCTTGTAAGGTAAGACAACAACCAAGAGTGCAGAATCTTGGAAAGCAGGTAAAGAGTCTCAAAACAGAGGAAGTGATCAACTGTGCTGATCTGTCAAGATGACAAAATTGCCCAATGAACTGGGACATGTGAAGGGCACCGGAGACCCTGACCAAGATAACTTAAGTGGTGTGGTGAAGGTTAAAGCCTTACACAGAGGGTATTCAAGAGAGAACAGGAGAAATAGAAGTGGAGGCAGAGTGGAATCCACTCCTTCAAGTAGTTTTTTCTATAAAGAGGAACAGAGAAATGGGTAGAAACTGGAGGATATTTTGGGTAGAAAAGGTAGTGCTTTTTAATTTTTAAAATTAAATTAATTAAAGATGGGAAATGCTGCAGTATATTTAAATATGGATAGCAATGCTCCAGTACACAGAGAACAGTTGATGCAGTAAGGAAAGGGGGATTGATTGCAGGAGCAATGTCACTGAATAGGTGACAGGGGCTGGGATCTAGTACACGAGTGGAGGAGATGGACTTGGCTGCATGCGCACACAGTTCATCTATCGTAACAGAGAGGAGCTCACATTTAGACACACATATAGGTCACCGGAGAGATGTCATGGGAGCTTTGGAAGGCCCCTTCTGATGGCTTCCATATTCTCAGGGAAGGAGGAAGCAAGGTCAGCAGCTGAGACTGAGGAGGAAGGATGGGAGGTCACACTGGAGGTTTGAGGAAAGAAGATGATTATGGAATAGTCATTCAGGGCAGTACTTCCCAAACATGTTCAGACAGTGAGCCCAGGCAGCTTAGGTGTGAGTTTTGTTCTGGCAAGAATCAGTTATTTGAGGCAAAGCATGTGAAGTAAGGGAGTTTACTACATGTTAATCTCATTACATGCACTGCCTCCTTCAGTTCTTACAACAACCCTGTGAGGTTGGCACAACAAGTTACCCTATTTACATATTGTAGATATTGAGACACGAGACAAATTGCTTGTCCAGGATCACAATGCTAGTAAGGGATTAAGCCAAGATTCCACCATGGGTAATATGGCTGTCAAGACAGTAGACCTAACCACCAAACCCCAGAGCTGTGTGTACCCACATGTGTATGAGAAACAAAGGTGATGAGGACCCACTTTCTAGCACATCCTGGGCACACGTGTGGGGGGAGGGAGGACGTAGAAGAGAGAGATGAGGATGGATAATAAGAAGGCTGAAGCTCCTGTAATAAACGTGTATGTAGGTGTGTACAGAGAAAGGAGTAAAGAAGTATCTGACATTGTGGCCCAGCCAGTGTGTGCATTAGGAAGTTGTAATGACAAGGTTACTTTTATTTTGGTTTAAGCTATGCATGGAGTAAGAGGGTGGCAGCACTAAAAGGCCCACAGTCCTGTAATGCCGGATGAAATGGGGCGGCTCAGGTGTCTCCCTTACATGCACACCACATGTGTGTGCACATGGGAGAAAGAAAGAGAAGAGCGGATAAAAGAGGTAGTCTGGTCTCCTGCAGCCCCTGCAAGTGAGATAGGAGATGGGGAAACCCACACTCCAACAGGTAGGGCATGCACGGGAGATGATTTGTCAGCAGGCTCACTCGCCTTGATCCTGCATGCATGCATGTGTGTTTGGGGAAGTATGCTTAAAATAAAAAAGCTCATAGTCCTGCATGGTTAAGGTGGAAAAGATGGGATAGGTCAAGAGGCTTGTACCCCTGCATAGACAGTGGGGGGTAAAGTGGCCGGGGGAGTGGACAGCAGAGGCAGAGACAGGGAAGATATAGGAAGAATGTTCGCTGAAGAATCCTGTCAAACTTTTAAAACATCATAAATATTCACACTATTTTTACAATGTAAATAATCATCATTTTAACAATGTCCCACAACTTTTGAAACAACTAAAAGACAAAGGGTATTCCGTATTCCCCCCATTCTGGATCATTCTGCAGCAAAAAATAAATAAAAGACAAAGAGTTTTTAATGTACAAAGAAAGTAAATTTATTAGTTGTAGGATAATGTTCATATTCTTTTCCTTAGATGTCAGTTGCTTGACAACAACAACTATAGTGAAAAGAGCTAAATATGTGTTCACCTTGCCACTTTTTCTTTAGTCTTCAATTTTGCTGGCCAACAGATTATAGCCCACAAGTTGTCCACCATCCTTAAAGAATAACTCCCATTCCTGATCATATTTTTCCCCTAAATTAGGAGGGGCAGAGGGACAGATTATTTTTTATTCCTCAACATATCTGCCATACAAAGCAAACACTAACAGGCTAAAAGATTCTTCTCCCTCATTCTTGTGTGTGTGTGTGTGTGTGTGTGTGTACACACATGAATGCATACATGCCTGAGGTTGGAGCCAATTTTTTTTAGAGTCCACTACCCTATGAAGAGTGCTTGTAGGAAGGGCACTAAGGAGACATACTGGGTTTAAGAGACAGGCCACAGCTCAGAAAGCTTGCACATCTGTAAACCTCCTGTGCAGGAGGGAACTGAGACAGCTCATACCCCAACATGCGAGGCATATGAGACAAGCAGGTCAGGAGTCTCCTCCTCTCTCCCCCACAGAGAGAGGATGTGGATGGACACAGGTCTGAGGAGGCATGACATGATGAGGAGCCTCATTCTCTTACACCCCTGCTGTGTGCATCATCAATACACGTGTCGGGGCAGGGAGGGTGTCACCATAACAAAGCTCACTCTTGCCAACCATGTCTATAAGAAAGGCACTGAGAAATCTCAGTCTGGATGCTGGGTGAGAGAAAAGGGGCACACACCCTGTGTGTGGCGGGGCACATTAGAAAGTTCACTCCCCTATAAGCTATGTATGTGGGAGCAGGATTGAAAAAGCTCACACTCCACCACTCAAGGCAAATGGGAGAGTGAACAGGTCACATTCCTCAGATTCGTGCGTGCGTGTGCGCGCATGTGCACGCATATAGAAAAGGCTCAAGCTAGCAAACCCTGTGCCATATCATGAACATGTGATTAAGGGTGAGAAGTAACAAGAAGGCTCTCCTGCAAACCCCACAGGTGGGAATGGGATTGGGAAAGCTCCCTTTCCTACAGTCAAGGCATATAAAAGAGTGGTGGGCTCAGGAGCTTCCTGTCTCTGGCACTCTGAGTGTTAGAGAGAGGGAGGGAGCGAAGGCACAGCAAGGCTCATTTGTCTGCAAACCTGAAGTCTGGGAGGGGAACTGAGAAAATCCACACTCCAACACTTCAAGCCCCTGAGGTAGCAAGCAGGTCAGAAAGCTGGAGTGCTATATATAGGTCTGAGGTAGAAGGCTTGTTTATCTGCACATTTTGTGTGTGTCTGCTCAAGAGAAGGCTTGCCCTGCAGCAGTCTATGCAGGTATATGTGGGTGTCCATGTAATGGCAGGAGTGAAGAGGGTGTTGGGAGGGCAAGTGAGAAGGATCCATCCAGTGACTGTACCCCATATGTGCATATCCCTGTGCACACATGAGCAGGAATATGCAAGCAGGAAATGGGGCTCAGGCTTCCACACACCTCCTATGCCTGTGTTGTTTGAGCAGTACAGTATAGTCTCGGCTTTGGAAATTTCTGGTTCTGCCATTAACAGCCATGCCTAATCTTCCTATGCCTGCATTTCATCATCTATAAACTGGGGATGATAGTAGTCCCTGCCTCTTAGGACTGTTGTAAGTATTAACCAGGACACCATGACCAGTGCCAAGCTCAGTGTCTGGGACACTGTGAGTACTAAATGTTAACCATCATTGTTGGCATCAATAGCAACAAAATGGGCCTCTCTAGGGAAATGTGACTGAAAGATCCCCATAAATGTCCCTGATCCCAACTGTTCACCTTCTCTTTTGTCTGGGGCCGGAAAGGAACAGCTAAAGGGTAGTGAGTTCCAGACTTTACTCATGTTCAACAACCTGGGGCTAAGAGAGAGAGAAAGAGAGAACTAAAGAGACAGACACAAAGGTGGAATCTTCGATTTAAAAAATGTTCATTATCATAATTTGGAAGTAAAGGAGAAGGTGGCAAAATGGAGTAGAGACTGGGAAGGCTGTATGTATGTGTTTTCAGGAGGTGAGTGAGGAGGCATTGAGGTAAGGTGTGAAGGGTGGGGACTGTACAACAGAGGCATGTGGGAGGCAAAATAATAAAGGTGTGACTTTGACACCTCTGGTGTAAACACTGGTGCTCAGGAGAATGACCTAGATAACTAGCTCCTGAAAAATCCTGAAATAATGGTGTATTCAATAGCATCCAGAGTCAGAAAAACCCTAAAAGGGAGACACGCATTTGAGGCATGATAGGTATAATGTGGCTGCTCTCTTCAAGGAACTTAAAGGGTCAACATCTAGTAAGAGTACTATGAAAAATTCTCTAAGATCCATCCCAACTCTGAGACTTTCAGATACAACGAGGACAGAATTAGGGATAAAATGAAATGCTGAACTACTGATAAAAGGCAGTAGATGCAAAATGCAAGAATTCAGAGAACAGAGGCACTGCTACAGACCAGACTGGTTGAAGAATAACCAAAGAGGGTGGGAGAGATGAAGACAGGTCAGGAAGAAGGAGGTAGAGGAAGGTGTTTCAGAAGGTAGGGAGGAGAATATGCAAAGTTACTACCCAAGGGGCCACAAATAAACCAGTTTGGCTGGAGTGGAGAGTTATGCCAAGGAGAAGAGGATGAATAAGGTTAAAGCCATGCTGTGGTCTTTAAATGCTGCAATAATAATAATGAGTTGGGCTATCACTGTGGTGAACAACCACTCAGAAGAGGGAATTTTAGGTGGCTTGCTGACGGAGTTTCTCTTATTATAATTAACGTGCCCATTTGAACGTGAAGAGGAATAAACTAAAACTAACCCCAACTTTAACAATGTTTGCATGGAGTTTACTGCTTGCGATGAGACTAAAATAGATATTTTAATTTTTAAAATGAGCTGAGTTAAAGGAAGACAGCAAGGCCAGATGGACATGAAGACTGTGAAGACGGTACATAAATGACCGGGCTTGCTGCAAAACAGTGCTACAGGCAATGGGCAGTTACCAAAGTTTTATAAGTAAAAGAGTAATATTCTTCTTCAGGAAGTTTAGTCTAGCAGCAAGTGGAAATATGGATTTCCACCAGGGAGACCAATTTAAAAGCTCAGCTCTCACAACCTACAGATGTGAGAGTTCAGTAGGGCCTGAACCAGGCCGAGCAGAGGTGAGAACAGAAAGGAAGTGATGGAATGTGGGGTCAGGAGTGATTCAACAGATTTCAAAAGCAGGAATTGGCAACTCATTCTATGTGTTGTTTTATGAAGATGAATCTTGCGACATCCTTGGGAACAAGGCTTGAATGAGGATGGTAGCTGAGCCAATAAATGAGATGAGCATGAGGGACACTTTCAACAATCTACAGAACTTGGGTGATCAAGCTTGGGCATGATTATCTCAGAAAATGCCAAGGGTTCCAGCATTAACACACAGACAGATAATGGCTCAGGCCAAAAATTAGGTATTTGCAGTCTTAGCACCCTTCACTGAAACAGTCATATTGTATTGCAAAGCACTAAACAACAGAATGCTATATGCCATACCAATAACAAGGCATTTAATATACTTTTGCTACTTTTAGTTCTGGGCAAGCTATCTATCCTGGGCTGGTGTTCCCAATATGAAACAAATATTTCCCTCATTTCCCAACCCCTGCAGCTCTAAAGCCAAGACATAACACATGATAAAACTGGCAGTTGAGTGAATTTTATTTTATTGCTCAAGGGAAATTTAAACGAAAAACGACAACTTGGAAGGACCTTACTCATGAGCTCAAGTCCCCTCTAAAAATAGACACAGTTACACCATTCATTTGGTACATAAACTTATTACGTCTTACCACTTGGCAGACTGGTAGAATGAATAGATTCATTATCTCTTCATTTATGCTTTTCTTCAGAGCTGTCAAGCCTTTGCACTCCACATTTCCTCCAAGAATCCACTCTAAGAATGTCTCTGCTATGAATTGCTCACATAGCACTTACACAATCCTGCCTTGCATTTGAGTTATTAGTATTGTGCCTTATCGCTCCTAAAGGGAAGAGGCTTTGCCATTGCTTGGAGGCCTCAGATATAGGGTAGAAGCTCCATAACTATTTGTAAAATAAATCTGTTTGCTTTTAGGTGTAGTACAGCTGCTCCCATTCTGTTTGAAGTATTGCCATTTCAAGGGCCCAAAAATGTCTTATCAGCAGCTATTCAAATTACTTCCCCTTTGCCATTACTGTGTAAGAAAATATGGATAAAATGATTTACTAATTCGGGAAGATTTCAAGGCGTGTCAGGTTTAGGGACACACAGTCCATCCTCCAGTTACTATTCTGCCCAACCACCTATCCAAGGCATGGTGACTACTAGCATGACAAATACCACCTACACCTTACTCTGTAAGTCTAAAATGTAAGCTTACGAGTAAGTCTTGACCTGAATTTAGGTCCAAGAGGCAAGACATACTGAGTTAAAGGTTAATCTTTATTCTCTCAATGGGCCAGAGAAAAAATATATAACTTTTTTATAAAATATAAACAATCTGGGGAACTGGATTCTAGTTCCAACCCTGTCTCACTGACTCGAGTTGAGCCTTAAAAGCAAGTGTCTGACACTTCTGCATCTTAGTGTTTCATACCAAAGTTGATATGAACAAATATTTGTTTGGGAGGGTAAAAAGCCTGCTGAAACTTGGTGAAAGAATTTACCCAATCTTGTTTAACTGTTGTGACCTACTGTATATATTTTTAGAGAATATGCATAAACTTTTTTCTTATGCTAACCCTAGGGTTTATGCAGCATAATGAAGTCATGAATAAGATGCTTCTAGAAATATCTACCCTCTCAAAATGGAGTACGAGACTGAATAAGGGTATATCAAATTCTGTACTACTATATGTAGGTTGTGTTATAGTGAGATCCTAACTTTACATGGTAATATACACTTAATATACACTAGAATCTAACACAGTAAAAGGATTTTTTTAACTTCCTCCTCTCCTCAATTTCTTCTTTTGACATCTCACATAAGATGACTCCCTAATTCTTGAAATGCCCTCATCTTAGTTTATAATTATACTGTACAGTATTCTGGTTCTCCTACTACCTCTCTGTTCCTTTCTTCTTCTCAATCTTTGTTGCCAACTCTTCCTTCCTCAAGGTTCTTACTGTGTCTAGCCACCCCCAACCCCACCCCTCTGCCCCAAGCATACATCTTTCTAATCATCTCTCTCTGAATTCTATTATAGGTTACAGACATCATTATTCTCAAATGAATTCCAAATTTCTAAATATCTATTCCTGCTCTATTTAAGCCACAGCATATTTCAAACCATTTATTACCAAATAAAAATTTTGACACCTGAAAAATGTAAAGATAAACTCATTACTGTTGCCCAAAGCAGATTTCTCTCCCCAAATGCCCTGCAATCACTATTGCTATTTTGATCTTGCCTACTTAGAATGTTTATTCTCTTTGCTCCCTCCTCCTTTACCCCCTATATTTAATTTGTCACCAAGTCCAAACTTTCTTGTTTCCAGTATTTCATATTCATTCCTTTATTTTCTATCCCCACTTTTCCCACTGATATTATTCCTTAAGGCCATTCCCTATTGTTGGCTGCATTCCATCTCTGACTCCCCTACCCTGGTTCCCAGCTCCCCTGCAGCCCTCTTCTCTAGTCGAGCCAATTTCCTAACAGTCAGCTTCACAGTCAGCCTCCCACCCACCCCAACAAGACTTGTGTTACTGAGCCAGACTGGTTTGTCACTGTCCGTTCTACATGCCCAAATATTAACTGTCTTTAAAGGCCAGCTCAAGTCTCACTTCTTTCAAGATACTCCCCCTTTCCTAAACTCCCCTGGGATAATGACACGGACTACTTTATTGTATCTCATTCTCCGCTCCCCCTCCCCATTGTTTCTTAAATAATAAGCACAGAAGAAGCAAGGTTCAGGCAAATTTTCTCTTGTATCCTCCTCCACAGCGCCAGACAAACAATGAGTGCTCAAGAAATGCTTTTGGATTATATTCAAACAAACTATGTTGTTTAATTGAAAAACCCCTGCTCCTGTTTTCTCCTCAGTGATCACGTACTGAATCTAGAAAAGCCCATGAAAGTCAGGACACTCTGGGCACCCTCCCCACACCTCTCTTCCCTTTGGAATTTAACACGTGAAAAACACACATTACACGATGAGATGATACTTAAAGTCCCTAATTTCAGAACTTTAGTAACAAAGGACCACAAAATCCAGCTAGATATTTCTCTTTCATGTAGAAAAACTGCTTTTCTCCCCTAGCATTCAGGTTTAAACAAAGCCTTTAAATTAAAAAGCAAGGACAACCGGAAACCCTTCCTCTCCAGGTCTCTGGGGAGATGCTGCTCTGAGGCTGACCTTGGTGGTAGAGAAGGTGGGTGTGGGGAGGAAACCTTAAATGCCTAAAATCTACAGCTCAAGCCAAGTGAGAAAGAGACCCAAATCTACTGGGGCAAGCACATCTCTCTCTAATGCCAGAAGTTCACAGGAGGCTCACTTCCTAACTTGTCCTGCTGGATTCTTAAATCTGTTTAAACTATCGTATTGCTTAACCCATCATCCAGTCACCAATTAACAAGTCCTCCTTGGTTAGCTCAAGGAAACAACAGCATACCAGTCACACACCCTATTGTACTCTGCCTAATAGTAACTGCAACAGTTAGTTTTTTTGTGGGCCAGCAAAACTTAATTAACTACTTTATAAACCAAGGAAAAATCATAGCTCTACATATATGCAAACCTTTATAATTGCAATACATCCCTTAATTAATCATACAGGCAAGCAAATTACTTGCATTAAAAGCAACCTTAAAAAGTTGCTGGCTTGCCTCAAGATTAATTTAACACTAAGCAATTATTGCTAGGGGAAAAAAATGAAATGAAGAAAACAACATGCAGAATACTCAGACACTCAGCATATGGTCCCAGCAAAGTGTTAGTTGAGCTGCAATACACTTTAGCAGTGTGACCATCTTTCTCCTTGACACAAACCATAAGTATACGACATTTAAGTATTTCTTTTCTTTCTTCCTTTTTTATTCCTAAACAGGGGCCTGGGAGATTCTGCCAGTAACGCACCTGGATAGTCACTGGGAATTTTAACAGAGGTATGGATTAAAATGTCAACCCTACAAACCACATAGGGCCTTTAAGAAGAAAACAGGCAGGTTTCCTAGCCATAGGTACTTTATGAAGGTTGTGTCTAATCCCAGGGTAGGACACAAAATAGTATGTTGGAATTCATCTTCTGAAAGCTCAAAGAAAGCAGTAATAGTGGGAAAATGAGGAGATGAGAAACTTTTTTATTTTTCCAAGCTGCTATTTGGGAGGCAAAAAAAGAAAAAATATAGGGAGGGGCGTGGAAAGACAGAGAGAGAGACAGACAGACAGAGAAAGACAGACACCCTGAGACCCTTTTGCAGATTCTATGGCACAAGTCAAGAAGATGTAGCCAGCCAGCTCATAAATTTACCACCAGCTACAACTAAATATAATTCGAAACACCTGGACAGCTTTTTTTTTTTTTTTAAATAAATGAACAACTGAAAGACCCTATAGATTTGGGCAGTTGTCAGAATTTGTGCTGCCAGACAGATGGAGTCAATGCTCTCAGGACAATGAGACAAGTCAAAGGCTTAATTCATTCAACTAAGCAGCACCTCTGCACATGGATTACTATTTACACTTCATGACATACACTCCCACTAACACCATATGTTGAAGAAGCCATCATTGGGGCTGTGAAATAAAGGAAAGAAAGTTCCCAAATTCTCACCACCCTTGGTTACATGGGCATGTTCACTTTGTGGTAAATCACTGAGCTGTAACTCTAGATTTGTGCACTATTTGGTGTGTGTGCGTGTTATATTGTAACAAGAAAGTTTAAAAACTTGCTGGCTTCCTTTAGCTAAACTAGTAGCATTATTGAACACCTTGCTATACAAATGCTTAAATGGTGTAGTGTTCTGGTCATTTGGAATAAACTTACTGGTGGAGATGGAAAACACAACTGCTTATGGGCTATTGGCACATGGACAATAAGAACCGACCCTACAAATAAATATACAAGGGAGAAAGAATTCATTGATCAAGGGGCATGCAGACTGGACCACCTAACCCGAAACAAGTGAATTCAGCGATTTCAAAATTTGGGGCGACTGTAATATTCTCTTAAAGTTTCCTGTAACCTCTAAAGGGAAAAAAAAAAAAACATTGCATGGTTTGTGAATGTGTGTTAATAGAAATTGGGTAGATAGAAAACTATTTTTGAAGCTTTACAACATTCTTAACACATAACACACCATGGAATCATAAAATCAGATCTAGGAATAACTGGTCTGAATCAGCACAAAATGCCTATGAAAGGCACCATACCCGAACCAAAACCTGCGCCATAGTCAACCCTATACAGTGGCCAAAAGGTTATGTATGTAACAGGGCAACGCTGGAAAGTGAGTGCTCTGTATGTGTCTAGGCTATAATCAAACAACTTAATATACTTATTAAATACATGTTTTAATCAAGTACCTACTATGTATTGTGGAAGTCACATTGTTTGGAGGGGAGAAAAATAAGGTATTTTTATTTGGATAGAAGATTCATTTATTCATTTAACCAATGTGTACTACAGGACTTATATGGCCAAGTGGTAGGATACAATATGTTTTTTTTGGGAAGACACATTTCATACCCTTTAGGATCTTAGGCTACTTGGAGAGAGACTGGGTGGGTGGGACTAACAGAGAAGGAATAATTACAGAAAATAAAATATGGTGTGCATAATCAGGCACTAAGTGGTATGGTATTAAGTCTAAGTAGAGCAGCAGGAGTTCAAGGAAGGGGTCTATTCAGTACCGTTTTGTACAGTTGTGGGGCGAACCCGGCCCAGGCCCTCTAACATGGGCAGGTGAGACTGCTGGAAAAGACAGGATATTGCAGGCCAGGGCAGGGAGAGTCTAAATAAAGGGCAAAGCAATGTGAACAGGCAGGAGGCAAAGCAGTGCAATTCCTAGTGGGACTCAAGGATGGGTGCCAGTCTCCAAACTCCTCATTATCAGTGTTTACAGCAATAAGGACAGAAATTAACTCACATTTAGGAACTTTTATAGCAATCTGACAGAGTAGTTTTATGTCCTGTGAATCTAATAAAAATAAAGCTTATATTTTATATGGCTTTATAATTTTATTCTTCTAATGATTTTATTGTATTTTGCAAAAGTACCAATCCATGATGGTTTATAAGTTAAAAAAATAAAAACAGCAAGTCTTTCAGCACAGCTACTTTGAGAAGCACTTGTCGAGGAGAGTGATGATACATCTGATTTGAGGGGCTGAGGTGTGTGAAGAGAGCTGGGGAAGGTAAGGATGGATAAATGAGGTGAGGTAAGATTATCAAGGCCTTGAAATCCAGGCACACAGAAGAATTTATACAGGAGACAATAAGCACTGGAAAGTCACCCTAGGTTCACGAATAAGGAAGTGACATGAAGAAAGCAGTTATTTTATAGGGCAGAGTCTGGCAGCAGTTTGTTGGGTTTGATTGGAAAGAACAATCTCTCAGAAAAAAAGGGATCAGAGTAATTTGGAAATATGGTGAGGAAGCTGACCCCGGCTTGGGTGATGGATGACAGAGCCAGAGAACAAGGGGCAAAGCTTAGATATACTGGCTATCGGGGGATGAAAAGGGAAAAACAGGACTCCAAGGTTTCTTGCCGGAGGCCAGACATAAAAGGACCTTGTTTCTCTAAAAGAAAAAGCGAGGCCTTGACCAAGGAGGACAAGTGACAGACTAGTAAGGAATGCAGGGGACCCAAAATACTGAATTACTTGGAGGATAGAGGGGTTTCTCTGAGAGGTGGGGTGGGGCTAGGAGTATAACCACAAGAAGCAGGAAAGGTTTAGAAAAGTAACACTTTAAATACTAAAACTCATCGAATCTGTATAATCTGCAAACTAATCTATTGCATTTCTACCCCATGATTCCTATGCACTACAGTGAATGTATGTTAAAATGGCCACCTGCAAAGGACAGTGGGGTGGAAGGCCTTTCTGTACGGTCTAAATAGCAATGCTTCCCTGGGCCTCCCTTTCACAGGCACAGGCAACAGAAATGTTACCCAAGATTTAACAGAGCCTAATTAAGATGCCCCCTCTGCTTGGGGACTTCCAGGAAGAATGTTTTATTATGCCTTGAAAATGCCATCATATAAAGTTTACAATTATAATACCAGTGGTCTACGAACATCCATTCAGTTTGTGGTACATAAGTACTTTCAAGAGTATCTTTTATGAAAGGCAGTGATTTTCCCCCCTTGCTATACTTGTAGTGTCAGGGGTTGATTCTTAGGGATTTAATAAGCAGTATTTAATAGACTGCTTTTATACAAGTACATTACTGTTAGTAATTTTCCAAAAGTACATACAAATTTTTCCCCAAATCTGATTGAGAGAAGATCTTACCAGATAAGATACCATCCATCTTGTATGAGAAATATACTGTTTACCCTTCAAAGGGGCTATGGAAGATAAGAAAGTACCTAAGGGGGGTGGGTAAGGGGAGACGCTACCAACAACTTCAGACAAGTTTAGAAGATAAAAGGACTATATGGCTGCAGTCTCCTAAGAAGAGGTCACACTTGTAGGAAATTTCAATAAACAGCCAGTGTCAATGGACTTTGGCCAATAAAATATTTTAGGGATACAGGGCAGGGCAGAGGTGCCTAATGAGAATATGAATATGTCATTTCAAAAATTCACACCTAACAGATACAATGCACACTATCTGGGTGAAGGGCACACTTGTAACTTTGACTCAAACTGTGCAAAAGCAAATAATGTAACCAAAACATGTGTACCCCCATAATATTCTGAAATTCAAAAAAAAAAAAAACAGGAAATGGAAAAAGAGAAAAAATGTGTTAGCAATATAAGCTAGTTTCCTCAACAGCATTCTGATGCTTTTGGCTTATTGTACACCTATGTTAACTGTTCCTGAGTGTGCCTTGCATTTTTCTGTATTAAATAATCTAGTTTTTGAAGATTATCAAGTCCAGCAGCCTCTTCTGAATATGTGCAAGTATATATTCCTCAGAGCAACATTTTCTAAATTGTAAATTATGGAACACTTGGTTTTATGAGATGTTTCCATGCGCTCCTTAGAAAACATAGTATGATTGTCCCATGGTCAAAAAAAGTTTGAGAAACATGCGAATGTATTAAAAGCTATGAGAAGTCTTACAGGAGAAAAACTTAATAAATTTCTCATTTAACTCATCATTTTGGAAATGATGTGCAAGTGGAGAGAGGAAGGTAGATTCCTAAGTATTTTCTTCAATAACTGATTTCTTTTTTCTAAATTAAAAATGAGAAAGGATGGAAAATTAAACCATAAATACAAAAGAAAACTCAATAACCTCAAAGATTTATCACATATGAATAAGCTAAATATCATATCTGAAATAAAGATTAAAAGACCCAAAGGATTTTAAAAATCTAAACAAACAAATCCTTGTTTGACTAAGAGCAATTTATTTTCATGTCCTAGAAAAGAAATTCCATGTAAGTGTTTTTAAAACATTATGTTAATTGTTAATAAATAGAGAAAAATGACTAAATAAAGCAGCACAAGAAGCCAGCCATCTGGGTAGATGGCAAAACAACAGCTCCGTTGAAATTAAACATACCAATCTTTTTTTTTTAATCGGGGAGAATAACAACTATTATTAATAAAAAATAATCAAGATAGGACTCAATTACTATGATCGTTTAAGAAGCAAGACAGGTCCAATTAAAAAGTTTTACAATACTAAAAGTAGATAAGCAAGGTCACAATGATAGGGTGAAGACAGCAGCAATTAACATACAAAATACCATAAGAAAAACAAATAGAATAAGATGGATGGCCTAACAAGTACATAAGAAAGACTATAGTTCTATGGCAAATAACCATTAGATTATTAGAAATAAAAGAATCACTGCACACAGCAATAAGAAATTGAAGCAACACAATAAATTAAGGAATTAAGGCTATTTTTTCATATCATTAAATCATCCCTCAAATCTATTAGAGTCTGAATTTAAAAAGTTTATTGTTAAGTAAAAAATACAAGATAATTATAATGCTAAATTTTATGCATTAAATATTATAAAAATTAATTTTAAATTGGATTAATAAAATCTGACCCTAACAGGTTATAAAAATACATGTTAAATATGGCTACCTCTTTTTAAGTTTGCTAATGCAAATGAAGAGGGCAAGACATTAGTCACAGAATCTGAGGGGAAAAAAGCAAATTTTAAACCAAAAATAAGGACACTATGAACTGACACACAAAGACACCAGAAAATGATTTTTTAAGTACTCAGTAAATAAAATAAAATCTAATGATTTTTTTAAAAAACAAAAATTGATAGATTCAACATGACAGAGACAAATACAATCCTAGTTGGAGAATTACTATATTATCTGAGCGAGGAATCAAATTAGCAACAAAAACAACAGTGAAAGAATTCAGTACATCTAAATAAGAGAATACAATATAATCATCATGTTTATCATATGATTCAAGTGAAAAATTTGGGGAAAATGTTCTTTTTTACAATAATTTATCATATACTCAGACACAAAGACAATTCTCAATGAATGTGAAATGGCAGGATTTTTACACAGCACAAGGCAGTAAGACAAGAACGCAATCCAACCACATGGAAATCATAAAAACATATCTTTCTTAAATAAAAACTGAATGAAGAGAGCAAGGACTATTTAAAATACAGTGAATCAAAATATATTCATAGCTCTACAAGGCTATCTTAAGGGGCAGTTTGAAAAAACTAACAAAATTGATAAACTGCTAGTACAATTAAACAAGAGAGAAAAGCAAATTATTGACTTTAAAGATATTTTAGTTAATGCAAAAACTATTCCAATTATGAGGAAATTCCATATGTAAATATGCTAAAAATCATGAAGGGAATAACTTTCTCAAAAAAAAAACAAAGAATCTAAATAGACCAAAGAAGTAAGCAATATTATCAATAAACTTCAAAAGAAACAAAAAAGGCACTTAAATGGTTCAAATATTAAATAATAATCTCACTATACAAATAAATGGTTCTTAAGAGTGCTCTATCAAATTCATTTTCATGAGGTTAATGTCAGCTTAATTACTAAACCTTACTCGTGTCTAAAATCTCACAAGGAAAATTACAGATTGGTGTTATTTATGGACATCAATGCAAAATTCTAAATACAATATTAGCAAACTATACATCAATACTTTAAAAGAATTGTTTGTCATTATCATTTAGGTTTTAGCCTGCGGTTACAAGGCTGATTTTAAATAAAGACAATGATTCATAAGAAAAATAGTAAATACAATGAAATAAATAGAATAAAAAATTAAAAAATTCAACGTTCATTTCTAATTTTAAAAGTAGGATTTTCTTTTAATATTATAAACATGATATATCTGAAAGAAGTCAACATTATTCTTAAGGGAGACACATTAGAGGTATTCATCTAAAATAAAGAAGAAAAACCCCACAAAGATACCCGGCCACCATTCCTAATTAACCACATTAGAAAATTTGACAATTGTAATCAAGTATGAAAAATAAAGAGTAATATAAGAAGATAAAATAAAAACACTATTTTCACACTATGTAATTATAATAACCTAAAAGACCAAGATATTCAAGAAACAAAAATAATGAATTCAACAAAAGGGCAAATTATAAGATAAAACCAAAAAAATCTATTGCATTCTCACTCCAATAGTAACTATCTACCAAATATAACTGGAAGAACAGAAATCCCTTTTATCACAGCAACCACCAAAAATACACACACACACACACACACACATGTACTGAGAATTACCCTAACTGTGCACGTACGCACTGTGGGGACGAAGTATGGCAAAGATGACAATAGTTTAGGCCTTCATTTCCATCTGGATAGTTGCTGAATCCTGTCAATGTTGCCTCTGTAATGTGACAATATGACATTCAAAAAGCTTGCCATCTAAATGTAAAGTTAACACCAGTCCCTCAGAACAAGAGGTGAGAGGCAGATGGTTTGTATAAAAGGAATGAATGAAACGAAGCACGAGTAAATTATTATGAAGTACCATATTCACCCATTGTGTTAGTAAAAAAATAAAGATAAAACCAAATAACTATGGGGCTATGTGAATAATGAAAACATTCAAGAAACTGTTTATACTACAACATATACCAACTGTTCTGACCCAGTACTCTCAGTTCAGAGAACAGGTGTCCTCAAAAACAGATCTCTCGTATTTCATCTAAAAGGGTGCTTTGTACAAAAGATGTTCCTCACAGCTGTATTCATATTTTTAAAATCCCAGAGATGTGATTAAACCAACTCTGAAATAGCATTTATTCTTCTCACTCATTGATCATACATCTTGAGTAATATGCACATGAACAAAACATTTAGTCTCTGCACCAAATTGTATACGTTAATTATGTGCAGTTTTTATACCTCAATAAAGCTAGGGGTAAAACATACAGTCTCTGATCTCAAGGAACCTAAGTGATATTATGTAATTTAGCCATTAAAATAAGTATTTGTATCACACTGACACATGGAAATGAATGTACAAAATGTTAGTTGAAAAAGTCTAACAATAACAAAAAAAAAAAAACCCTTCATACCCAGTGATAAAAGCAATGTGAAAAGACCGTCTCTCTCTACACATGCAAATAGAAACAAAGGAGACAGAATGTGTAAGAGATGGACAATAACGTAAATAGTTGGTGTTTTAAATGTGTGGAAAAGTTTTCTATACATGCATACAAGCTTGCACTGCAATCTTTGAAAATGCTTTCAATAGCAATGTTTGGCATTATTTAGCTGTTGCTATTCTAGAGCTGTACCTCTCAGAGGGGACCAGCCTTTATGTGTATGTAATTCAGTATACCCCTCTTTTCCCCTCTCCTCTGTTTCTCTTTTAATTGCCAAGAACATAAAACTGAAGTACTTGTAAATTACTTACTGCATTTACTGAAAAAGGGGTTTTATGTTCCCTTTTCTAATTTTAAAACCAGATGAATTGAACATGTTCTATTTCTTTACTTTGTAAAAAGTTACTTTTTTTTCTCCCTTGCTACCCTTAATTGAATTCTTTCAGTGGGTCAATGGCCCTTGATAGAATTTTTTTAAAAAGTTCCCCCATCCTGTTTTATATGATGCTATTTGTTGGAATATAAAAAGAAATCCTGAAAGCAGATATTGCAAGTCTCCCATCAGGGGGATGAGGCTCCTCTACAATTATGCTACCCTGGGCCCCTCAAGTCATTCAAAAGGATTTTATAATATTTATTCTTAAAACTCCCAACTTCTTTTTTTCCTAAACGTCACCTGCATTAAAAGCAATGTTTGTCTCTGTCACTGCTTTGAAAAATAGTCCAAAATTAGTAGAGCAAAACAGAAAGAAATGAACATGGGTGATAATGGCAGTCAAAGGGAAAAGAGGAACTGCTGCTAAAGCCAGGATAATCGCCCCCAGATTCCCTCCAACATAGGCCGACTGGCTCTAGTTGGAAGCATTACAAAGCCCTAAGACTCAGAGGCAAAGTACACTGGGCCCAAGGACTTAGACTAATTTCCTTAATGATGCCACCAAGAGTTTGGTAAATTGAATCTGGAAAATGTTTATTACATTGGTTTCAGCTTCATATTTAAGTTGAACACAATTAATTGTAGTCCAAATATGTTCTTCTCCATGTTCTTTTGCTGTTCTCTCAAAAAAAGTTAAACAGCTGCTGCTCTCTGGCTGCTAGTAATAGAAAGGAATGAATTTAGTAATATTTGGATTTAAACCCTGAATCTTGAAAGAATTGACTTTTGCACTTTAAAACTTCATTTAAAAATAAATAAATAGAATAAAAACCTGCTAAGACTGATATAGGAAAGCTGAGGCACAGAAAAATGAAATAAAATACTCATGTCATCTTTTGATGCAATTTCAAGACATTGTTTGTGTGATCTTTTTTTTTTTTTTTTTGGCTGGAGTGTAGTACAAGGGTTGAGTTTCCAGATTAAAAAGTAAAAAAAAAGATGTGCATAAGGCTCAGAGACAAAGGAATGCATTAACCATGAAACCATAAATTAGAATAGGATTCAAGCGACTTCAGCTATGTGGGAGAATGGATAGTAGAAAAAGAATTCACACAATGTCTTTGGATTATAGCATGGAGAAATGATGGCTCATTGGGGAAAGAAACTTTTAATAAATGCTATCGGGGAAACGATTAAAATTCATTCCAAATGAGTCAAATATTCAAACTTTTTTAATTATGAAAAACTATAAGAAAATGGAATGGTGCATTTATACTCAATGTGTGAGAGAATTTTATTAATACCAAAGCAAAAAAAGAAATGATCACCCATCATGATGAATATGACTAAATAAAAAGGAAGTACATTTAAAAATTACAAATTTAAAAGGAAAGCAATACCATTTTGATAAAGGACTTAATATAGAAAATAATAAAGTTTCTGATATAAACTTATGGTTAATACTACTTTCCTCTAAATACATGGCTAAAAGATTTAAAAATATTATGCCAACAAGAAAGGAACACTGAAAAATGTTCAGCCTCATCAGCAATAAAAGCACTGCATACCTATTAACTTCATAATAAAACTTGACATTACATCCATATTTCATTCTCCTGAAAAGTGATACCAGTTTTTAAGAATACACTACTCTATTGGTTCTATGTGACTTAGTCAAAGCAACAAACACTGGAGAAAAATCTGTATTTTCAGTCACATACTGGTCATTTCCATGCATTACTAGGTCAGTTTTGTAACTTTCAATGCATGTTTTCAGCATTTCAGTTCCTATCAGATTTTTTAAAAATCTCAGATTCTTTTTCAGTCATTTATGCCTAATCTATTCATTGGGCAATCTTTCATAATTTTTCCCCCATTTTATTTCAGCCACTAAATAAAAATGCTTTTGGAAATCTGGTTAAAAATTAATATTTCCAATCACAAGCTCCTTTATCCATAAATAGTTTTTGTATACTTTCTGGTGATTTTACAGTATTTAAAACATACTTTTAAAGAAGCATTTTGGGTTGTTTTAAATTATTGTGTTTCACTAAAGCCTATAGTATTAAGAAAAACAAAGCTTTCAGCAGAGTTGAAGGAACGGCTGAACTTTTTGTTAGGTATTCCTAAAAGTAGCATTAGCTTTTAAATGTTATTTTTAACACTGTAGTATAAAATTAAGGAAACATATACAGACATATAATTAATTCAGCATTCTAACAATCATAGGAATATTTGTATCTTTAACCCTAAATACATTAGACAATACTAGACCTTTAATGTGACTAATTATAATAGTATTTATAAAAGTAAAGTTGCTTCAATATGAAAGAACTATAGAAAAAATAAAGTAGAGAAAGTATAGCTAAAGAGGTAAGTCCAGCAGGGGAGCCAAATTTTTTTTAAAACCATATTGGTCAAAGGATACAAAATTGCAGCTAGATAGGAGGAGTAAGTTCAAGAGATCTATTGTACAACATGGTGACTGTAGTTAATAATGTACTGTATTCTTGAAAATCACCAAGAGTGTATTTTAAGGGTTCTCACCACAAAAAAATTAGTATGTGAGGAAACGTATAGGTTCATTAGCTCAATTTAGTCATTCTACAATGTATACATATTTCAAAACATCCTGTTGTACAGGATAAATATATGCAATTGTTATCTGTCAATTAAAACCAGTCAGTCAACCAATCAATCAACTGAAAGTTTACTTAATACTGGTGGAAAATTTTTAAATTCATGAAGACACTGCCAAACAAGCTGAGTAGGCTGATTGGCCAAAAATGAATTACATTTTGTTAAGTAGAAAGAATAGACAGAAATGATTCAAGGCAGGCAAAAAGTTTCAGAACTATGCTGTGATATACAGAACAGGTAATATATGAGAATTATGGACAAGTTCATTCTTTCAAAGAAATCATCTGTTTCCCAAATGCTTCAAAATTAGTTAATGATTACTTTAGTATTATATATTAGTGAAGAACTATACTCTAGCCATCGAAAGTGAAAAACGATAAATATGTGCCTACGGTGAGGGTGTGTTGGGAGGGGTGGGCTGTAGGCACAACTTTACTATTAATAAAATAAAGGAAGAACACAAACATCTTTTTGGTTAAAAAAAAAAAAACAAGGATACAGAGTTGTAGAAATAGTTGGTACTTTGGGGGGAAGATATTGCCTTCTTTTCTTTTAAGGTATTTCAGCATACAATAAAGAAAAAATTTATAGTGTCCTCAACCTATTTTTGCTTGTTTCAGAGGATGACATTCCCCTCCTCCATCCTCTCCAAAGTTGGCCCTAACCTGTGTTTCGATTATCTTCTTCCTCACCTTTGTGGGCTTGTGCTGCCCCCACTGAACCTCTCTATATATCTCCAGTGATGCATTTAAAACAAAACCATGAACACTCTCATAATGTTGCTATTCCCTCCGGCAATCCCCCACCCTTCCACACACACTTTGCTCCTACCTTTATCTTCCACGTTGGTTTAAAAAAATGTCTACCCTGCTGGGAGAGTCTACGGGCCAAACCTACCTCTCAACATACTATATTCACTAAATAAAGGGAACACTTAAAGTAGATTAAATAGGAGTTAAAATCATTTTGTAAGAATTTTCAAAGGAGACTTCAAAACTAACAGGTAGTGGCTACAAGCAGAGACAATGTGGACATGTTAAAAACAATTAACACTATAAAAAAAGGAAATGAACTCTTTACATTTAAAGAGTAACCACTGGTTTTTCAAAGTATTTTCCTATTGTTTAGGGTCAGCGAATTTTGTAGATACATTGTATTTGTAGAGGAAATCTTGGACTTGCTCTAATCTAGCCCTTTTATTTTTCAGATGAAGACACTGAAGCCCGAGGCCAAGTTAATGATGGCTAATGTCAACTGGGCCTGTACTCTGCGCCAAGTGCTTTACATGCATTCTCTCATATAAGTCTCAGTACAATTCCCCCAGTTGAGGAAACTGACTCAGAGCAGTTAAGTATTTTCCCAAGAGTAACATGGAACAAGCTACATAATTTGTAGGGCCCAGTGCAAAATGAAACTCTGAGGTCACTTGTTCAAAAATTATTAAGAATTTCAAAGACAGCACCAGCAGATTATTAAACCCTACACAAGCAGGCCCTTCCAAGTGCCCAGCCCTGTGTGACTGCACAGGTCGCATGCCCATGAAGTCTACCCTGGGTAGACATCAGTAAAAGTTGTAGAGCTGGAGCTTAAACTCATTTTCCTCAGATCTTAAAGTCCTTTCTCGTACCCACTACTTTATTCTGTCTCTTGGGGAATTTAAGAGATCAGCTTACCCAAGGTCACACCGTTGGTTTGCAACAGAGATAAAATCTGAACGCAGGCAGCTTGACTCCAGTTGCCCATGGCCACAAAAGACCCTTTTGCACCCTGTCCCTCTCCCAGGTGATTGAGACAGCTAGTTATGGACAACTGGAGAGCAGCAGCTGTCACCATAGCAGCTGAATTGGCTTGCTGCTGCTAGCTGGCCCAGCCCTGCCTACCACCTGCTCTACAACTCTAAAATCAGCCTGTGTACAGCCTGGGATTCTGGGGGAAAAAAGAAGAGCACTAGGAGATGGGGGAGGGTGGGTATTTTTTTTTTTTTTTGTCTCCCTCTATAGATCCTCCGTTGGGGGAGTGTGGACACAGATATTTTGGAAAAGTCCCCTTATGGTCCTGATGTACAACCTTGGGTCATGGTAACAACCACTGATTTACTCTAATAAGAAGAGGAATGAAGGAAGCTCCTATACCTCTAAGAATCTGATCACATATGACAACTATATCACTGTGGAAATTACAACAGACTTGGAGAGAAACATACCAGGGTTTAGAATTCTAGCCCTGACACTTATTTGATGTTGGACTCTGGCCATACTGTTTCACTACTTTGAGCCTCAATTTCCTCATCCACAAACTAAGGATACACAATTTCCTTAAGTTGTGAAGTGTGCTTAGTTTCACTGCTCTGTGCTTGACACACATACATTCATGAAGTTTTAAAAAGAGAGAAAAATGTCTTCAATGCACAATAACTGCTTTTTTAAAAAGTGCATATTCAATGTTAGGGAAATGTTCCCTAACATACTCAATTTATAAAGGAAACAAATCCTTAACCTCAGCTCCTATTTCAATCCCCCCTCCCCCAAAACAGACATGCTTTAAAATCCCTCCACACTCCCCAACCTCCACTCAATAAAGAGCTTCTTTAGAAAACAATCTAATCCAAATGAACAATCCAAATAAAATATAGGGACTCCACAGGGCAGCTCTGAGATACCACTTTGGGTATTTACTATTTACGATGCAAGCTTTTTCTCCTAAAAGATATCTTTCCTTTCACATTGTCTTATCTATCTTGGCTTCCTTAATGAGGCTTAAAAAAATTTCTGTTTTGAAGTTGTTTTTTTTATTGTGTTCTTCTCAGATAACCAAAATTAGCCTAAGTGCATCTGCCTTGCTTTTCCTAGAACCTCAAATTCCACCAAACAACCCTCCCCCCAAGCAGAACAAACTGACAATGTGATCAAGTTTATCTTTGCTGCTCTAGCACATGCTGCCTACAGGTCTATCAAAACCTTTGAAAATGCCTTGGTATTTATTACAACAGCAGAACACTCCACTGTAAAAATAGTTATGTATATAGACAAAGCCTGGAAGAAAACACAAAAATAATAAGAGCTGCTGCTTCAGAGAGATGAGAGTCCTGGTGAGTTATTCCCCCACGCCTAACATTAAATATAAATTTAAAAAGCAGTTCTTTTGCATAGATGACTGCAAACTAAAAGCTTTCAGGCCCTCCCTGCTCAAACTTGTCACTTGGTAAGGACATCATCCTTGCCGCCTTCCATTTCAGGAGTCTTAACTATTAGTGGCAGTCTCCCCTCCCTTTGCCTGTTCTCATATTTAGCAACTCTTCAGAAATATTTGATACCAATGATCACTTCACCCTGAAAACGATCACTTCCTGTGGATTTTTCTAACATTATTCCTTGGCCATTCCTATGCTGGCTTCTCTTGGGGCTCTGGTGTTGGCCCTGTTACCAACCAGCTTTTTTACTTTAGGAGTGCAGTTCTCAAACTTTAGCCCACATCAAAATCCCCTGGAGGGCTTGTTAAAACATAGTGTTGGGCCCCACTCCTAGAGTTTCTCCTTCAGTAAGTTTGGGGTGGGACTCTAGGATTTTTCTTTTTTAACAGTTCCCAAGTGATGCTGCCACTGCTAGGAGCCATACTTTGAGAACCACTGCTTTAGGTAAGATAGAGCTAAACCAGATTAGACCAGGATTTCTCAACCTCAGCACTATTAACATTTTTGGACTGGATAACTGTTTGTTAAGTGGGGGCTGTCCTGTGCACTGTAGGATATTTAGCATTGCCCTTGGCCTCTACCCACTAGATGCCAGGAGATACCCCTAGCCAATTGTGGCAAAGAAAAATATCTCCAGACACTGTCAAATGTTCCCTGGGGAGGCAAAAATCACCCCTGGCTAAGAACCACTGAGTTAGACTGACAACTAACCTCTCTTTCTACAAAGTGATGAAGGTTCCTCCTCTTGTTCAAAAGATGCAGATCTTTCTCATGATTTGGTCCTTTTTGTTTCATTCATGCATCCATCCTACTATGTGTCAGACACTGTGGGGATTCTCAGGTTGATGAACATGTCCCTGCTCTTAGGGTACTCACAATTAATAGGACAGTGTGATCAGTAGGCCCAGGAGACAGAGGGGACATGGAACATGGTGTCATAGTAGGCTTTCTGGAAAATGATAATGAAGATAGGCAGGAGTTGGCTAGACAAAAGGGATGGGAGTGAGAACTCCAGGAAAAGGGCAAGACATGTTGAAAGGCATGGTGGCAATGAAGGATGGGAGTCAGGTAACTACCAAACGTTCCATGTGGCTGTAGGCAATTCTATTTTTCCCCTGCAGAAAGGGGGAAAGTGGAAGAAAACAGTATTACCAACTCTTTACTTTCCTATGAATGACTCCTAAATCTTTTCCCATATCTGTCTCTGGTAATTCTATACCCCCATTTGTACCTTAAGCTGTTTCCATTTTGAATTTCTTTCTACTAACCTCAGAGCCTTAAAGAATCACTTTCACCAGATGCCTGAATTAAGTTCTCCTCCTCTCTTCTGGCACCCATTACACTTGATTGTAATTGTTTTTGTCTGTCTGCCCTACAAGCTCCATTAGGGGCAGGGACCACAACTATATTGTTCTTCAATGTAACTTCAGCATCTGTGCTTGGCATAGAGAAGACACTCAAATATCAGCTGAATAAATGATTCCCTCAAATTCCATATGTCCCAAACTGAACATTCACCAATCCCTTCCTTCCCCAAACCAGGTTCTACTTTTGTATTGAATATCTCAGCTATGATACTTACCATTCCGTCCACCTCCTGCATACCCCATTCCCATAGGCTCATCAAAATCCTGGCACCATCTTTCACTTCTTTTTTTCTCACTTCATACATACATCTTTGATGTATCAAGTGAGAAGCAAGATCTGTTCTCTGAACTTCAATAAATGCTTCATTTGGGAGACAGCCTATGGAAGGAGCAGGGGCTTTGGAATCAGGTAGAGGGAGCTCATCTCACTTCTGTCTCTTAATTGCTGGGTGACTTTGAACACATTGCTTATACTCTCAGAGCCTTAGTTTCCTCATCTTTAAATGGGTTTAACAGCACCAACCTCATAAGGTTGTTTTGGAGTTAAATGTGCAGTACTTAGCACTTCAGTGTTACTCAATAAATGGTTCCTTTCCCAACAGCATCCCTGGAAGGAGCAAGAAGCAGGCAGGAAAACAGGCAGAAAGACCAGTAAAGAGCTAAACAGGAAGGTCAATAAAATGGGGCAAAGTGAGAGGAAAGCTGAAGAAGAAATGAAAAATTCCATTCCAAGAGCCACCCTTACTTTTCTACTGTTTTTTCTCTCAAAATTTAACACATGACATTTATGCTAATCTAGGAACACAGTACTACCCAAGAGAAATGAAAGCGTATGTCCACCAAAAAACCTGCACACAAATGTCCATAGCAAATAATAGCAAAAAAGTGGAAACAACGCAGATGTCCATCAACTGGTGGATGGATAAATAAAATGCAGTCTATCCATACAATGGAATAGTATTCGGCATTAAAAAGGAATGCAGTACTGATACATGCTATGACATGGATGAATCTTGAAGACATTATACTAAATGAAAGAAGTTTGACACAAAAGACTACATATTGTATGATTCCATTTATATGAAATACCCAGAATAGTCAAATCCATAGAGACAGAAAATAGACTGATGGTTGGCAGGGGCTGGGGGGTGACTACTAATGGGTAGGGAGTTTATTTTTGGTAACACCCAAATGTTCTGAAATGAGTGAGAATCAGATACTCCTCAACTTATGACGAGGTTACAGCCCAATAAACACATAGTAAGCTGAAAATTTTTTAAGTCAAAAATGGGTAGCTGTAGCTAACTGCTGCTTGCTGCTGTTGCCCATCATGGCAAGAGAAGTACAGTTTCTACTGAAAGCTCACACTTTTGCATCATCATAAAGTCAAACAATCATAAGTTGAACCACCACACATCAGGGAACCATCTGTATACTTAAAATCATTGAATTGTATACTTTAAAAGGGTGAGTTGTATATGAATTATATCTCAATAAAGTTGTTTAAAAAAGAAGATATGGAGGATAAAAAGTTATAAAAATGACCAAAAAAATTCTACTTATTTTCTTCCCACATCCTCTTAGATTATCTTGTATATCCCACTTGAAGACTACTGCCTTCAACCAAGAGAATCATCGGCCTTTAGAGAAACTCTCTCTGGCACTGCCAGAGAGATGGGCAAAGGGACAATGACAGCCAGGTTTGCGCAGAAACAAAGGGTTGGTGCTCTAGAGGAGTGCTTCTCAAACTTTAGGTGTATATGCATCACCTTGGAGTTTTGTTTTCACAGGGTTGTTGTGGCTCTAAAATGAAGAAATGTATTACAATGCTTTTTAATCAGTAAAGCACCATATAAATGTTGTTATGCAGTCAAGTCAAACATTTCTGAAGATGTAGAAGTGGGTAATTTTGAGAGGAGGAAGAGAAATGGCAGTAAAGTTTCCTTTTTCGTACTTTGTTTAAAGGTAGGGTTTAAGAAATAATGGCCACTTGACCTCACTGAACCACGATGTCTTCAACTCTGCATGTTGGAAGTACCTGGCACAGTTTCTGGAATTATATGATCTTAAATTGCTTTAAAACTCATAAAGTAGAAAAGTCACATGCAAACAGCTGGGAGCTTAGTCAGCAAGGTAATTTGGTGTAGAAAGAATACAGACTCTGGGGTCAAAAATCCTGGGGTTGAGGCCCAGATCTAACACTTGCTAAGCTCTACATCTTTGGTAAATTCATCAGTGTTTCTTCGTATTTGATATGAGTGGGGAAAACATATCTTGCCTGTGTCACAAGGTGGTGGCAGGATAAGCTGAGCTGATACAGTAACAGCATTTTGTCAACCTCTGGATTGGTTGCTTTACAATTTTTTTTTAATTGCACATGTCCATCAGTAGAAAAATATTTCAGCACATACTCCCACGTATGTACCACTGTACTAATACTATGCACAATACAAAACATATACAAAAACAGAGGAAGAAAACATGAGATAAAAGTAATTAGAAGATTATAATTTCTATAGTAGATGAGATAAATAATGTTAAATTTACTGAAATTGATAACTATACTTTGGTTGTATAAGAGAATATCTCTATTCCTAAGAAATACACACTCAATTATTTGGGGGTAAAGGGCCATAAGGTATGTACCTTTACCCCTAAGTGGTTCAGAAAATAATATGTATATACATACATACATACACACACACACACACACACACACACACACACACACCAGAGCATGTAAATGACCAAGCAAATGGGATAAAATGCTAACAATAGGTGAACCTGGGTAAAAGGTGTAACAGGATTTTTTGTACTTTTTTGGCAAATTTTCTGTAAGTTTGAAATTATTTCCAAATACATTTTTAAAAATTAGCCCTAATCATTGAGTAGGACTTCCAGAATGGAAGAGTAAGGAGCTAGGCAGATACTCTCCCTGGCAAGACACAATTTAACTGGTAAAAATTATTCTTAAAAGCAATCATTTAAAGTCTCTGCAAATTGTCCTAAGGGCATATAGCAAATGTAGAAAGATACATTCAAGAAAATATACTAAATCTCAGCACAAACAATGAGACTGGGTGGCATCTCAGCTATGACCTGCTTCTTTACCACCTCCCCCAGCTCTGGGTTACAGGGGCTCCACTCTGGGTAGCCAAGAAAATGGGGGCTCCTTCCCCCATCTCTACTCCAAGCACAGCAGGATAAAAACACTGGGCCCTGATCACCCTCACCCCAGCTCACTCCCAGGGCAGAGGTTGCAATATCCTTTCATAATAATACCATTTGATAAAGTAGAAATAGAAAAGAACTTCCTCAAATTGATTAAAGACCACCTCTGAAAAACCCATAGCTACCATCACAATTAATGGTGAAAGACTGACTGTTTTCCACCTAAAATCAGGAACAAAATGAGATGTACAATGTCACATCTTCTATTCAATATTGTACTGTAAGTTCTAGCCAGGGCAATTAGGCAGGGAAAAAGAAATAAAAGGCATCCAGATTGGAAAATAAGTAAAACTATTTCTAAATACAAATAACATAATCTTATACATAGAAAATCCTGAGGAATTCACTAAAAAGCTATTAGAACTAATAAATGAGTTCGGCAAGGTCAGTATACCAAAAAACCATGTATTTTTATACACTAGCAATGAATAATCTGAAATGACATAAATAAGACAATTGTATTTATAACACTGTCATAAATAATAAAATACTTAGGAATAAATTTAACAGAAGTACAAAATTTGTACTGTAAAAACTCCAAAACACTATTAAAAGAAATTAAAGGAGATCTAAATAAATGGAAAGATATTTCATGACAGACAATAACAAGTGTTGGCAAGGATATGGAGAAATTGGAACCCTCACACATTGCCAGTGGAAACGTAAAATGCGGCAGCTGCTTTACAAAATAGTTTGGCAGTTCCTCAAAATATTAAACATGGTTATCATATGACCCAGAAATTCCATTCCTAGGTATACAGCCAAGAGAAATGAAAATATATGTCCACCCAAAAACTTATATGTGAATGTTCATAGTAGCATTATTCATAACAGCCAAAATGTGGAAACAACCCAAATGTCCATCAACTGATGAATGGATAAACAAGATGTGGTCTATGCACACAATGGAATATTATTCCAGCCATGAAATGAATGAAGTACTGTTAACTGCTACAACATGGATGAACCTTGAAAAAATTACTGAGTGAAAGATGTCAAAAAGTCCATATATTGTGTGATTTCATTTATAGGAAATTTCCAGAATAGGAAAATCTATAGAGATAGGAAGCACATGAGTAACAGTCTAGGGCTGGGGTAGGGGTGAGGGGAGTGGGGATTGACTACTAATGGGTATAAGTGTTTCTTTCAGGGTGAAGAAAATGTTCTAAAATTAGATTGTGGTGATGGTTGCACAACTTTAAATGTAATAAAAAACCATTAAATTGTACACTTTAAATGGGTAAATTATACGGTATATAAATATCTAAATAAAGCTGCTTCAAAATGTAAATGGTCTAAACAAACCAATTAAAGGCAGAAATCTATAGACTAGATTTAAAAAGCAAGAACCTACTTACTATATGCTGCTATATACTACATTTAAACCCACTTTAAATATAACGACACAAATAAGTTAAAAGTTAAAAGGCTAGGAAAGGATGTATCATACTAACCCTAATCAAAAGAAAGCTGAAGTGGCTTTATTAACATAAAAGAAGATTTTAGAGCAAAGACTATTACCATGAATTAAGAGTCATTTCATAATATTAAAAAGAACAATTCATCAAGAGAATATAATAATCCTAAACATGTATGTACCCAACAACCAAGCTTCAAATATATGAAGCAAACACTGATAGCACTGCAAGCAGAAATAGATAGATCCATAATTACAGAGATTTCAACACCACTCACTCAATAACTGATAGAATAAAGAAAATCAGAAAAGATATATTATAGAAGACTTGAAAAATACTAGCAAACAATTCGACCCTACTGACATTTTTAAAACATGCCACCCAACAACAGCACAATGCACATTCAAGTGCACAGACAACACTTATTAAGATAGACCATATTCTAAGCCATAAAACAAGTGTGAATGAATTTAAAAGAATCCAAATCATACATAGTCATACTGGCCACAATGGAATTAAATAAATAAGTAAGAGAAAGCTGCAAAATCCACTAAATATTTGAAAACCATTAATAGGCTTCTAAATAACCCATGAATCAAAGAAGTAATCAAAAGGAAAATTAGAAACTATTTAGAACTTAATGAAAATGAAAACACACCATATCAAAAATATGGTATGCTGCTTAAGCAGTACTTGAAGGGAAATTTATACCATTAACATTCTTATTTTGAAAAGAAGAAGGGTCTCAAATCAATGCCTCAGCTGGCACCTGAAGAAACTTAAGACGAGCAAAGGAAACCCAAAGTAATAAGAAAAAAGAAAATATTAAAGATCAGAGTGGAAATCAATGAGATGAAAATATAAATAAAACAAAGCAATAGAGAAATCAAGGAAATGATAAGCCAATTCTTTGAGAAGATCCATAAAATGTATAAGTCTCTAACTAGACAGAACAGAGAAAAAAGAGAGAAGACACAGTTACGACTATCAGGAATAAGAGAGGACACATCGCTACAGATTCTACAAATTTTTAAAACGTAAGAAAATATTGTGAAGAATTTCATCACAATAAATTTGAAATCACAGCTGAAATAGACAAATTCTGTGAAAGACACAAACTACCAAAGCAAACTGAAAAGGAAACAGATAACCTGAATACCCTATACCTATTAAAGAAATTGAATTTGTTGTTAAAAAACATTCCCCCAAAGAAAACTTCAAGTCCAGATGGCTTCACTAAGGAATTCTACCAAACACTTAAGGAAGAAATAATACTAGTTCTACCAAACTCTTTCGGAAAGTTGAAAATGAGGGAATTGTTCTCCACACATTTTACGAGACCAGTTATTACTCTAACATTAAAACCAGGCAAAGATGTCTTGAGAAAAGTAAACTGAAGACCAATATCATTAATAAACATACATATAAAAAGTCTTAACAAAATTTTAGCAAATCCAACAACATACAAAACCAATAATCAAGACCCAGTGGATTCATCTCTAGAATGTAAGGTTGATTTAACACTTGAAAAATCAATGCAACTAGCCGTATTGAAAGATGTTTTTTAAAGCCATATGATCACCACAATAGATACAGGGAAACCATTTGAGAAAATCCAACATTTGTTTCTAATTAAAAAAAAAAACAAAAACAAAAAACAAAAAACCACCTCTCAGCAAACTAGGAATAGAAGGGAACTTCCTCCACCTGATAAAGAGCAACTGTAAAAAAACCTACAGCAGCAGGCTGGGTATGGTGGCTTACACCTGTAATCCTAGCACTCTGGGAGGCCAAGGAGGGAGGATTTCTTGACCTCAGGAGGTCCAAGCCCAGCCTGGGCAAGAGCAAGACTCCTTCTCTACTAAAAATAGAAAAATTAGCCAGGCCTCGTGGCAGGAGGCAGGAAGATCAGCTGAGCCCATTAGTTTGAGGTTGCAGTGAGCTATGGTGACGCAACTGCACTCTATCTAGCCCAGGCAACGGAGCGAGACTCCCCTCAAAAAAAGAAAAAAAAAAACCTACAGCAAACATCATTCTTAACAATGAAAGACTGGATGCTGTCCCCTAAGATCAGGAATAAGGCAAGGATATGTGCTCTAACCACTTCTTCTCACCACTGGTCTAGCCAGTACAATCGGATAAGACAAAGAAATAAAAGCATCCAGACTGGAAGGAGGATGTAAAACTCTTAGCAGGAGACATGATCATCTATGTATCAAATCTACAAAAACAGCTACTAAAACTGACGAGTTTAGTGATGTTGCAGGATACAAGGTTAATAATGTGCAAAAATCAATTCTATTTCCATATACTAGCAATAATCAAAAACTAAAATAAATTTAACTTTTTTAAATTTTTTATTTTTTGTGAATTTACCCATCCCCTTCTCCCCCCCACCTGCCCCACATCCAATGAATGTTACTTCCATATGTGCACGTAAGTGTTGATCAATTAATGCCAATTTAATAAAAAATACCATTTTAAATAGCATCAAAACTATGAAATACTTAGAAGTGAAGCTGACAAAAGATATGCAAAACCTATAAATACACTGGAAACTACAAAATATTTCTATGAGAAATGAAACACAGCTTACATAAAAATATCTTGGTATATTGTATGTCATTATGTCTCAATAAAGCTGATTAAAAAAACAGATAAAAATCACATGTTCTCAAGGCTGAACAGAATCTCACAAATAATCGGAAGAACCCCAGGCAGATCCTCCAGCTTCTTTGTTACTTTGATGCTCCTTATTTTAAGGGGAGAAGGAGTAAGCTGAAGTGATCCCATGTGTTCACCTTCCAAGTGCAACAAGCAACACAAGACTGTTGACTGACCTATTTCAACCCTGCTGGGTACCCCAGCAACACATATATTTTGCTGTGCATGACACACTTTTCAGACATTGTACATATAGATATAGTTCAAGAAAGGTTTTTCCCTGAACTTTGTAGACTTGGTAAGTAAAAGATTGAGGAAAAATAAAGTTATCCCATGTGGGGTCCCTAGGAGTCTGCTGTTAAGGAAGAAGCAATGGAAAAGAGAGAACTTGTGGAACTGAATAGTGTAATGACTGAAAGAATGAGCCTTGGAAACAAGCATTTATAGTAAGTGCTCCAAAAGGTTAGCTAAAAATTATATAATAATAACAGAATTTTAAAATAAATACGATTCTGAATTTGCCATAATCTGGATTAGAGTTGGGTAGGAAAAGATCTTTATACAGGGATAAAGAGTTTGCCAAACACATCAATAGCATAAGCAAGATTTCAGGGGGCATGATAAATCCACTTAAGCAAGTTAACCTTACAGGCTCCTCAGAAAGAACTTATTTGCTGTTTATTACAGGTCATATGGACTGTGGAAACAGACTGCCTGTATTCAAATCCCAACATCATGACTTAATAGTCACATAACCCTGGCAAAGTACTAAACCTCTGTGACTCAGTTTTTTCACCTATAAAATGGCAGGTGAAAATAGTATCCACCTCATAAGGTTGTTGTAAAGATTAATGAGTTAATATTTGTAAGGTGCTTGGAATGGAGCCTGGCACATAGTTCATCCTATTTAAGTAAAGTATAAATAAATAAATTGCTACTTGTTCATTAAAATTCTAACTGACAAAAGTCTATTTCAAGCTATTCTTTTCACTAAAATACACTGACTTTACTTATAATTGGATGAAATTAATGAAGTTTCTTTACAAAAAATGATCTTTTACCTACTCCTCCTGTGACAATTCTTTCCAAAGACAAATCCTGGAAGTAGTTTACTACTCGGATTTGAACAAAAGCAGCTCAATTATTCAAAACATCATATGACATTTTCTGGCACATAGTTGGTGTTCAATAAATGGTTGCTGGACAAACATCCTTCCAGGCCAAAGCAAATTTATCATATGTAATATTTTTATTTATATAGTCAAGAGTTAAAAATGCAACATGCATTAAATCCAAATAGGGAATAAAGGACTCATAAGAGATAGAGTTACCACCTAACCAGTTAACCAACTTCAATGAACTTGCCCAAGATAAGAAAGGAGCTAGTTTACTGCAAAAGCAGCAAAATAAAGGATTTGGTTTCAGTCAAAATGATGATGCAATACAGGCATTCCTTAGCACTTCCTAGTGATAACAAGAAAAATGACTTAAACACGGTCCACAAACAGGAAGAACATATACTTACTATATTCTAAAAGGCTTCAATAGAAAACAGCACAGGTCTTCAGAATAACTATTACATGGAATTCACTAGCCATCCCTCCTTTAAGGGGAATGCTGACCTAGTTTGTAATATTTGTCCTGAGATGCCTTCTAAGGAGGAAAATCAAATTCCTTTTTTCTAAATGTGAGACCACAGTCCAGAAGGAAGAAATATCTTCTTGCTCTGAGTGGTCCAAGTGAGCAGAAGTTGAAAGCGTCCCTTCCACAAGTAACAAGTACCTTCAAAAGAAGCTGTCTGGTTTATATATACATATACGTATATGGATTTGGGTTTCTCAACACAGAGCATGCTATAAGTTACAAATGGTTACCACTCTGTCCTGGGTACTACTAGATATTCCTGTTCCTCCTTCTTTCTATACTTGTTTTCCATTACTATGACGGTCACCTGTTACAATAGTCTCTTCTGAAATCCTAATCAGCTTCTGCCCAGCCCTCAAACCATACACTTCACAGAGAAGAAAAATGAACAAATGTAAGATTTCTTGCTCTTTGTCAACACGATTTGTTCGTTCTTGCACCCATCCTCTTATATAAGTCATCCTACTCTACCCAGAGTCACTTGCTCTTGCCCCTCTACCCTACCACAACTCAAATACTTTCTTAAAAATATTTTTAAAGCCAATTTATGTCTCCCACTTCCTTCATCTCTCAGCTCCTTCTGGAGTCACTGTCTGGCTGCTCCTTAAATCTGTATCCCTTTTACACCATATATAGGACTGTCCCAGGTATGTCAATTCCCTGATGTCATTCTAATACTGGAATTTTAGCTTATGCGAGTGAGTGCCTCTAGACTAAGATGGTACCAGATCAGTCTGTTACTAGCACTATACCTGGGCTGAGCCAAGAAGTGGGTGGAGGTTTTCATTCTCTAGGTGGGAAATATGGGACTGAGCCAGGCTTGAAATTCTCATTTGGGGGAAGATCAAGGTGAGAATGACATTTAAAGCCTAATCAACTAAAGACCACCAAGGACAAGTCTGTAGTCTGACAAAGTCAGATCTGTTCACCCATCATAAGAGACGACACTCCAGAGGGAACCATGGAATGCTGCTCAACAAGAGGGAGGAAAAAAGCTTCTTTTGAGTTTCTGCTAAAGGATTCTGAGGAGGCCTAAGGAAATGGGTATCAGTTTTGGATTGGTCAGCATGTCTGAGGCAGGAATAGGAGAAGTGGGGATAAACGAGGGATTGGGTGCTGTTATGAGGCAAGGGAATTCCCAGTAATTGATTGGAAGAGCCAAGTAGGTCTGGAGGCATCATTGATAAGAAAGTAGTAGTCACTGAAAGAGAGTGTCTTTATGGCATTTTACAGCTGCTGCATGACTTTGGGAGAAATGATGTTTTCTATCAACCTTGCAACTGTCTCAGCCTGATTAATAGTAGGAGCTGCCTTTTTCTTTTTCAGTCCCAGCTGGAGTCTCACATCCCAGACCTTTTTGACTCTTTCAATGAGATAGGCATGGATGCTATGCATCTTCTAGTTTATTTTTATTCCTACAAATGTTCAGATCTGGGAACAAATTATACAACCAAGAAGAACCTGAACTGTACCTCTACTGACTTTGAAAACTTGGGTGAAATACTGAAGACTTTGGCACATGGAAGCTTTTCACCTCTTCTTCCTGTTGAAGGTCATGACTTTTGACTAGAAGGTAGGATATGGGAAATGAATATCTTGCTACTTAGATGATGTCTAAGAACAGGATGATGTTTTCTGGACAATTACTTAAGATCTCAGAATGATGGACTTGTGGCCAGGAATGGAGAAAATTTCACAAAGACAAGGAAGAAATGATTTTGTTGGAGATTCACTAATGTGATGAATATGGCCTGAAAAGAAAATATTACGGGAAGGGAAAAATACTACCAAATATGACAAAGAAAAATAATAGTGGAAGGGATACCTACTGCTTCTCAAGAGAAAACAGGGCAAAAGAGCTAGAAATCATACATACGGCTGGAGAAGTCTACATACTGATTTAAGAGTACCAGTAACGAAGTCATTGGGGTGCATGAAACACCAGAAAGCAAATATAATCTCACAGTTATCATTATCTAGAGTTGGTGAGATGGCATCTGGCACTAGGTCACAGAAGGCAGTAGTGTAGTGGTTAAGGAGAGGTGCTTTGAAGCCAGGCTGACCAGGGTTCAATGCCCTGTGCTGCCTCTTACTTGTCATGTGATATTGGTCAAGACACTTGCTAACTCTGAACCTTAAATGGCCCATCTGTAAATTGGGTATTAGAATACTTACCTAATACTGGTAATGAAGATTAAGGGTTAGAATGTATTTAAATATCTGTCACAGTATACCACACAGAGTAGGTGGCCACTGTCATCAACATCACCATCATCATCTGTAGTAAATAGGTAGTACTTCCTTATGGAATTCAAAAAACCAGAAGGTGGAAACATGGTAGATAACATTTGTCTAAGAATAAAAGCAAAGAGAAAGCAGTAATGTGTTATTGGATCACACTATGAACTTCCCTGGGACAGAAGAAAGGAATAGTATTAAATTCTGTTCCCCCTCCCTCATTTCTTTTCCCCTCTAAACAGGCCCAAGCAACCTCCAGTGTGTGCACACATATACATCTTCTTGCCTCTGTTTTCTGTATCTTGGGACACACAATCCACCTAATCTGAATTTGGAAGTCATGCTGACCTGTAATAGGTCAGTTTTTAATAGAGGGAAGGGTGCAGAAGCCAGATTTCATGAGCTGAAGACTGAAAGATAAGAAGTATAGATGGCTCTTTCAACATATTTTGAAACAAAGGAATGAAAAAGATATTGCACTAGCCTGTGGGGATGGTAGGATTCAAAAGAGGATTTGGGAGGAGGAAGAGAAAGAGAGATTCTTGGATATGTTTGTAAGCAGAAGAAGAAGAGCTCTTTGAGAAAAATACTAAAGATACAAGAGAGAGAAGGGAGATGATTAATGGAACAGAACATCTTAAAGGAGGCAGAGGGGATAAGTAAGAAGAAAAACAAGGTTAACCTTGGAAAAAAGGATACAAAAAGAGTAAAGATAAAAGTTTGAAGGGAAAGAAAGAGTTTGTGACCAATGGGCTTCTCTTTTCCAGGAACTATGTAACTAGACTATCTGCTGAAGGGAGCCGGGGATAGGGAGGGCTAAATTAGGAGGGATGTGTTAAGAAAATGGAACAGTTGCTGTGGGAAACTGGAAAAGGAACCAACTAGGAATGTGTAAAAAAGGATTACTGAGCAGCCGTTGAGGATCCACCTGTGGTTAGAAATCACAATTTGGTCATGGATATAATCAGCATGCTGAGGCAATTTTCCCTAGTACTTACTCAGCAGCCTGGGAACAGAACAGAAGAAAACAGATGCTAAAGTCCATCTAGGTTTGGGGATTGGCAGGACAGGTGCAATGGAACAAGAGGGACATGAGGGAACTGAGGATACTGTGGGAATTAATATCAAATGGCTGGTGGGGTCGAGTGGGGGTGGGAAGTTGTTGGATGGGAAAGAACACAGAAGCAGGAGATGGCTGGAAGTCATGGAGAAAAGAGAAGAGACTAGAAGCATCTATGAAGTCAAAAAGGTTCTATGAGAGTCAGAGAACAGGAGATATGGAAGGCTAGAGGTTTTGGTTGAAAAGCTGAATTTTGGAGTTTGAAATATCAGAAGCAGAACAAACAGTTCCAGTTGATGACATGCTTAGTAAGTGTGGCCATGTAAAAAGGTAGCTGCAGCACAGGGAAAATGAAGGTCATATTATTGCACGTCAAGATGATGCATCAGTGTGGCCACTGACATGGTCTAGGATGATGCCAGGAATCAGAGGAACATAGAAGACTAAGATAAGTGCCAGAGGCTTCACAGAATGTGAGCAAGTAACCCAGAGATTGGTCTATGTAATGAAGAGAGTCAGCATGATATCTGATAGCATGCACTTCAAAGAATAAAGGAAAAGTAAAGTCGTTGGACAACATTCTGGCATCAGAAGCTAACTTGAGATTGAGGAATTATCAGCAAATGAGCAGCTTCCTCTTAAGAGGGTTGTGGAAGTAACAGTGTCATGGGGAGAAAGAGTTCCAGAAAAAACGGTTGCAAATATATGGACATTCTTGACCAAGGAACAAGAGTTCTGGAGGGCACAGAAGATCTGAGAAGGAGGTGTTAGCCAGGAAGCAATAGGCTTATGAAAGGGGAAGGGCTGTGTTGAATTTATAAGAGGGAAATTTCATCCTTTAGGATGCTTAGGAAGCAACCAGAGGAACTACAAATTCTGTAACTAAGTTTGACCAAGAAAGAAGAACTGATTGGTAAAAGTAGAAGTGAAAGAAACTTTAGGAAATGTAGCCATGTCATCTTAAGTACTGTTGGATAATGACCACAGACAAAAACAAATGATAAGTACAATGATATTCCCCAGATATTGAGAATTAAAATTTTTATAGGAGACCACAGTGGCCCTTAAGTGGACTAATCTTGAAAAGGAATAAAAGATTTAGGGTAAAAGGTCTTATAATATCATCAATCCCCCATGATCTTGAAGGAAAAAAAAAAAAGGAGAAATGACTGAAGAACACAATGTAGCTACACAGAAAACATGCTGACAGGCTACAGGAACTAATGTAGCTATAGCAAGCAAAGATTTTTAAAGGTAAGATCATCTATCCTAAGTAAAAGATATATGTGAACAGGTGACAGAGAAAGAGAACAAGTAAGCAAGCAAGAATACCAGTGGAATGACTCGGTTCCTATTTCTATTCCATTTTAAATAAGAATATTTTTTCAAACTGAAAAAAGTAGCACAAACATGAATAAGAGTTCATCAGAGCCCAAAAGATATGGAGATATCGAGAGTAGCAAGCAGTTTCAAATGAACTGGGGTCTGTGGGCCCAAATAAAGTATATCCTGTGGTGTTGAGATAACCTACATTCCTGATTGAGAAGCCACTGCTGGTAATCTCTGAAAAAATCATGGCAGGTTAGAAAACTTGGGCTGTTAGTTTAAAAACTAACAGCCCAATTTTCAAAAGCCAGGACATTTCTGAAACAGCTTAAAAAACAAAGACTGCTGATCTTGATGGAAAAAAAAAACCAGTTTATGATGGAGTATTAAACAGATGGTTATGAGCAATGATCAGGTCATGAGAATGGTAGATTGAGATCGAGGTAATGGCACTAAGTGTTTTTGAGTTTCAGTAAGTCATTAAAGGCATTTTTTCCCTTAAAGAATATGTTCACATGAGACAGTGAGGTGTGTCCTGGACTATTACACAAGTAGGTTGATTTATGATTGAATAATCTTACTCAAAAAGAATGCTAATAGAACAAACTATTGCTAAATGCAACAACTTGGATGAACCTCAAGGAAATTATGCTGAGTGGAAAAAAAAAACAAATCTCAAAAGGATATATACTACACGATTCCATTTACGTGACATTCATGAAATAATGTAATTACAGAGATGAAGAAAAGATTAGTGGTTGCCAAGGGTTAGGGACAGGGAGGAGGAAGGAATGTGGCTATATAAAGAGGTAGCACAAGGGAGTGCTACCTCTTTATATAGTCTTGTAGTGATCATAAAGTATCTTGATTGTATAACAGTGGGAGTGGTTACCCAAAGCTACACATGTAATAAAATTGCATAAACCTTCTCTCCCCTCCCCCATAAGTTCTATGGATTGTACCAATGTCAATTTCTTGGTTTTGATACTGTATTATAGTCATGTAAGATGTTATTATTGGAAGAAGCTGGGGGAGGGGTGCATGGGACTTCCCTGTACATTTCTTTGCAGTATCCATAATTATCTGAATCTACAATTACTTTAAAATAAATATATTTTTAAAGAATGCTAATTAATGGATCGATGTCAATTTCACAAAAGCAGATCTAGCTGCATGCTTCAGGGCTCTGTACTTGGCATTAATAAAATACCACTTTTGACTGAAGTTAGTGAAAGTATGTTCATAAAATTCATAGATTAAGAAAAACATAGAGGTACAGCTAATCTGCTTTCAAAGAGACCATAATCCAAAGATGTCAACAGGCCAGACTAGGGACTGACAGGTAATAGAGATAATGGTAGAACCCACCACTGTACCCCCAGCATGCAGCACAGTGCCTGGCATAAAGAAGAGGACTCAAAAAATTATCTGGTGAAAAAAATAAGTGAATGCAAGTTTTAAAAATGGTTAAAAAGGTTTAATGGGAGTTCATCTGAAAAGGCTCCCATGGATGATAATATTTCCTCAAACTGGCAAAATATTCCACTTCATTAACAAGGTATGTATTTTTTAAGGAAAGGCAAAGGATAATATATTATCACTGTGCTTCGCACTAGTCAGACTGCACATATAGGACCAAGTAAAGTCCTGAGGGCTACGTTTTAAAGGAGACATGAATGAACTAGAGTGTATCCCAAGTAAGGCAACTAAGATGGTTAAGTATCTAGAAATCTTGTTATATAAAGAACATTAGAAGAACGCAAGATATGTAGCCTGGAAAAGATAAGATGTGGCAGGTAGAAGGGACAAGTAGGCTATAATATAATAATATTAAATACCTCGTTGTAGGTAACATGGCACTTTATAGCTTACAATGTGTTTTATACTTGTGTCCTTACCTGCCTAATATCTGGAAGGCTGGCAAGCGGGGAAAGGGTTAGATTTTCTTCCGTGCAGCCACAGTGGTTAGAGATTACAGAGACAGATTTCAGCTCAATGTAAGAAAGGATTTCCAAACATTTCAATCTTCATGACAATGGAATAACAGCATCAGAAACAACCAGAATGTACTAATAGAAATAATAAGCACTATACAGTTATCATCTGATTTAATCATCACAGCGGTCCTGTGAGGTAGATACTATTAATATTATTCCCATTTTACGGATGAGAGAACTAAAACCCAGGGGAGTAAAATGATATGCCCAAGGCTATAACCACAGCTGCTCAAGAGCTAGAATTCAAATTCAGGCAGCCTGAGTCTAGAGCCACTGCATATGGGGTAACTGGAACAATCACCTGCTAAGGTCACTACAGGGTGAATGGCCTGCTAGCCTCAGTTGGAGGCAGTACTAGATCAAAGGTAAGATAATAGGATTCTAGGAATCTTGGATGATAGGCTGGTTTGGATTCAAAACCCATCATGGAGTTCTTCTGGAAATGGCATGGTTCTGGTTTAGAGGTAATATTAGTTCTAAGGCCCTAAAGCAGGTTATTTCAGAGTGAAGGCAAGAGCATCAGGCCCAAAGAATTAGGACAGACCTTTGGAATAGTGGTATAGTTCTATACGCATTGGGATTGGTTTTGGCTTTACCAAAATTTGCAATTTGAAGATCCATTAGAATATTAGTGTCATCATAATTAAATTACAAAAGTATCTGTGTACTATTTCCTATTCCAATCCCTGCCCTCATCAACTGATGCAACATATATTAAAATTGCAAAGTTTACTACAGTTTGACAGTTTTAATTAACAAGTTCTCCCCGCTCAAACCATATAAATTGAGATTTCTACCTCTGGGGAAATAGAGCAGTAGGGTTTTCCTTCTTTAAAGATTAAAAAAGAGAGAAACCTGCCATACTGAAAGTCAGTTTAATAGTTGCTAGGTTGAACTGTCTTCGGAGTACACAGTATATCATTAGAAGTAGAGACAGAACATAAAATATGCAGTCAAATCTAGATGAATGTCTGAAAAATAAATTGGACCATGGAAAATGTACTAAGGTCATCACAATAAACAACCTATATTCAGAAGTACTCAAATTATCTCAGACTTTTACCAATGGTTATGCTTATGGCACCTCATGTGGAAGTGGGGGTATGGTAACTATAAACAGCTAATCAGAAGCTGTAAAAACAAACACCAACTCTGTAAAATATACATGCTTCAGTAGGTGTCTACAGAAATCTACAGATTCCCATCCTTGGGGTTCTAACTGGAGCTTAAGGAGAAGTTGCAGCTAAGGGCTCTAGAGTTTCAACTGCTTTAGACACAGAGGCAACAGTCAGCCCACAGCCTGAGGCATGAGGCTGAGGTCAGCACTGCCCAGAAGGGGCAAAACCTGGAAAATGCAGCTAGCTGGGCGGAACGGTGGTGGCGTAGGGATTAGTGGCAGATAGGATTCTCTTATTTACTTCATTAGAGATTCTGGGAGGTTAAGTGACCAGTCCTACATAACATATGAAAGGCAAGTTAGTAACAGACCACAGAGTCAAACCCAGATCTATATGCCTCGAAAGAATACGCACTAGTCTGTCAGTCATAAGAAACAGCTCTACCACTAACCAGCCCAGTGACTCTGGATCAATTATAACCTAAGGCTCAGTTTTCCCATCTATACGACAAGAGGGATGGCATTTGGGGGGAAAAGTTCATTTTTTATCTCATCTTATCCCAAAGAAAATGCCAGATGGATTCAAGATTTAAATGTAATTAAAATCATAACTATTACTATGAGAAATAGGTCCATCCCTAATATTTGCAAGGCCAGGGGCAAGAATATAAATGTGGGCTCTTAATCCCCCTTCTTCCCTTCACCCCCTCCTTCCTATATGGCTAGGGGCCTTGGACACCCATGTGTGGACCACACAATCCACATGTCCAAGCTCTACCCACATATTTCTCCCACCAAACAAGCACCGCTTAGACCCAGGAAAGCTCAAACCTATGGCACAGTCCCCCCTTGAGAGGACAGACTCAGGGAAGAGGCCCTTACAAGCCCTGTAAGCACACTGAGCAGGGAATCCTCAGCTTTCAAGTACCTGGAGTGTGGTCTGGAAGGAGCAAGCAGGAATTCTGGGTAGGCACATCTCCTCAGCCCTTAGAATTCCTTGCTCTGTGATAAGAGATGTGTAAAGTATAAACCATAAAGGAAAAGGCTGATACATCTGAGTATATAAAAATGGAAAACTTGTAGACATTAAAAACAAATCAATTACAAAGCAAATATCAAAACTGAGAAGAAACATGTTCAACATTATGACAAAGAATTACTATCCTTAATAATTAAATAACTTATAAACCAATTAAAAAGTGACTGGCCAGGCACGGTGGCTCATGCCTATAATCCTAGCACTCTGGGAGACTGAGGCGGGAGGATCACTCGAGGTCAGGAGTTCGAGACCAGCCTGAGCAAGAGTGAGACCCCGTCTCTACTAAAAAAAAAAATAGAAAGAAATTAGCTGGACAACTAAAAATATATAGAAAAAATTAGCCGGGCATGGTGGCGTGTGCCTATAGTCCCAGCTACTTGGGAGGCTGAGCCAGGATTGCTTGAGCCCAGGAGTTTGAGGTTGCTATGAGCTAGGCTGACATCATGGCACTCTAGCCCGGGCAACAGAGCGAGACTCTGTCTCCAAAAAAAAAAAAAAAAGTGACTACCCCAATAAGGAACTATCAATAATATTAACATATGAAAAAAGTTCAATTTGCTAGTAATTAAAGAATATACCACAACCAAAATCCCTTTTTGACTTATCAAATTGACAAGTATTTTCCAATTAACGATATACAGGATTGGCAAGAGTTCAGTGAACTACTGGTGAGAGTGTACATTGATCAACTTTTACCCTCCTATCTATCCAATTCTACTCTTTATAATTTATACCAAAGAAACAGTTAAGGATGTACACAAAAGTATAAGGCTATTCACTGCATCACTGGTATTGATAGGGAAGAACTGGAAACAAATATCCAACAACAGTGGATTGGTTAAATAACTTATGGTCCAGCAATAAAATGGAATAGTCAAACACGTTATTGTAGATGAAGAGCTGATAATATAAAAATAGACCCACAATGTAAAGATGAAAAAGGGTAGCTTATAAAATGCTATAATCAATTTTATTATTAAAGTTACACACAGACAGAGGATCTAGAAGGTTATAAACACAGATGTTAACAATGGTTCTCTTTTTAAATTTGGGATATTAAAATTTTTTTATTTGTATTTTCTAATTTTAAAAAACTAGTTATAACTAGAACATATTACATTTATTTTTATTTTTTCAAAGAGATGGGCTGTCGTTTCTGACTAAGGGATTTAGCTACTCTAACATTGTACAAGAGTACCCCGTTGTAGCTTTAACATTTTAGTATTCTATAAAAGGAAAACCTAATTAACTGTATTATATCCTCTGGAGAGCAGGAAGGAGTCACTGTAGCATATTCTACATTAATGGGGCAAAACTCTATTAGCATAAAACAAACAAACCAAAAAACCAACCACCTAGAAGAAAAAGGCATCCCACCTACAAATATAGACTGGAGAGTCTCTACTACTTACTTAACACTATAGAATTCTTTTCTTTCCAGATTTTATCTTGAAAGCAATATTCCTTTTTTTTTCAATTTTTTTAAATGCCAAATGACTTCCACACAAAACCAAACCAATCAATTTGATGTACAACTGGTAGCTGGAAGGAAAGGCCAGAATCGAACACAGTAGTATTGTTAAGGTGAGGGGAATATTTTTTCTACTTTTCCCGCTTCAAGGTAGAGAAGCTTCTATTGGAGTAGTATTTCTGGCCTCTTTCTGCCCTCTTGCTTACTCTTCCCCATGGAGGCAACTACAATTATTTGCTTCAGAGAGTAGACAAGAAAAAATTCAAGTTAAATCTAAATTTCAAGGTGTGGCCATTTTAACCACAGCATAAAAACAGTTTGTCTGCCTGCCCATCCATCCATGCATCCCTAGAAACATATGCACAGGCAAGAGCTATGTGTTTACTCAACACATACTGCCCGGCTGATCCAAGTGCTCAAAAGACTTAGATAAGTAGTCTGTTCTATGATGGGAAGTTTCTATGTACATGCAAGAAATGGGTCTGATGAGGAAGGCATATCGACACAATTGGTCCTTAATAAAAATCCACATTTCAAGGTATATGACCTATCTCTATTTTGTGCTACACAGAGCTTCTGTTTGGTGAATCAAAAACTATACCAGCTCAGTGACCTGTCATCTAGTACTGCATGTCCTTTTGCGTATAGAGGGGACTTCTATTCAAATCCTATCCTTCCTTCTCCAACCAGGTCAAATGTCACCTCCTTCTTAAACCTTCCCTCCTCACCTGAGCTGCAAATTACCTCTTGTTCTCTTAAGATTCTAAACTCTTTGTTTCTACCACTCATTATATGTGATTTTATGTACAGTCATATGTGTACATGTTCTTTTACTAGATTATAAGCTCTTGGATGGCAAGGTCCAAGTCATTTATTTTTATATGATCCACAGTGTCAACACAGGGCCTTACAAAGTTATTCATTAGATGTACATGGGATTAAAACTTTAAAATGTACCTAAATTTAAAAGCTTCCTTGTTCCCCACCCCTAACAAATGCAAGCATTAAAGAATAGGCCTAATGTCCACCTTAGAGACATAATAGTTATAGCAGAAACTTTGCCCAACGTACTTAACTTTTTTGGCTTCCTCAGCTTTTAGTCTCATGTATATAATATAAAGATGAGATACTGTCCACCTACAGGAGCTAGCTTGATAAAACTCCCCAGAGCAGTACCATCTAACAGAAATATAAAAATGTGAGCCACCTACGTAATTTAAAATTTTCCAGAAGCCACATTAAGTACAAAAAACAAATGAAATTAACTTTATTATATTTTATTCAACCCAATATATCTAAAATATTATCATTTCTACATGTAATCAATAAAAAAATTGAGATATTTTACATCCTTTTTATCATGCTAAGTCTTTGAAACCTGGTATGCATATCTCCATTCATACCAGGTATGACTTATTAGCTGTGAAAGCTAGTTACTTAATTTCTCTTTGCCTCTGTTCCCTCAATTTTAAAACGGGGATGACAATAGTATTTACTTTATAAAGCTTTACTTATATTTATTAATAACAATATAATATGTGTAAAGGACTTAGAACAGTACCTGGTAAATTGTAAGGGCTCAGTAAATATTAACTACCATTATCCTCCCTCATCATCATCCATTTATGAAAAAACCGAGCTAAAAAAACAAGTGTATTTCCCAAGTTCATAAAGCAAATCAATGCTGGTTCTACTCTCTGTCTTTTAAATAGTTGTCTATTAAGCCATGCAGGGCAGCTGGGAGCAATGGAAAATCATACTTTTTACCCATTTAAAATTCCAAAGTGCTAGCCAAATGCAGTTTGGGAGTCAGTCCAAACAGTAACATTCTTCAAAATGGTAGCTTAGAGAAATGCCATCCAGCTGTGTTATATTAATGGTCCTTTTACCCTACCACTTCCTTTAAGCTCTGTCCCCATTTGCTGCAATATTTCATCCATTTTATAATAGGTGAAAAAGTATAACTTCTTATGTTTTACTCTGCATTATTTTGGATTATTTTTATTGCTTTTTAAAAAAGATTACTGGTAATATTGAATATTCTTATATAAATTTACAAAATGCCCAGCACCTAAGACCTTCCAATCTTTGACATACTTAATTGTGTTCTTCAGGAGACTCAACGCAGAGATGTGACCCAGAAGCAATAGCCAAGTTGAAGGAACAATAGCCTGGGGATCAAATAACCTGATTTCTGACCTTGGGTCTATAAATAAATCACTACGTGACCCTGGGTAAACCATTTAAACTCTTAAGCTATATCTCAGTTTAAGATAAGTTCACATGTGGTATTTAAGACTAAGCATTAAAATGCAATAACTCAAGATAAAATTACATCAAGTCTTACCATTCATGTTTATCTCTCTTGAATGCTTTGGCAATAAGTTCCCCATGGAAAACTGAGCATTGACAAACTTTTGGGATAATTTACTTAAATATTCAAATAAAAAGAATACCTAGAAAAGCAAATAAATGATTTGTCTATCTGATATTTATGCTGCTATTACTGAAATCCAAGCAATTGTCATATCCTCCAGCTTTCAACTAGGTAGCAAGGTTAAGAATTACAAGACATCAGCATTAACACAAAGGGCCATCAATGACCATCTCCATGGATCTCCTGCCCTACCTCAAATTCCCTAGATTAGGGTTCCTCAACTTTAGCACTACTAACATCTTAGGTCAGATAATTCTTTGCTGTAGGGAGATGTACTGCACATCATAGGATATTTTTCAGATTCTCTGGCCTCCTTCCACTAGATGCCAGTAACACCTCCCACAGTTGTGACAACCAAAACTGTCTCCAGACATTGCCAAATGTCCCCAGAGGGGCAAAACTGCACCCAGTTGAGAACCACTACTACAGATTCTCTAACATGGCTATCCTAAATTCCTGTGGAATTAAGCTTTTACACACAATTTTCAGTGTATCACTGCTTATGACATAGCCTCATTAATACAGCATACAATGATCAAATCTCATTGACAATCTGGATTCTCAAAAAGCATAACCACTCCAGTTAATCTGCATTTAATACACATATTTAAGACACATATAGAGTATACTTTTTCAAAATGATCCATTACACTGCAGAGTTTACCCATGTATCTCTTTCAGGGCCAAAACAATGTTTTCACATGAATAGTGACTTTGGTAGCTAATATTTTAGATTAAGATATTCAAGTTTTATCCTTCACTCCAACAAGACTCAAACTGAGAATCAAATCAAAGACTCAATACCTTTGACAATAGCAACAAAGAAAATAAAGTACCTAGGAATATATTTAACTAAGGAGGCAAAAGACCTCTACAGGGAGAATTATGAAACATTGAGGAAGGAAATAGCAGAGGACGTAAACAGGTAGAAAACAATACCATGCTCGTGGGTCGGCAGAATCAACATCGTTAAGATGTCTATACTACCCAAAGTGATATACAGATTCAAGGCAATCCCCATTAAAATACCAACATCATTCTTCACAAATGTAGAAAAATTAATTTAACGCTTTGTATGGAACCAGAGAAGACCCCACATAGCAAAAACAATTCTAGGCAATAAAAACAAAATGGGAGGTATCAACTTACCAGACTTCAAACTTTACTATAAGGCTGAAGTAATCAAAACAGCTTGGTACTGGCACAAAAACAGAGCCATTGACCAGTGGAACAGAACTGAGAACCCAGATATAAAACCATCCTCATATAGCCACCTAATCTTTGACAAAGCAGACAAAAACATACACTGGGGAAAAGAATCCTTATTCAATAAATGGTGCTGGGAAAACTGGATAGCCACATGTAGAAGACTGAAGCAGGATCCACATCTTTCTCCTCTCACAAAAATCAACTCACACTGGGTAACAGATTTAAACCTAAGGAGTGAAACTATTAGAATTCTAGAGGAATATGTTGGAAATACTCTTATAGACATTGGCCTAGGCAAAGAATTTATGAAGAAGACCCCAAAGGCAATCACAGCAACAACAAAAATAAATAAATGGGACCTGATCAAATTAAAAAGCTTCTGCACAGCCAAGGAAACGATCATGAGAGCAAATGATCTACAGAATGGGAGAAAATATTCACATGCTACAAATCTGATAAAAGGCTGATAACTAGAATCTATATAGAACTCAGAAAAATCAGCATGAAAAAAATCAAACCACCCTATTAAAAAGTGGGCAAAGGACATGAACAGAAACTTTTCAAAAGAAGATAGACTACTGGCCAACAAACATATGAAAAAATGTTCAACATCTCTAATCATCAGGGAAATGCAAATCAAAACCACAATGAGATATCACTTAACTCCAGTGAGAATGACTTTTATCAAAAACTCCCCAAAAATAAATTTTGGCATGGATGCGGAGAGATAGGAACACTCGTATGCTGCTGGTGGGACTGCAAACTAGTATAACCTCTATGGAAAGCAATATGGAGATACCTCAAAGAGCTAAAAGTAGAACTACCATTTGATCCAGCAATCCCGTTACTGGGCATCTATGCAAAGGAAAAAAATACATTCTATAAAAAAGACATCTGCACTCGAATGTTTACAGCAGCACAATTCACAATTGCAAAGATGTGGAAACAACCCAAGTGCCCATGAATACACAAATGGATTAATAAAATGTGGTGGTGTATGTATACCATGGAATACTACTCAGCCACAAAAAACAATGGTGATCTATCACCTCTTGTACTATCCTAGATAGAGCTGGAGCCCATTCTACTAAGTGAAGTATCACAAGAATGGAAAAACAGGCACCACATGTACTCACCATCAAATTGGCATTAATTGATCAAGACTTATGCGCACATATAGTAGTAACATTCATCAGCTGTCAGGCAGGTGGGAGGGGGGAGGAGGGGAGGGGTATATTCACACCTAATGGGTGTGGTGGTGGGGATGGTGGTGCACACCATCTGGGGGATGGACATGCTTGAAGCTCTGATTTGGGTGGAGCAAAGACCATACATGTAATCTAAACATTTGTACCCCCATAATATGCTGAAATAAAAAATTTTTAAAAAGATATTCAAGTTTTAGAACTTATGATATATTTCTTTAATGTTAGCACCCTGACTTTAACTTACTGACCAAAGTGTTCAATATAGTACCCATGTACCAAGCCCATTCTCTTCCATCAAGTCTCCATGCTTCCTGTTACCCAGTGAACTGCTCACATGTTCTGGTTCCCAGTGACTACACCCTATACCCAGCCGCCCACCTTTTCATCTAAAGTTTTGACAGAGGTTTATTCTGTTTCCTTGGGTCTATGCATATAAGCAAGTTGGGAGGGAGTACTAACGGAAGCTTATCAGCCATAAAATAACAGAATCAACCAAACGTATAAGGAATATTTACTCTTTAATGCTATGGGGACACAAAAATAAATAAATATAAGACATGAAAGAACCACATAACAAAAAGAACCATAAAAAGAGCCACATCAACCACATACCCAAAGGCATTCCGCTAGCTGATTTGATATGCTGGTGGTGAAACACCCGAGTAAGGGTATCCTGATTGTAGCTACAGATGAAAACTAGAGCTTAAAGCCACATGTATAGATTTGGGACTCAACACCTGGAAAAAAGGAAAACACCTGATAATGGTGGTTACCTCTGAGGAAGAGGTTGAAGGGGCATTTTCACTTTTGACTCTAGATGCTTCTATATTATTTAAGATGAACATGTAATTGTATGTTACTTCAATAATTAAAAAACAAAAAAGGTAAAGCCAGGAGGGTAGATGAAATCTCAGAGGCAAAGAGTTTAAAGAGAAAGGGCAAAGAACTTGAAACCCATAAATATGGACACAATTAGGGTGCAGAGGGAAACAAAAGCAACGGAGCAGCAGCAGGAGAGTCAGGCAGAAAGAGAACTAGGGGAGTACAACAACCCTGTGGCCAGGGAGGGAAGTTTCAGAAAGGAACTTAACAGTCAACAGAACCAAAAAGGGAAAAAGGAAGAGAAATAAGATGGCAGAACAGAATTTAGATCTGAAAGAAGCTTCTTAAAAATCATAACCTCCTCCCTACATCACACCCCTCAATCTTTGATGCCCAGAAAGGTTTAAGGAGCTGGCTAGATAGGTATTAGTAGCTAGATGGCACAGCAAAAGGAGACCAGAACATGTTTATAGATAATCTAGTGCAGCAGTCCCCAGCCTTTTTGACACCAGGGACCAGTTTCATGGAAGACAAACTTTCCATGGACCAGAGGGGGGTGCTTTTGAGATGATTCAAGCACATTACATTCATTGTGCAGTCACACCTCTCTGCTAATGATAATCTGTATTTACAGCTGCTCCCCAGTGATAGCATCACCACCTCAGCTCCACTTCAGATCATCAGGCATTAGAGTCTCATAAGGAGCACAAAGCGCACAATCTAGATCCCTCACACGCGCAGTTTACAGGAGGGTTCACACTTCTATGAGAATCTAATGCCACTGATGTGACAGGAGGCGGAGCTTATGCAGTGATGCAAATGTGGGGGAGCAGTTGTAAATACAGACAAAGCTTCACTCCCTCACCTGCCACTTACCTCCTGCTGTGCAGCCCAGTTCCTAACAGGCCATGGACCAGTACCAGTCCATGGCCTGGGGATTAGGGACTACAGATCTAGTGAATAGGTCCAGTGGAAAGGAACAAAAGAAGATACCAGAAGAAAAGGGGGATAATTGGATAAACAGGACCCAGAATAGACAGGAAGAGGTAGGACTGAAGGCAGAAGCAGACAAAGGTAATACAGCTTTTCCTCTGAGCCTGGGTAACTTGTTTCCATTTTTTGTTTGGGTTGTTACACTAGGAGGTAAGGGGAATCCCTCAGACAGAGTACCTGGATTTCCCCAGAATTCTACCCTTGGCACCCTTCCCCTCTCAAAGTGTACCCATATCCTCAGCTCCATTTACCATCTATACATGAAGGATTCCCAAATCACTACTCTAGCCTAGATTCCCTCCTAAATCCCAGATCAGGGGAGATGAACATCTCTACTTGGATATCTAATAGGCACCCAAACTTAAAGCATCTCCACAACTCTATTCCCACTACAGCACTCTGTCTCAGTGGAAGGCCCCACACAATAAATGATTTCAGGCAAATTACTGAAAATCATTTCTCATCATATATTTGTAAGCAAGATGAAAAAACATTTGCTGGGTGACAGTAAAGTTAGACTCACAGCTGTTAGAGCAGCCTTACCAAAGTGAGTGTTCATTAAAGGATTAACGTTAAGTTAGGAAGTCAATTAATCTGATTCAGAGCTATGCCAACTGTAGCGGACAGATCATAGGTTACCTTCAATGGTGCCCACTTCCTGGTGTTTACGTCCTTGTTTAATCCCCTTTCCCTGAGTATGAGTAGGACCTGTGACTAGGTTCTAATCAATAGAATGTGGCAAGGGTAATGGGATGTCACTCCCATGACTAGGCGTATATGTATATGTATGTATATATCTAACATACATACACACACACACACACACACACACGATTCCTTCCTGTCACCATGAGAGAGAGACTTTATCCCTTGCTGGCCTTGAAAAAGCAAGCTTCTATGATGCAAACTGCCTATGGAGAAGGCCACATGGCAGGGAACTGCAAGCAGTCCCTAGGATCTGAAGACCTCAGTCCTACAACCACAAAGAACTAAATTCTGCCAACAACCATGTGAACTTGGAAGAGGAGCCTGAGATGAAACCACAGATCCTGCCGACATCTTTACTGCAGCCTGTAAGACCCTGGGCAGAGGACCCAGTTGAGCCACGACAGACTCCTAACCCACAGAAACTGTGAGATGAGAAATGTGTGTTGTTTTAATCAACTAAGTTTGTAGTATTTTATTACACAGTGAAAGAAAACTAATACACCAAGCAATATTTTATTAATTGCTTGGATAAGGATATTTATGAAATATGTATGATAATAAAGCTGAAACTAATAAGATTAACAAGAAATAAAAATGTAACTACATTAATGTTTAAAGCATAGAGAGAAAGGTTCTTGTTAAAAAAGTTGACAGAGTGCTCACTTCAGCAGCACATATGCTAAAACTGGAACAATACAGAGAAAAGATTAGCATGGCCCCTGCACAGGGATGACATGCAAATTCATGAAGCATTCCATATTTTTAAAAAAATTTTTAAGAGACAGAAACTTGGAGAAAGAAGTGGGCCTTGGGCTCATTATGAGCTCATAGTAAGATATAGCTATCAAAAATCCAATACTATTTGAGACCATATTAACAGAGTATAACGTACAAAACAAGTCTTACTGTGCACATGAGCTGGTTGAATCACATCAATAAATACTTCCTGGGTTCCTTTATTTAAGACATTAGGAGAAACAGAGGGACACGTAAAGTATGTTCCTATCCAAGGCTCTTCTACTCTATCTGGAGAGCTAAGTTAAAGATACAAAAAAGTTAAACCGTAATAAAGAATTTAAATAACAGTTTAAGACAATGATAGAAAAGATGTTATAAAGCTGGCATAACAATTCATCTGACAAGTAGTTAAAGGCCATAACAGAAGCAGAAGTTCAGAGGAGGGAGACAATACATTAATATCATGATTATTGTTTTGCAATATGATGTAAAAGTGAATGTATTCAACACTAGATTCAATTTCATATTACTGTGCATGAGCACTCAAATTCTGAAAATGTGGAGGTAAAAAAAGCATTCAGACAATCTGTGTTAGAGTTCAGTGGCTTTTGCAGTGGCAGATAACATTACACTTTACAGATGAGCAAAGAAGGGTTAAATAATTTGCTCAGATTACAAGTCAGTAAATCAACTATACTGGGAAGTAGATTTTCTCTTAGTCTATTATGCCAATAAAAACTCACATTACCTTTTTAGGTTACAATGACTACTTTTGGTTAATATAATGTTTTCACTAAAATAATTTGAAATCCTGTGTCATCCTTTACTCTTCTCCCTTCAAAGTTGGCTAGTAGTCAAACTTTGTCATTTCTTCCTCTGTGATTTGTGATGTCTCTCACTTTTATCCCTTCCTTTAAATTCCCAAAGTCAACATCTTATATCCAGGCCCTCATAATACTCTATTTGAATCTTATTCAGCAATCTCCTAACTCATTGCCCCAATTCAGTATCTCCTTTCCATCTGTCCTGCATAGTTCTGACCATGACAGTTCTCTGCTCCAAGCCCTTCAATTGCACCCCATCGCATACAGAATGAAGCACAGTTTTAGTTTTGGAGCCAGAGCTGGATTCAAGTCCTAGCTCCACCAATTCCTAGCTATGTGACATGTGGCCTCATTTTTCTCATGTGTTAAATGGGAATGACACCAACCACCTCATAGGTCCTGGTTTTCCTGGGTTTCTGGGATTATGCCTTCTCTATCTGATTAGCATTCCACTTCACTTTCAAAAGTGTCCTAGTTTTGATAATAAACTATTTGGCTAATAAATGGTTGTTATGAGGAGTTAATGAGACAATGCATATAAATATAACAGGCCTGGCATGACACTTTCTTTTCTAGTTGCCTCAAATGTACCTGATACTTTGCTGGCTAAAATCGTATCTCCAACATCTCCAACTATAGAAGAACCTACCCATATATTGCCTCAGATGCCGCCTCCTCACCTTTGTCTAACTCCTGTGGTATTCCATAAGTCTCTGAACATGTCTCTTACACTAGCTTGGGTCATGGTTATTTGGGCACATGTTTTAACTACCCCAGATACTAGCTTTTGGGAGGACTATGTCTGCTTCTGAATCATCTTAGTCCCACACATGATACCAAGTAGTGTCTTCCACACAGAAGATGCTCACAAATTACTTACTTAAATTTAGAGAGAATATAGAATTTTGGCCACAGAATTCTATTATATTTCACTTATCCATAGGCTTTTTATTCAAACCTGCTTTCTTACTCCCTTGAAATCACTTCACTTGATCATTAGGACCACAGCAAGAATACTCTAATGCAGGGGTCCCCAACCTATGGCGAGTTGTATAATTATTTCATTATATATTACAATGTAATGATAATAGAAATAAAGTACACAATAAATGTAATGTGCTTGAATCATCCTGAAACCACACCCCCCATCCCCAGTCCATGGAAATATTGTCTTCCATGAAAATGATCCCTGGCACCAAAAAGGTTGGGGATTGCTGCAGTAATAGGAAGTTTCTTTCTTTCACAACTGGCCACTACCCTGACTGTTTTTGGGGGGCGTGGTGGAGGAGGGATTCTGGGAGCTATGGTCCTAGGAATACAAAGTAACTAAGAGCACAGGTTCTAGAGCCAGACTGCCTTGGACCCAGGCTCTAACAATTACGATCTCAGAATATTACTCAACTACTTCATGCCTCAGTTCCTACCTCCTATACAGTTATCATGAAAATTAAATAAGATAATCTATGTAAAACACTTTTAAAAGCACATAGTAAGTACTCAATAAATGATAGCTATTATAATTTGTTCTCTTTCTTGACCTCAGTCACATCAGAATACTTTACTATGCGTGAGATATCTAAGCACATCTTCCATAAGGGGCAGTCAAGTACAGGCTCTCAGCACATACAAAATCCAGCCCGCTCGCAGTTCAGGGTCTTCTCTTTGTCTTTCTAGGATGTCTGGTTTCTTCTGCCAATTCTTCCCTCCTTGATGCCTGGTCTAAGCTTGGGCCATTTCTAACTGCTTCTGTGATCACCAACAAAGACAAGAATCTTCCCGTCTGGACCTCCAGGTCCAGGTTCAACTCGAAAACATACTCCAGGCAGCTGCTTATGCTCTTTAGTTCCCACAAACAGAAAAATCTCTCAAAAGTTTCATTCTTTATGATTCAGGTCTTTCTATTCCTATCTACAGCTTAAAATGACACAGACTTTCTCACAATTGTTCCCATCACTCCAGTCTCTGCCACCTGCGCGATTACACATTCTTTCTCCATCAGTATCCTAGAGTAAAACCTGTCTTACTTCTTAATCCATTGTTAAGTGTTCTACCATTCTCTAAATTCCAAATATTGGAGAACCAGGATCAGTTAACACAGGAGAGCGACTTGTCTCTGAACACGCACAACTGGGTGAGGAACTCTTCACTATACCAAATCAAGATGAAGTTCTGATAGACACTCCTTTCACTTCTCTTATCTCAGACAAAAGCCCTCTTTTCTGCAGGGGAAATGAGCTAAAATGAGCCTGAAAGATTTGAAGATTTAATTTAACCAAAACTTTATAATGTAAATATCAGGCAACTTACATTTTCTCTACTGCAAACATAAGACTATACCTGCATTTCTCCTCAGGTCCTTAAGCAAAAATCTCAAGAAATTATAACCTAGCACTCACAACATTTAAACAAGTTAAACAAGAACAACAGCTATTCTTCTAGACACTGACATATTTAATTTTTAAATTGTGTCTGGAATACTATGCTACCTAGCTATTAAAACACCCAGAGACCAAAACTAATGACAGATTTACAACTGTTTCATAAAAAAAAAACTAATAAAATCACAATTTTTACCTAATTTACTTATTTTTTTAGCATTAAACTTTAACAAAGCAACATCTCTCCCAAGCCCCCTGGTCAAGATGATTCCTTGGTAGCTTTTAGAGGCCTTTGGTTTTCCCAAACTCAGCCTCCTGTGCCTCAGACCTGCTCTCTCACCTCAACCACTATCATACCTTTTATTTCTTAGCATAAATAGTGTTTTTATTTAAATTGTATTATTTAAAGGTATTACAGGTTGTTATAAACAAGTTAAGCAGTACAGAAAAGTGTCAAATGAAAACTAAAAACCCCTAGCCCTGCTATCCCTAATCTCTGAGGTAACTGAGAACTGTTTCTTGTGTATCATTCCAGAAATTTTCTAAGCATATGCAAGTATACATATATACAAACTTTTATATCTATCCTATAATATCTCTTTTCTTTCTGTTGTACAAACAGGATCCTATAATACAAACCATTCTCCCACCTTTTTTTTCCACTTAAAATTTATTTTGCGCATCATTCCCTGTCACTATATATAGATCTACTTCACTCTTTTAAATGAAATGAACAGCATTCCATAGTGTATATACATCATAATGAATATGACTGGTCTCTCATGCTGTACATTAAGGTTGTTGATAGTGAAAAGATGGCAACAAGGCAACCAACATCCTTGTACCAAGCAACCTTTGTGCACTTCCTTTTTAGAATAGATTCACTAGAACGGAAGGTACATACCTCTCACATTTTGATAAGGTCTTCCGAACTGTCCTCCAAATGGACTCTACCAATTTATAACACCAACAACAGTGCACAGAGATGGACTTTTAAGTAATCAGTCAATTGTCTGGTCTGAAGTTTCTGCAGCTCAGATAGGGAATAGATACTTAACACAAAAATAGCAAAACACTGATCATTTTGTTACATCTTTTAAAAGTCTAGAAAACCAAGTGCCACAGTTGGTAGCAGCCACACCCTGATGTGATAAGCCTTTCCCCCAACTAAATGCAGATTCAGAGGGTGCTATTCCTCAGCATTAATCAGCTTTTAAATAATGAATTCCTTAGATTCAGAGATTGAGTGAGAAAATTCAGCATAGGAGAGAAACCTATATTGCCCCTGGCAACACCACCCATAGTTATCTCTAACACCAGGAGTGCTGCATAATGGTGTGATATAAGGTAGTTTCCACTCACCCCTGATTAGTTAAAGGCATTGGCAATGGAGACACACTTTGACTATCTAAGAAGGCTGTACACCATCATATTCATGGCATGGATTGACCTAATTGGTTTTCCAATTAGGAAAACTAGAGATCTTGCTAGTTTAAAAGAAAATGGGGGGTGGGATGGGGAGTTTCCTAGTGATAGTAAATGTCTATAAGCATCACAGCACAGAATCTAGCAAATTACATCTAGAATAACATTCAACATTTTATATTTTACAAAGCACTTTAGCATACCTTATCGCATTTAATCTCCATGGCAATCCTGGTAGGAAAGCAGTTATTACTCATTAATCAAAGATGCAACGAGCACATACTATGTATGGGGCACTCTCTGCCAGGTATTTGATATTCGAAGATGAATGGGACACTCCCTGCTCATTCACTGGTCACTCTGCCCTATCCAATCTATCTGCAAGGCTTTCACATTACCAAGTTAGGATACTTGGTAGCATGGCCTGCAAAACCCTGTGACCTGCCCCCAGCCGGCCCTTCCAATTTTATCATGTGCCCTTTTATGCCTCATTCACTATGGTCCAGCCGCACTGGCCCATGCTGGGAAAGGATCCAGGTTCTTCCCATCTCAGGGATTTCCACTTTGTCTCCGCCTGAGAGCCTCTTCTCCCAGCTCTTCTCCTGGATAATTCCCACTCACCTTTCAGGTCTCAGATGAACTTGTCACTTCCTCCCATTCCCTCCCTCCCCCTATAAATTATGTCTCATCTATTATTCTTTTTCATAGGAGTTGACTTTTCTATTACTCACAACACTTTATAAGGAAATATGTGTATATTTGTTTGCACTCCAACACCCCCATGAGACTGAAAGGCTTAGGAGGGCAGGGATTATGACTTGCATGTTCACTGCTATAACCCCAGCACCCACCCAACACAGTGCCTGGCACACAGCAGACATGAAAACAAAAGTACTGAACAAATGCAGCAATAGCCTCAGAGAATATACAATAGAGCCAGGGAACACACAAAGAAGGGAAAGGCTAATTTTACCGAGGATGGGAGAGGTTTCAGGAAAAGCTGATGGTTTAAAGGTAAGAAGGTGTTTGCCAGGAAAGCCACCTACTGAAATGATCTAGGCCACCAGGGGCAAACTGCAGGTCGGGGAGAGCAAGGAATATATGGTGTCTCTCAGAATTTGGCTTTTGACATCTTGGGTGCATGGTGGTACAATTACTCGATACAGAGGAACGTAAGAAAGGAGGAAACTGTTTTTATTACTGGGGTACAGAACCCAAGGAAAAGAAGGCTTTGGCAGAGTTGGGAATTTGGATGGCAGGGACTCCCCTGCCTATGTGCCTCTCACCATTCTCAAGCTAAATAGGAAAGATCGTAAGTTCAACCTGGGAATATTCAGTGCTGAGTCATAGGTGGCCACAAGTCAAGCCAGACCAAAGGGAAGGTGGTGGAAGGACTAGAAGACTTAGTATAGTCAGAGCCCGGGACGGGGGCTCTCTACATCTGAACACTGTTTTTGGCCAGAAGATGTCAATGATGTAATTTAGCGTGCTTATCTTGAGGGAGCTGAGGGGAGACGAAGAAAAAAGAAAAATTCAGTGCCCAGAGTATCTTGCATGCCTAGTAGTATCTATTTCATTTCCACTGACTAATCCTTGTCCTGGATTTATTTCTAATTGCTCTATGTTGTAACTTCTGTGTTGCTCTATATTCCTATATTCTATGGAAGTAGTCAGGGCAGAAATCCCAAACAAATACAATAAAAAGCCACCTAATGCCAGAATGGTATCGGGTTGAAAAGCATCAAAATAAGTCATTACTAAGGGAGATACCTCATACTATTAACTCAACAGCTTCTTTGGTCTGACCACAGGTCTATAAATACCTGGGTGTTAAGAGAAGATAGGAAGAAGAAGAAGAAGAATCTGGCATTTGCTGACATCAAAAGTGAAACTTTCTAGTCCCGCCTCCCCCCACCCTTGACACACAGAACAGCCTTACATGAAACAGGAAGCTCTGAATCATAATTCTGGTTAAAACATAAGAACCTATAGTTTATTTCATAATGCTAACATAGTGACAAGAAAAGGGAAAAAACACGCTGGAAGCCTCAATGAAAAAACAATTCTTTGAGAAAAAAAAAAAACTAAACTTTTCACAGTGGCAATAAGGCATAGTAAGGAAAGACTAACATTTAACAGAAAATTGTAAACTACCCAAGCCTAGGAGAGGCAGTGCAATGCAGTAGAGCTAATTAGGTAGACAGACTGACAGAGAATGAGCTGGGCAACACTGATTACCAGGAACTCCAGGGTCTAGTCCCAGCTCTAGGTACCATGTGACAGCTATGTGGCCTAGAATAAGTCTCAGTGGGCCTCAGTTTCTTCCCTTGCAAGATTAGATGTTTGAAACAGACCACCTCTAAGGATCGTTTCCAGTGTAAAAACATCGTTAATTTTATTTTTTATAACACAATCAGAGCAGCTACAATGGGCCAGGATTTCGATGACTCTCCCATTCTCATTTAGAATCATGTAAGGTAAATATTATATCCTTTTGCATATTATAATAGTAAAGGCCAGCATTTGCAAGTGCTTAACAAGTGCCAGGCAGTGTTCAAAGGGCTGCATATGTATTAACTCACTGCATCTTCCCAATAATCCTATGAGGAGGCATTACTATTTACCCCATTTTACAGATGAAGAAGGTAAGGCACAAAGAGTTTAAATAACTCCCCCAAAGTCCCATGGCTAATAGTGACAGAGCCAAGATACAAACCCAGGGAGTCTGTCCCCAGAGTCTTGACCCCGATCAGACAACTGAGGATGAGACAATTGACGCTTTTGGAGTTTAGGTAACTTTGGTTCCCAAATGACCGAGCTGTGTTCAGATCCAGGTGTATCAGATTCTAAGGTCTGTGCTCCCTCCACAACTGTGTGCTTGGGAAATAATGGTTGGCTCTTAGAGAATAATTTTCTGAAAGATTGTTTTTGTTTACCCCCTGCTCAATGCCTTCCATCAGAATCCCTTCCCCACCTATTTCTCTCCCCTGAGGAGTCGTAGAAAGGCAATAAGTGAAGAGAAACAAAGAATTCATTTCTTTTTTAAAATTTTTATTTATTTATTTAATTGACAAAGAACTCATTTCTTGAATGTCTGCTGTAGGTGAGGCACTGTGCCAGACAGAGGAATAAGGGAGGCGGGGGCTCTGCTTCTTTACTCCTGCTATAACCTGACTTTCATGCAAGAGTCACACGGGTACTAATGTTTCGGTCAACAGGCAGGACCAGATGGCTTTTCTTAGATGACAGTAGTCCAATTAGTAAGCCACACTGCTACCCAGATTTCGCACTGAAGCTCTGTCGTCAATTCACTGCTTCATGAAGCTCCCTCTTGCCCCGCCCCCATGTGTTAGCTAAATCACCAGAGTGTTTACAAATACACTGTGATGTGCTAAAAAAAAAAAAAAAACAAACACAAAACTGCAAGGTCGAAATATATACATCCTTCAGACTTGAAGCAGCAGAACAGTTTCTCATTGTGCGCAACCATTTTATTACAATTTCCCTCTGCCTGATTTTCATGCTTACCCTGCCATATATTTTGCCACCTCCTGTTATTACGTAACCTCTACATTAGATGCAGCGTAATTTCCCATTGTGCCACAATCGCCCCATCCCCACTCTCACTCCCAAGAGTTTTTTGGAGTCAATAGGAGAGGCAGCCAAAAATTACAAGAGTTCTTGAGGAAGTATTAATAGCAAAAAAAAAAAAAAAATCCCTGCTCTAACCAAACCCTAAGGGACCTGGTTTCTTTTCTCTTGTTTTTTAGTTTGAAGGTAAAGGGGGCACAGAACAGCTGAAGCCCACACTCCTTGTTGGAGCCAGTCTTTGATGGTCTAACGACTCATTTTGTATCTATTTTCAAATCACTTGTTTTCTAGTTATAAAAGTATTAATAATACATATTCATTGTATAAAATTTGGAAAATAAACAAAAGCGTAAGAAGGGAGGAAAAGCAAGTGTATCCTACCACCTAGAGATAGCCACTTTAACAACTTTGGATCATTTCCCTTTGTTGTGTATTTATCTTCACATTTGTAGGTGTATAACATGTAAACACACAGAGATACATAAACCTATACTTGAATTAAAAAGAGAGATATGGGATAATCCCATACTTTTCCATCATATCATGAAGATTTTCCACAGAATTAGTCTTGATTTTTAATGGCCAGATATTATACTGTTCAGATCTTCCATAATTTACTTACATTCCCCTAATATGGAACTAGTCTCTTCAGTTTTTCACTATAAATACCTTGCTATATAGTGTACATATATCTGATATTTCCTTCAGAAATTATACTTTTTAAAATTAACAAGTAATCATGTTATTTACAGAAAAATGGAAAGATATAAATAAAAAATAAAGTCAATTATATTTTTTTAAATACTTTTGTGTATATCCCCTCAGACTTTTGTTTATATATTATATGTATGGATACAAACACATATATTAAAAAAGGGTCATACTATTAATAATTTTAAAATAGCAATAATAATAGTTACCATGTATTGAGTACTTATCACATGCCAAGTACTGTGATTTTGTCATTCAATGCCCTCAACAATCCCCTCAACAACAGCTCAGCGGTTCCCAAACTTGTCCACACATTGGAATCACCTGGGGAGCTTCAAAAGTACTGATCGCTGCGTCCCATTCCCAGAGATACAGATTTAATTGCGCTGAATGAAGCCTGAGCTTGGGAAGTTTTAAACGATCCCCAGGTGATCCTAATGGGCACACAAGTTGGGAAGTATTAGGTTAGCTACTATTTATCCCTATTTTACTAATGTGGCAATTGAGGAACACTAAGACAAGTAAGGTAACCAACATCACACAGCTGATAAAGGTGTAGTTGAGATTTGAATCCAGGTTTAAGCCCAGGGATCATACTTTCAACTACAGTTGACCCTTGAACAACGTGAGTTTGAAAGGCACAGGTCCACTTCTACGCAGATTTTCTCAACCATACACAGATGCAAAATACGGTATTTGAGGGACACGAAACCCATATATATGAAGGGCTGACCGTTCGTATACCCAGGTTCCACAGGGGCTGACTGCGGGACATGTGGGCAGATTTTGGTATACGCAGGGGTCCTGGAACCAATCCCCTGAGTATACTGAGGGATGACTCTTGATAATTTGGAATGTGCTTCCCTCACCCTGAGGTTTAAAATTACGTTATGAACCTATTTCTATGTTAATAAATAGAACTTTACATGATCATTCTTAGTAACTATAGTATTCCATTATATATAGATGCATCAGAATGCAAGTGTATCAATTTTTCCCATTATAGAAAATGCTGCAGTTAATATCCTTATTGATATATCTTTGTACACATATTTCATTATTTCCTTAGGATAAATTCCAAGAAAATGAATAGCTGGGTCAAAAGGTAAACACATTTTTTAAAACTTTTGATAAATATTGCCAAACTGACATTCCCACCACAAGTGTATGAGAACACCTGCTTCCTTGTGTTCTTGCCAACAGTGAGTTCTGTCATTCCTTTTTAATTTTTGTAAATTATACCAGAGAAAATAGTATGCCATTCTAATTCCCCCTTCTTTGACTACCATTAGAGATAGTACATTTTTTCATGTTTACTGACCATTTGTACTTTTTTATGTATTTTCCTTTGCACATTTTTCTCCCGTCCTTTGCACATTTTTCTAGTAAAATACTTATGTTTTTCTTATTGTTCTATAAGTTTTTATGTGTTAAAGATAATGAGTCTTATTGTAATTGTTTCTAGTTTTCTCATTAACTTTATGGTTTGTGCAGAAATTTTTAATTTTCATATAATTGATTAATCTTTTTCGTTATTATTCTACCTTTGATTATGCATACAAATATCTTCCCTACCCCCAAGATTATATAAATAGTCTCCCATACTTTTTGAGTTCTTTCATCATGGCCTTTTTTAAAACTTTTAATTTTTTAATGCAGCAGCTACACATCAGAACTGCTTACAGTGCTTCTTTAAATGCTCAGGTCTTGAGACTGAATCACAATTCGGAGAGTTGGGACCTGAGCAGGAATATTTTTAAAAGCACCACAGGCAATTCTGACACCCCTTCTTTATTAAAAAACACCATTTTAATCCTTCTAAATTTATGTTGATGTCATTTTTCCACATTACTTCAGCACACATGTTAAATAAATCATTTCATTAATTTGAAATGCCACCTTTATCCTAGTTGGTAAGCTCCGTAAAAGCAGAGACCATACCTGTTTTCACTGACCACTGCATTTCCAGGGCCCAGAAGAGTGCCTGGTACACAACCAGTGTTCAATAAATGTTAATTGAATTAATAAATAACACCTGACAACACAAGTCTCCAACCTCAAAACGGCTAGTCTTCAATATTTTCACTATTAGACCAATAAAACTGATGTTATTAATGATGACCCTGAGTTATCAAAAATATTAAATTATGCTCAGTACACGCCATTTAAAACGGCCAGAAAACGTATTAGAGGGTTCCATTAAGTGAAGTCAAAATAATAACATTGGCCAGTTTTAAGGGGTATGGGAATTCTGACCAAATTCTCCGTGGGAGAACTAGACAGTAATGACCCAAGAAACTAAGGAGATTTGGGTTCCTCTAGCTCCTAGGGTTCCTCAACTAGCTCCTGAGATTGACTCAGAAGCTTCCTTGAACTGCAGACAGACCCGCACATTCCCTCTTCCATGAGCCAATGGAAAGAACATTGGAATAGGGGAAACAGGTGACCTGGATTTTAGACCTAGCACTAGGATCACCTACTAACTGTTTGACCGTGGGCATGTCACTTAATGTCTAGAGGTTGGGCTGTTTTCCAAGGATCTCTTCAGGTCTAAACCTTTACTTGAGGACCGCTACAGGGCAGGGCTTCCAAGGACAACCTGAAATTACCTCCACAGAACAGGGTCCGAATCCCATCCCAGACTATAAGAAAATAATAGTGATAGCAGTAGCAGTAATAATAGCTATTGTTAAATTTTACTGAGTATTTATATGCTAAATGATATTCTAAACATCTTACTATAATAAAGGCACACATTGATACAGCACTTACTATGTGCCAAGTGCTCTGCATATATTAACTTAATACATCTTCATAACAACCCTATAAAGTGAGTTCTATTATTTTTTCCTTTTTAAAATGATATACAATAGTTGCACATATTTTGTAGTACATGTAATATTTTGATACATGTATACAATGTGTAATGATCAAATCAGGGTAATTGGGATATCTATCACCTCAAACATTTATCTTTTCTTTGTGTTAGGAACATTCCAATTCTTCTCTTCTAGCTATTTTTAAATACACAATAAATTATTAACTATAGTCTCCCTACTGTGCTATCAAGTACTAGAATTTATTCCTTCTATCTAACTGTATTTTATACCCATCAACCAGCTTCTCTTCACCTCCCCTTCCCCACTTCTATTAACCACGATTCTACTTTCTATCTCCATAAAATCCACTTTTTTAGCTCCCACATATCAGTGAGAACATGTGGTATTTGTTTTTCTGTGCCTGGCTTATTTCACTTAACATAATGACCTCTAGTTCCATCCAGTTCTATCCATGATGTTATTCTTTTTTTGGCTAGATAGCATTCCATTGTGTATGTATACCACATTTTCTTTATCCATTCATCTGTTGATGGACACTTAGGTTGATACCACATATTGCCTATTGTGAATAGTGCTGCAATAAACTTAGGAGCACAGGTATCTCTTCCATATACTGACTTCTTTCCTTTTGGATAGATACCTAGCAGCAGGACGAGTTCTATTATTATTCCCATTTAACAAAAGAGAAAATTGATACACAGAGGAGTTAAGTGACTTGCCCAAGGCCTCTTAGCTGCCAAGTGACAGAACCAATGGAGTAGAACTCAGACCCACATGTTTAACTATTATGCCATACTGTTTCTAAACTATCAGTGTACTATGCTTATAAATTCAGAGGTTCCCCCCAAACAAGGGTAAGCTGCAGTTTTCCAAAGAGCTTACTTATGTGGAATATTTCCCTCTTCACTAATGCTAGAAAAATAAGGTTTAACGCCAATGTAATTTTAAGCAGATCAGATTTCAGGGCCTGAGCTTGCAAAATTTATTATTTACTAAGAAAATATGACATTTTAAGAATTGTTAAACATTAAATGTTTTTATTATAAAATAAATAAATCATTAACTACTAATGACATTAGCTACAGAGAAAAAACACCAGGTCTTTCATGCATCATTAGGAACTATAGATCCCCACCTGCACTAACTCCAGTTCCAAACTTTCAAAACTGTCTTTGAAACATTGACCTGACAACCTGCAGGTGTCCCAACCCCAGCAAGTCATCCAAACTCAGTACACTAACTTCCACCAGCCCCACACCCATCAGCCGCCTCTCCACCTTCCCCATTTCAGAGAATGGCAACACTGGCCCCCAGGCATCCAAGCTGGCTGTCAGTCCCACATCCAATCACAGAACATTTCTAGAATTCATCCCGTTCTCTCTAACCTCGCTGTCCCCGCTTCTTCTGCTCAGATCCTCACCATCTCTCCCCTAAACCAATATTCCAGAAACTTCCCGACTGACTCCCGGCTTTCATCGTCTCCAGCTCAGCACTGCTGCCAAAGTAATCTCTCTAAAACAAAATCTGATTATGTTACTTCCCTGTGTAGAATCTTTGTCTTCAGGATAAAGTGTAGAATCCTTCCTAGAACATACAAGGTTCTTTATTATCTGGCCTCTGACTACCTTCCCTGCTTTGTCTGAGGTCGTGCCCCCACACATCTCACATGAGGCAAACAGAGCAACTTGGAACTTCCCAAACAGTGCTGCTCTGTCTGCCCAGAATGCAATTCTCTCATTTGCCCATCTGGCAAACTCCTACTCATTTTTTTAGACCAGCTCAAAACTCAGAGTTCATCATGCTTTTCTTTGGGCTTCCACAGCATTTTGCACCTCTCCCTATTGTAACACTTATTCAATGTGACACAATGATTTATTTACATGTTTGTCCTTCCCAGACAACAAGGAACCTTCTAGGACTGCGGTCCCCAACCCCTGGGCTGTGGATTGGTACCGGTCCGTGGCCTGTTAGGGACCAGGCTACAGAGCTCTGCCGCAGCCCCCTACCCCCGTCTGTAGAAAAATTATCTTCCATGAAACTGGTCCCTGGTGCCAAAAAGGTTGGGGACCACTGCTCTAGGGTTCTGCATCTTATTTATCTCTGTATTCCATTTATCAAATGAAAGAATGTCTCAGGATTTAAGCAAGAATATCCAAACTGCTTTTGATAAATGCCCATTGTGTGAGTCAAAGCAGGCATATAGGCCAAATTCCATTTCAACAAATGTCTTTAAATCGAAAATCTTTGTACATCAAAACTACTTGTCACATTTGTGTGCCCACATATTTTAAGCAACACAATGCAACATTTTTAAAAGATACATTAGACCACCAAGTAACCTACCTGTTGAATATTTCTAGATATTCAAGTTATTTCATTCTCCTCCATCTAAGCGGTCCTTAAACTTTTGTGGGTCACAGATGAATTTTAGTAGTGTTTGTCTATCATTTCCTAAAACCACACTCCCTTTTGAAAAATATAAAAATTCCACACACCAGAGATTCTGAAACTCTCCAGAAGGGCAGTCCTCAACCTCACCAAAAATAAGAATAACTTTGTATGTGGTAGGAATTCATAGGTTCACAAAAGATGTAATCCATCAGCCAAGATACTGTTGAGCTTTGCTTCCAGGTAGTCTGTATTATTAAAATAGGCATTTTCCTTCTATCGCCAAATATAAACATTATAACATTTAATATGCTTTTACAAACTGCATACGTCCCAAAAAATTTTTACTGGAAAGAGGAAGGCAGAAAGGCACTGACATCTGTCTCTCCCACGTTTGAGACTCTTACGAGAGAAATTTGCAGGAAACAAATGAAAAGCACAAAAGAAAAAATATCCTCTGTTTCCTCACATATAACCTCCATGAGCACACGTTTAAATGAAGGAGTTCTTTTCAATGCTTCTGGCATGGCACTTTCGTACTTCCCCCAACCTCATTTTAAAATAATTCAAACTTCTAGCTAGCAGCAACTTCTGTTAAACTAAAGTGCTTTGTCCTTGCAAAGACGAAGGGTTAAATTAAAGAAACAGCTGGCTGCCTGCCACTGGCTTTGGAGTGGGGGGGAGAATAGAGTAGGAAGAAAAACCAGTTATAAGAATAAGAGCTAATTTCTTACCCTGCCACATGGCCATCTTGATCCTATCTTCTCCCAGGCTGGGGTCACACAGGCTCAGTTTCCCAGAGCCCCTCAGTTTTGTAGGGAGAGTTGATAGCAAGGCAGTTGTGTGGTCCTTTCTGCAAGATGCTAAAGCTCCAAACCTGAAAATGCAAATAGAAAAATGAATGCCTAAAAGAAAAAAAAAAAAAACTTCAAATGTTCGAAAATTATCTGCTGTCCCTCTCTAAACCTCTCTTTCAAGGATAGGCAGACATGAGTAGTGTCAAGTTTCCCCCTCAGCAGCAATATATTGCTGAAGAAAGAAAGAATTGGGAGTAATCAGGAGATCTGGAGTCAGTTAATGTTGCCACTCAGTGCTGTACAATTCTGCAGGAATCAGTGGAGCTTCAGTAAATGGGGTTCCAAATCTCAATGGATACATGGTTGGATGAGATCACTGTTAAGTGTCTTTCCTATCTTGAAGTTCCATACTTTAGGGACTGAAGAGCAGCATTAATATCCAATGCCCTATCCAACCACCAAGATACCCAACTACACATTAAAAAATCAGTAGAGACCAAATTTTGTGAATACTTAAAGTTTTTAAATAGATCTTGAGTAGGATAAAAAAAGAAAGGAGGTATAATAAAAAGTAAAGAGTGATGATGCCCATTGGGTGGTGGTTCTTCCTCCCTGCTTCATTGTACTTTCCCACACTTTGCAAATTTCCTATAGTGAGCACATATTGCTTTTATAATCAGGGGAAAAATGAACCAAAGAAAACGAAAAAGGTAAAAATAGAACACCAGTTTTAAGAAAACCAAATTAATTCAGCCAATGTCTATAGTTAAAACTTCAAATCCAGTCTTAGGACAATACTATTTACAAGGCTATGAAAGGAGCTAGAAATGGGAGAAAAAAATGAGAGGTCTGACTACTTAATTTGATTCAGAAGCTTAATATATTAAACACTCTGCCTGTCCATTTAAACAAGTTTTCAGTTAATAAACTGATCTTCCTTACTTATCATAAAAGCCAATCTCTCTTTCGAAGAGCCTTCACCTTTTTGACTGGTGAACATCAAAGTAGACTGCTATTTCCATGGCTTTTATACAACCAACACCTCCACTCCCGAAGTGAAAGCGCTATAAAGCAAAAACACTGACGGCTAATACTAACGTGAGAATCATGTTGCCTTTCTTTAATGACAAAAGGATTAATGTGTACAGCAGTCCCAAAACACCAGTAGAGAAAAGACAGTGCTTTGGATAAGAAAAGGTTCACGAAGTCCAAGAAAACTAGGAACTCACAAACTCCCAGGATGAATTCACCAGGAAAAGGCGCACCAATGACTTATCTGGAACCAGGGACAGTTTGTTTTGGTTTGCCTTTTTTCTTCTCCTATTTCGCGTGCAGTTAAGAAGTACTCATTTGCGCCTCGTGGAACAAGGTGAAATTTAACATTTCTTAAGTTAAACCTGAGTAGTTGCTAATAAACGTATGAAGTTTCTGTAAAGCGGATTCATACTGGCTTTTTATGCGCCAAACTTCTGGATTTCCCTCACTTACTCGGGGCAGCTTCCACTGACGTTATCACACGGGCACACGCACAACTTCACTTGGAACTCCCGGCAACTGATTTGTTCTGAAATGTTAATAAAGGTAAACGCGCGTCAATGTAAAGGTAAAGCTTTCCCCTTATGGGTAAAGGCGCTCAAGAGCAAGGCTCAAAAGTCTGAAGAGAACCAGCTCCGCGCGTTAAGTGGCAAAAGGAAAACGCGCAACAACTACTTTTCCAAGAGTTTGGACCCAGCCTCGCTAAGACCCATACAAACCTGAAGCAAGCCCAGAGCCTGGAACGCGGTCTCGACTGAGCTTTATCAGCTCAAGCTTTATCACCCTACCCCAGAACTGGAAAGGGGATGCAGGCAGCTAACCTCCCCGATTCAAAAGCTGGGCGGGCTTGGCGCCGCTCTGCAAGGAAACTTCGCTCGGGCAGCCCAGCGACCCTTCTCCGAGAACAGGGCTGGGCTCCCGGGAGATGCCGCCCCGCTCTGACTAGAACTAGCCTGTCTACCTCCTCCGAGTGCCGGGTGGTGGCGTCCGGGCACGGGGAACCCCCATCTCCAGGGGGCCGAGCCAGCAGGGGACTGCTTCCCCCGTGTCGCTGCGCTCCGGGGGTGTTCCAGCAGTGGGCCGGGGGCCAGCGGCCCGCGAAGGACTATAGGGGAAGGGACAGCCCATTTGTCTTTACCTGTCGCTAAGGTCAGGAGCCGCTGTGCCCGTGTCCGCCGCCGGTGGGCAACGCGCTCGGTCTGCTCTGGCGTCCAGGACACCAAGTTGAACTAGCGCCCCACGTAGCCGGCAGAGCTTCATTCACACAGCCCAACTGGGGAGGAGGGGGAGCGGAGCGGGCGCGCGGCTCATGTGACAGGCGCCTCCCGAGTATCGGCTCAGCCCAGCCCGCCTCTGCGCGTGCGCGCTACCACGGGCCCTCACCTGGCACCCTGGCCCAGCCCGGGAGGAGGGGACGCCAGCCGAGGAGGGGCTGTTGGGCGGAGCTTCAACGTGCGCAACCGCAGTAGGTCCGCCCTGCTCTCTGCCCTATTTAATGACTGGGCGGGTTCTAACCCAGTGCTGGGCGTGTCCTAACCTAGTGCTGGGCAAGTCAGTTGCCTTTGAAAAAGCAACTGTGTACACAGTACCTTTTTTTGTTTTCTTTTGTCCTTAGAATGAAACTGTTTATCCTTAGCTTCTGTCCCACAGAGTAGTTAGTATAATAGTAGAAACCTAATACTAGATCACATATTTTGAGCTGCTTCTTATATGCCAGGCACTGTTCTAAGCCCCTTACTTTTTTCATCTCATTTAATGCTTGCAATAACCGCATGGGATATGCACCATTATTATTCCATTTTTGCTCATAAGAATACAGAAGCACACAGAAAGGTTAAATAACTTGTCCAAGCTCACATGACAGTAAGTAAGAATAGAAATAGTGATGCTTTTACCAGCCAGCTTGAACCTCACAGCAACACCGGAAAATCTATACTGCAGTTATCAGTATTGTATTATCTCCTTTTTAATCATCACAAAACGGAGGCTCAGAAAAGCAAATCACAGGAATAGGAATCCAACCTAGGTATATCTGACTCCAAAGCCCTTGCCATCGGGTAGGAAGAAATGACCTCTTGTTTTACAGAAGAGAAAACCTAGGCCAAATGGGATGCGTCGACTCTACTTAAATGATCCAGCTATTTAGTTATTTGCAGAATTAAGACTAGAATCCATAAAATAAATTCAGGTAAATTAACTAGAACCCAGGTACTCTAATTCAGAGTCCACTGTAGTGAACAATTTTGAATGCTTACTCTGGGCAAGCTTAGTGGTTGCAGATACAAAACCTGTCTCCTAGCCCAACCAGTGTAAGGCCACCAGGGACAGATCTGTAATCCGACATAGGCTTTGGACCCATTGTAATAAGGGAGACTGCACACCAGAAAAACTGTGGGCATCTCACCAAATGAAGAAATAGAGTTATTATAGGATTTGGGGAAAGGGTGGAGTTTAGGTGAATTTTAAACAAAGCAGTGTTTTGGTAAGCTCAAAGCAAAGCAGGGACTATGTCACTTGGGGTCACCATCAGGACTGGACTGCAAAGTGAACCCAGAGCTCTATTTCATTGGGAACCACAAAATAAAGATAGATGTTGAATGTTGTGTCCAGATACCTCTTATCTGAAGCTCTGCACCTGGGTTAGGAACTGAGGCTGCTTCTCTGTGTCAAAGAAACTTATGTCCTCCAGACAAATGTGGGATGTTTTATTCTTACTGATATGATTTCAAGCAGAAATGTTTCTGATAATCTATGATCTTAGAGAACAAAGTTTCTCAGTGAATAAAAAAGTGGTGATCACTCAGATAAGGGTGTTGCTACCACTTTACAGCTGCAACATGTCTTCAGGAGAAATAATGTTCTCTGTTAAATTTGCAGCTGGCTTTATCTGTGTGTTATTCCAGCCTGATGAATGGCCATATTTTTTCTTTCTCACTCCAAAATAATTTGTATTTTCTCACCTGGTTAACATTCAGCCTCTTCCTTCAGTCACTTACAGTGTGTGGGCTAGCCACAAGTAAACAGAAAGAATCAGGGCAGTCCTTTAATACAGGTAAATCCAACTGGAGGTAACACCTTTGGCAAAAGTGTGCAGGCGGGAAGTTATATGTGAGAGCCTGTGAGTAGTCCTATGTGGTTGAAGCTTAGAGTATGGAAGTATAGGGGAGTTGTGGGAGCCCAATTTTGGAGGATCCTGAATATTGGACTAAGATTTGTACTTAATTAAGAAAGTGATTGAGAAGGAGTTGACTTTATTGAGCAAAGCAATCCGTCTTTTGGAACTCTTCTTTAAGAAGGTGAATCTGGGGTGATTGTTCAAGGAGAAGTTGGTTTGTTTGCTTTGTTTTTTTCTCCTGTCATTGCAGGATAAAAGAAACCAAGCTTATTTGTAGGTTAAGCAGGAAAAGCCACTGGTGAAATAGAAATCGAAGAGGCAAGAAAAGGAGAGGATAATTAATGGAGTAAAATACTTGGACAAATAGAAATGAGATCTAAATACAAGCTAACCTTGGAAAAGACGCCTTTTCCTCTGATACCAAAAGGGGCGTGGGGTTAAAGGACAGCAATCTGGTTGGAAGCAGACCTGTCACGAAGCTGCCTCTGCAAAGCAAGCATGTTGGCTTTACTTGGAATACTGTAGGTTTATTTGGGAGAGCTGGGGGTCGTGGGTGGGGGGCCGAGGGGAGGGGAAATTATGAGAGTAATCTGCAGTACACCCAGATTACCGCTTGGTGTCGCCACTGACCGCTGACAGCTTGAAGGGCTCCAGTTGGGGACTACATTTCAAAAAAAGAACGTTTTATCTTTTGCGAATTGCAAAACAAAACATTTATGAAAGTGGGCTCTGGAGCCAGACTGCCTTGGCTCAAAACAAACCATACACAGACACTCATTAGCTGTGTCACCTCGTTCAAGTTATCGAAGTTCACTCTGTTTCGGGTTTCTTATCTGTAAAATGTGGTAATAGGAATAAATGTACTACTAGATGTAGAACAGTTAGAACAGTTGAAGTGCTCAATAAATTCTAGCTAGTATTACTATTGATGATGATGATGATGAATAAGGCTCCTTCAGTCTTTGGATACCCAAGCTTTGCAGGAGCTATTTGTGTGGTGAGTGTAAATGTCTATACAATACCTTTCCAAGCAAAGTGGTTAGAGGCAAAGTTAACAGTTCAGTCAAGAGGTATAGATTCTGACTCCGCACCAGAGACCCTTAGCCAGGTGTCCCAGATCTATGGGCACATGGTCGCAAGCGGATTTGGCCAAGACAGTGAACGTAGGTCAACATAAAGGAGTCCTCTGCTGTCCTCCCCCTCCCGTGGAAAAAATTGAAAGAAAATTCCCACCCCACCCCCATGATGGTCAACAGACTGTTAACCATTAAGAGCCATTTGGTCTTACAAAGCAAGCAGTAAATATAATGTGATATTAAAAATTAATTATAAAGAAGGAATAAAACAGTGAATTTCTCTGTATAATAAAAGGTAACACTTTAGAGTTAATTTTGCAAAAGAAAAACCTCCAGAGCAAGATATCACAGTGACACCTAAAGTATCATGTCCAAAGCAGCTTTAGCTTTCATTTTAAAATTGGCACTGCAAATAAAGACTGAAAGAGTTACATGAGTACGTAGCCATGTAGAGTAGTAAGTGAATGTTTCTGATATTGTTCTTATTTATTTGTTCCACATTTTGTTGAGTCCTTACTATTGTGCCAGGCACTGTGCTAGCCCCTAAGGATACTAGTTTTAAAGTGAAATATCTGGGGTGCCCAAGAAACGACCGGGATAGTTCTAGAAAAAGGGGGCAGAATAAAAGAAAATGAACAAAGTCCTCTAAGCTCAGGGGATCTATCAAGACAGTAAGTTAGGAAATTCTGATAATAGAGTGATCTGAAATCATTTGTAATTGCCCCATGACTGGAGAGCTGAGTATCAAAAATAACAAATGGCTTCTACACCAATAATGGATAGCTAACCTCATAACTGGAGAAATACTAATGAAAACTGCAGTGAGATACCATTGGCAAAAATATTGACAATACACTGTGTTGACAAATCGGGGGTGAGGGAGGTAAGTCCTCTCATACATTGCTGGTGGGAGTGCAATTAGTCAATTGAGGGCAATTTTAGAATAGCTATAATAATTATAATATATGAGACTTTGATTCCAAAATTCCATTTCTAGGAATTTCTCCTCCAGTTATGTTTGCACACATGTAAAATGTTATGTGTACAAGGTTTTTCACTGTAGCTTGTCTGTAATAACAAAAACTGGGAAACAACCAGATTTCCCTCAATGGGGGACTGATCAAATAAAATAATGGTGCATCTATCCAATGGGGAAAAATGAGAAAGCTTTTCATGTACTTATATGTAAAATTCTCTGTTATACATTATGTAGGAAAAGCAAGATGTAGAGCTATGTACTTTCTTAATTTTGTGCTATGGAAGTGTATTACGTATTCCATTATATATTTTTAAAAGTAATATAGAAAAAGAATTTTGAATAGCCTGTCAAGGATAGTGTTTAGATTGAAGAGCCAGTTGGTAAGCTTACTCCTTAAGTGCCAGTCAAAGAAAGATCCTGTCAATCTGTGAGAATATACTAGAAAATTTATGATAAGCAAAACCCCACTCTTTATAGTTCTCTAATTGGGTCCAGCATAATTTTTGACAAGTAGTTTTCATGAGAAATTTTACTTTTTAAAAATCCCACCTCAGGGCCAGGCGCGGTGGCTCACACCTGTAATCCTAGCACTCTAGGAGGCTGAGGCAGGAGGATTTCTTGAGGTTAGGAGTTCGAGACCAGCCTGAGCAAGACTGAGGCCCTGACTCTACTAAAAATAGAAAAATTAGCCGGGCGTGGTGGTGCACACCCGTAGTCCCAGCTACTCGGGAGGCTGAGGCAGGAGGATCGCTTGAGCCCAGGAGTTTGAGGCTGCTGTGAGCTAGGCTGATGCCACGGCATTTTAGCCCAGGTGACGGAGCAAGACTCTGTCTCAAAAAAAAAAAAAGAAAGAAAGAAAGAAAGAAAAGAAAATCCCACGTCAGGTTGCCCTCTATGTGAGAGAAGTCCAAGTCTAGCTAGAATTGCTAGTATTCTTAAGGGGGCAGATATGAGAGTTTGTTTAGGGAATGGTTTTGAGGACTTGCAGATCTTTAATATGTAAATCCAACCAGCTCTGTACAGACTTCAGTTACATGAAGACATGAAAGCGCAACAGAATAGTGGTAGTGGTTTCTCTGAACCATTGTGATACCTGGTCACCAACTAGCGTGTGATCTCCTCGAGGGCAGGGCTCACGTCCTATATTTCTTTTATATTCATTACAGCAATGCTTTTCAAACTATTTGTAGGGAAAGTTCATTTTCCCCAAATCCATCATGTACCAATACTTTTATAAAATACAATAAAAATGAATTACTAGAAAAATGAAATAAAAACAAAGACATAAAATACAAGCCTAATTCTTCTGTTATTATATTCAACAGACATAAAATTACTATCAAATTGTTGTTAAGTTTTTGAAACATTTACTCTCGATTTCATTCCGGTTCTATACGGATCAATAATAAACGGTTTTGGGAACAGCACTGGGCCCTGGACCACACTTTGAATAGCACTACTCGACAGCACTGCCGCAGCGCCCAGCTCATCGCGGGGAATTCGACAAGTGCTGCGTTTAATACATCATTCTTACATTAATAGAATGTTTTCTGCGTTGCAGTGTATTTTCACATCTCTTCAGAGTTGAGTGAAGCAGATTTTGTCATTCCCATTTGGCAGAAGAGAAAGTTAAAGCACACAGATTAAGTGATTTCCCTGGTCTGAAACAGCTACTTAGTGTCAGAACTCCAAATTCGTCTCTGACTTCTATTGAATTTTGTGGCAGCGGCACTAGGAGAATCTTCCAGTCAAAGAGAGTTTCCCAAGGGTCCCACCAATTAGAAAAAAACCTGCCTTAGGTTTTCTAAATGACAACAGGTCGACAGCCAGGTATGACAGAAAGAGGGAGACTCGAATCAGAGATCTAGTTTGGAATCCGGGCTTGAACAAGAGATTTTACCTCTGAACCTGTCTCTTTGTCTCTAAAGGGGATAATAACGGCTTCCCCACAAAGATGCACTGAGAACTAAATGGTGGACTAAACAGCCAGGCACGTAGTTCAAAAGGAATGGTTGTTATTAATACTAGGCTCAGTTTAGAAGGCCTACATTGAAGGGCTTGCTCCTTAATCTCATCACATGGAATGCGCGCCATCTACTGGTAGAGCAGAGAACATGGCTCTAGGAAGAGGGCATTGCTCTCTGTAGGAACCGCCATCAGTGAATCATGCCTTTTGTGCTTTTCTCTTTTTGCATTAGCTATAAGCTTGGAGCCAAATGTTTGGTCCTCCCCTGGCAAGAGAAAAGGACTTTACAGATTGTATTTTGTGTCAACCTCACCTCTAGTTCCATTTTATTTCTCCTATCTGTATTTTCCCTTGGCCCGATTATCTCATTTTTAATATATTTTTGTAGTCACTTTGAATACCCTTTAGAATATTCAGAATAGTGATTTATTAAACTGGATAAGAATTTGACAAGAATATATTATATTTTTTGTTATTGTTGGCCTGTTATCATGGCAACCTGCAGAATCTAACAACAGGTACAAGAGTAGATAAGTTAACTCTAAGATATAATATAATGAAGGTAAAAATAATTTAAATTCAAAATAAAAATTTAAGAGGTATCACAAGAATGGAAGAATAGGCACCACATGTACTCGCCATCAAATTGGCACTAACTGATCAAAACTAAAGTGCTCACACAGTAGTAATATTCTTTGGGGGTTGGGAGTGGGTAAACTCAAAACTAATGGACATGGTGAGCATTGTAGGGGGGAAAGGGCACACCTCAAATCATGGTTTGGGTGTGGCAAAGTCATATCATGTAACCAAAATGTTTGTACTCTCATAATATCCTGAAATAAAAAATTTAAAGAAAAGAGTTCCTGAGATGAAAAAAAAAAAGATTGTAAGCTTTATAGGGCAAAGATTTTCTCTTTGTTCATTGGTGTGTCCCAAGCACCTAAAATAGTACCCAAAACACAGGTACTCAATGTATGAGTGTAGAATAAGTGAGTAAATACATTCTGTTCTCCCTTCCAATCTCCAGATCTGGGAGTATGTTGTTCATAATGTATCTCTTTTAATTGCTACATTCTGGTTGTGCATCTCATCTTACCATTTCTATGATTTCTAAAGATAAAAACAGAGAAGAGGGGTTACGGGTGAGAAGAGTGATTCAATAACATTGTTGAATAAATTGTAAGTGTATAATTTGAAAATATATAAAAAAATTTAAGACTCCAAGCCTATAGAGATTTAAATGGCCACTACCAAGTAGTACTAGGATGCTACAACCTGAGTTAAGCGATTTATTCATTTATTTATACATCGGGTACTTACTATGTGCCATACATGGTTCCAGGTACAGAAAATACAGCAGTGGACAAAAAGACACAAGTGCGTGCCCTTGCTGAGTTACACCTTCGAGGAAGGGGTGGAGGTGAAGACAGATGATGAATAAGATAAACAAGAATGGTATATAGTATATGTAGGAGGTAAGTGCTATGAAAAAAATTCAGCTGTAAAGGGGTAAAGAGATCTGGAGTGTTACAGCTTAAGTCAGAGAAGGCCTTGAGGGAAGCTGACACTTGAGAAAGAACTTTCAGAAAATGAGAGAGTAGGCCATGCTGGTACCTGGAGGGAGAATATTCCAGGTCAAGGGAAAGTGAGTGAGAGGGCTCTTAAATGGAAGCATGCTGGTGTGACTGGGAACAGCTGGTGTGGTAGGAACAACAGGAGCAAGGAAGAGAGCAGTTGGAAGAGATCATGCCCAGCTGTGTAGGCTAGTGTATGCAGTTTTGACTTTTGCTGTTGCGTGAGCCATGCTTGGAAGCCATGGGAGGGTTTCAGAGAGGGAGTGATAGGATCTGACTTCTCTCTGGTTACTATGTTAAGTGGGAGGGCAAAGGTGGAAGGAGAAGCACCAGTTTGGAGGCTATTTCAGCAATGCAGGCAAGAGATAATGGTAGCTTGGACCAAGGTGATAGCAGTGAGGGTGATCAGAAGGAGTCAGATTGTGCATTTATCTTCAAGATAGCACCATCAGGATTTGCTTATGGATTAGATGTGAGATGTTAGAGAGAGAAGTCAAGAATGATCCCAAGGTTTGTGGCCTAAGCAACTGGAAACAATGAAGAACAAGCGAGTTTGGAGGGCAGAGGTCAGAAATTCCTTTCTTAACATTTTAAAATTTGAAATATGTACTAGATATCCAGGTGGAGATGTTAAATAGGCAGCTAGATGCACACGTTGTAATTTAGGGGAGAGGTTTGGACAAGAGATATAAACTTAAGAGTTGAAAGCAGGTAGTGTTTAAAGCCATGAAATCAGATGAATGATTAAGGGAGAGAGGAGAGAGAGAGAAGGGAGAAGGACAAGACTGAGCCCTGGAGCACTCCCACATTAGGAGATCAGGCAGCCAAGGAGGAACCGAAAAGAAAACTAAGAAAGTAGCTGTGACATAAGAGAAAATACAGAATAGTGTGATGTCCTGGAAACAAATAAAGAAATTGTTTCAAGAAGGAGAGTTAAATGCTACTGGTGGGTTAAGTAAAATGAAGATAGCATTGGATTTGGCAGTGTGGAAGCCACTGGTGACTTTGACAAGATCCATTTGGGTAGAGTCATGGAGGATGAAAGCTTGATAAGAGTGGGTTTAAGAGAAAATGGCAAACAGGGAACTTCTGGTTGTACTCAGTGCTTATCTCTCTATTTCTTCTGCTAAAAATACCCTGGGAATTTTATGTATAAAACATAAGATGATTCTAAAAGATGAAGAGAAGAAGGCAGAGTGACTAGGGACCTTGGAACCCGAGGAATGACAGTGCTGTGAGTGGAGGCCTAGTGGAGAGCTTGAATTTTCACCCTTTCCCAATAGGAATAAAGGTGCCGCTCCTGTCCCATGGTGAAACCAAGGTAGGGAACATGGTTTTCCAACCTCAATTGGCAGCAACAAGGCAGCACCCCTTTCCTGGCATGGTGTCAGAGAAGGCCAGTTAAAACAAAAGATTTGAATAAGATCCAGGTCTTATTGCACAACACCCTATATGTCCAGGATACAAACGAAAACCATGTGTCACAACAAGAACAAGGAGAATCTCAAATAAGAAAAAATAGACAGCCACCAAAACCTATGTGACACAGATGTTGGAATCATATTACAAAGACTTTAAAGCATCCAACATAAAAAATTCTTCAAAGAGCAATTATGAACAGACATGAAGGAAAAAATAGAAAGTCTCAGCAAAGAAATAAATGATATAAAGGAGAACCAAACGGAACATTTAGAACCGAAAAATACAATAACTAAAATTTAAAAACTCATTGGATGGGCTCAACAGCAGAATGGAGAATGTGGATGATAGAACAATATAAATAACCCAGTTTGAACAACAGACAGAAAATAGACTAGAAAAAAAATGAACAGAGCTGTGGAACTATAACAAAAAAATCTAAGATTCATGTGATAGGAAATCCAGAAAGAGAGGAGAAAAAATGTGGGACTGAAAATGTATTCAAAGAAATAATAACTAAAAGTTTCCAATAGTTGAGAAAAGACAAACCTACAGATTCAGTAGCTAAGCAAACCCCAAACAAAATAAACCCAAATAAATGTGTGGCAAGATACAGCAAACTTTTGAAAACCAAAGACAAAGGAAAAATCTTGAAAACGGCAAATGAGAAATTGCACCTTACCTAGAGGGTAAAAACAATTTGAAAAAAGGCATATTTCTCATCAGAAATCATGGAGGCCAGAAGGAAGTGGGATAATGTTTTTCAAGTGCTGAAAGAATAGAATATATAAAGAATAGTGAAAATTGAACAGTAAAAGGAAACAATTCAATTTGAAAATGAGCAAAAGACACAAGAGGCATTTCACTGCAGAGGATATACAGTTGGCAAATAAACACATAAAAGATGTTCAACATCACTAGCCATTAGGGAAATGCCCATTAAAACTACAATGAGATATCACTACACACCTACTAGAATAACTAAACTAAAAAACAGTGATCATACTAAATGCTGACAAGGATGCAGAGAAACCGGATGTTTCATACATTTCTGGTAGACATATAAAATGGTATAGCTGCTCCGGAAAGCAGTTTAGCAGTTTCTTAATAAACTAAGCATGCACTTACCATATGACCAAGAAAAAGTCCAAGGTCCTGTATGAGAAGGAACAGAAGGGGCCCATGGCTGCCCTATGTCACTGCAATGGCCACCTGATGTCAGCCATCAACCAGAAGAGCTTCCTGTGGATCTTGACAGCCAGCAAGCAGACCAGCAAGCAGACCTCGATCGACACCAGCTGTACATCCACCAGATGAGCAGCATGAAAAAACTTCATCCGGCCGCAGAAGTCACTACCAGGAGGAGAGCAAGACACTGAGCCGCATGTCCCGGGACTCCAAGCCCCTGGAGATGTACGGCACGGACTTCATGGTTAGTGTCCAGGTGTCTTGCCGAGACTGCAACCTTATGATGCATATGTACCTGCCAGAAGCCAAGGAGAGTTTCAGGGACGTCCGCCTGCTACGCCGAGCAGACTTCCATGTGGGCCCCCGCGTGTACACATTCTGGAGGACCCTGTGCCAAGGAGTCGCTGAGGAGCCCAACAAAAAGTCAGTGGTGTGGGAGAACACACTGGATGGTGGCATCGGGCGCCTGTTGTTGGTGAAGACCTGCCGGAGGCTGCTGATGCTACAGAAAGTGCTGACCACCATGCTGCCCGACATGCCGGCCTTGACCCCGCGCCTTCCGCATGCTGTACGTGGACTGTTGCGCCCTAGAGAACACCGCCTTGTGCAGCGTCCTAGATGGGGAGCTGCTCCACCTCTGCCTTTACCTCAGCACCATGGAGTGTGTGTGGCGAGCTGGCCAAAGAGATTGGCGCCATGCCTGACATTGTCCTGAAAGACTTGGAGGTGCACACAGTGTGACTGCCCACTTCTAGCCCCATGGATGCTGCCGCCGCCCCCGTACACTGCCTCCCACCCGCTTCTTGTACAAAACACAAGGAAAAGGGGGGAAAAGGAGCAAACAATTCATTAATAAATGCATCAGCAAATGGATCTCAAGGACATTATGGTGAGTGCAAAAACGCAATCTCAAAACGTCACATATTGTAGTATTCCATTTAGGTAACATTTTCTAAATGAGAAAATTACAGAGATGGACAACAGATTAGTGGTTGCCAGGGGTTAGGGAGAGTGGGTGGGAGGGGAGTGGGTATGGCTATAAAGGGAGAGCAGGAAGGAGATCTTTGTGATGATGGAGTAGTTCTGTATCTTGATTGCTGTGGCAGTTACACAAATCTACATACGTGATAAAATGGCACAGAACTATTCACACACATTGTACCAATGTAAATTTCCTGGATTTGATATTATACTACAGTTTATCAAGTGTGACTATTGGGGGAATCTGGGTGAAGTTTACAAAGGATCTCTCTGATCTCTCTGTGCTATTTTTGCAATTTTCTGTGGATCTAAAATTATTTCAAAATAAAAAGTTTAAAAAAGAATGGGGGAAGAGGAATTGTAGACATTAAATATAGAAAATTCTAGCAAGGAATTTTACTATAAAGGAGAGCAGAGAAATGGGATGGGTAGTGAGCAACGGATGGTGGCTTAAAAGAAGATTTTAAATTTTTTAAATGAGAACAATAATAGCATAGTTGAAGCTGATGGGAAGGAACCTGTAGAGGGGGAAAAGTTTATACTACAGGTCAAGAGAGGAGAGAATTGCCAGAAGGGGATGGGATCCAGTTAACAAGCGGGGGAATTAGCCTAAATAGGAGAAGGGACAGTTCATCCATATTGACAGGAGAAAGTGTGGAATATATACACAGATTTAGGTAAGTGAGTAGATACAGTGGGAGAAATTCTTGGGCTTTGTTTTCCGTTTGCCTCTGTTTTCTCAGTGAAACCGGAAACAAGGTCATGAGCTGAGAATGAGGATGTGTGTGGAGGTGTTAGAAATTTGAAGCAGAGGAGAAGGTATAAAATAGTTGTCTAGGAAACCAGCAAAGTAAATGGACTAGGATAATATTATGTGATTTCCTGGCAACATTAAGTGCCCACTTGAGGTTCATGGTCTTGAATTTAAAGTGAGAGTGTCATTTTGTGTTTTTCTCCAGCCATGTTCAGCTCTGTGGATAGAGAAAGGAGTAGGAGTTATTGGTAGTGACAAGATGGAGGCAAGGGGCTGCAATTGCGCGGAGAACAAAACTGGAGGAGGGGATTTCAAGGACTCGAGAGGCTAAGGTGTCAGAAGGGTCGGGTACTGAGATATCGGAAAGACAAACAATTAAGACAGGATTAATTGGAGAGAGTGACAGTGAGAAAGAAAGCTAAAATTTTTGAGAAACTGGAGGGGCACCTGAGGGCCTATAGATAACAACAGCAAGGTAGGATAGTGGGTGATATATTCTGTGACAGAGAATTCAAAGATGGGGATTTTTAGGGAGAGAAAAGGAGAATAATCAGGAAGTGGTAGTGAGGGGTCGCAGGCTATGGGAGAAAAAATAACCACCACTTGAAAGGGCTGTATAAGGTCCTTGGGTAGATCCAGGCTTCAGTTAGATCAAGAAGGTGAGGGGAACATTCAGCAAACAGGGAAAGGATATGAGGGATTTTGCTGATGACTTTGAGGTCTAGATAAGGTAACTATATAATTTATCATCCAATCTGGGACACTTTTGAGAATGACAAATGCTAAACTGGGCAGGATGGTGGCATACCACACATAAACTGAAGTTGTCCTGGGCAAACCGGGACCGTGGTTTTAGAGGACATGATAGAAGGATTTCAGGATCTGGAGAGGGTTAAGAGGTAAGGATAGGTCAGGCAAATACACAAAGTTGTATGGGGATTAGAACACAAGATACATGGGTAGTAACCAAGGAGTCCCAGGGTTCTTGCGATGACTGACATAAGTGAAGTTGAAGGGCATAAAAAGCCTAGTTCTGATGATCTTAAGGTAGATAGTCATGGTACATCTGTTGAGTGTTGAAAGAGAGAAATGGATGGGTGGTCAGAGCTTGCCCTTCACTCCTGCCAATGAAATTGCAGAGTCCTGGAGAGGGGAGTTGTATTCCTAGCCAATAAGGACAGCAACTCAATCCTAAGCCCCACTGAAGAAGAACTTGATACTTCTGAAATTCTTTATGCTTCCAGTATGAATGTTTTTTAGAGATGGGGTCTTGCTCTGTTGCCCAGGCTAGAGTGCGTGACACAATCATAGCTCACTGCAACCATGAACTCCTGGGCTCAAGCAATCCTCCTGCTGCAGCCTCCCAAGTAGCTAGGACCACAGTCATGCCCCACCATGCTCGCCTAACTTTTTAAAATTTATTGTAGAGACCAGGGAGAGGGGGGGTCTCACTATGTTGCCCAGACTGGACTCAAACTCCTGGCCTCCAGTGATCCTCCTGCCTCAGCCTCCCAAAGTGTTGGGATTACAAGCATGATCACCATGCCCAGCCCTGGTATGAATTGTTTTAACAACTGGGATTGGATTACTGCAGGTGAGGAAATTAATCGACCTAGCTGTGAGAACCTGAGGATGGCAGAGACAAGGGACTTAGTGGTGTTTCCCACAGAAAGTATAGGGAAACACACTGACATTGACAAAAATAGAAAATACCAAGCTGAAAAGAAAGTATAAAGTCCATCACTTAGATCCAAAAACCTAACTGCACAAGAACAAAATGATTGAGATGGTGTTTAACTACTCAACCCTATTTCCTCTTTTCTGTATTCATTCCCCAGATGAGTTCACCCCATCTCCTGGTTTTATTTTATTTTATTTATTTATTTATTTATTTATTTATTTATTTATTTATTTTTGAGACAGGGTCTTGCTCTGATGCCTTAGCTAGAGTGCAGTGGCATCATCACAGTTCACTGGAACCTGAAACTCCTGGGCTCAAGTGATCCTCCTGCCTGAGCCTCCTGAGTAGCTGGGACTGTAGGTGCCTGCCATCATGCTCGGCTAATTTTTCAATTTTTTGTAGAGACGGGGTCTCGCTCTTGCTCAGGCTGGTCTCAAACTCCTGGCCTCAAGCAATCCTCCCACCTCAGCCTCCCAGAGTGCTAGGATTACAGGCGTGAGCCACTGCGCCTGGCCCTAACTGCCTTCTTGACATCACAACTTAGACGTCTAATTGATGTCCCAAACTTGATATGGTCAACACTGAACTCCTGATTTTTCCTTAAAAACTTGTTTCACCCCCAGCATGCTCCATCTCAGTTGATGGAAAACTATCCTTCCAGTCACTGAAGCCAAAATACCTTGAATCTACAGTTGGCCTTCCTTATCTGCAGATTAAACCAACTGTGGATCAAAAATATTCAGGAAAAAAACAATAAAAAATAATACAAATAAACAATACAATGTAACAACTGTGTACATAGCATTTACCTTGTATTGGGCATTATAAGTAATCTAGGGATTATTTAAAGTATAATATGTGGGAGGAAGTGCATAGGTTATATGCAAATACGATGCCATTTCATATAAAGGACTTGAGCATTCACAGATTTTGGTATCAGTGGGGGCACAGGGGACCTGAAACCAATTCCCTGCATATGGAGGGACAATTGTATTAGCAAATCCTTTTGCTTTCTCTTCAAAATATACCCAGAAGTGCACCACTTCTCACCTTCTCCACCACTGCTACATGGCCTCTAAACACCATGCTCTCTCACCTGGATTACTGCATTATTGTCCTAACTGGTCTCTCTGAGTACATTCTATTCATGACACAGACGTCATAGTGATCCTTCTATAACAAATATCAAATTATGTCACTCCTCTGTTCAAAATCCTCCAATGGTATCTTCATCTTATTCAAATGAAAATCCACACTCCTTATGATGGCCTAACTCTGTAACCTCCTCTCCCACCATTATCCAACTCATCCACTCCTCCTAGCCACAGTGACTTTTGTGTTGCAGTTTTTAAACCTACCATGCTCTTCCCACCTCAGGGCCTTTGCACTTGCTGCTCTCTCTAACTGAAAAATTCTCCCTCCCTCCCTACCCCCCCAGATATCCCCTTGGCAAGCTCACCACTTCATTTGGGTCTATGTCTTCTCCCTTCCTTCTACCACTCTTTCTAAAATACCACCCCCTTCGTCATCCATTCCCTTAACTTGATTTATTTTTCTTCAGGCGCTTTTTACTATGCTATATATTTTATTGATTTTATTTATTATCACTTTCTCCTACTAGAATTTAAGTTTCATGAAGGCTAGAACTTTCTTTCATTCATCACTACATCTCCAGCAACCCTAACAACAGTACCTGGCACATAGTAAGTACTCAAAATTTGATCAAATGGAGATAAAAGTATAAATAAATAGATCAAATAAATTTTAGATGAGATCATTTATATATATTATTTTAAGCAAAGTATTAGTTTTAGATCTATTCCTAGATATCCTATAGAGTTTTAAAGCTGGGTATGGTGGCTCACACCTGTAATCCTAGTGACACAGGAGGATTACTTGAAGGCAGGAGTTTGAGACCAGCCTGGGCAACATAGTGAGACCCTGTCTCTAAATTAAAAATATATATGGGCTGGGTGTGGTGGCTCATGCCTGTAATCCTAGCACTCTGGGAGGCCGAGGCAGGTGGATTGTTTGAGCTCAGGAGTTCTAAACCAGCCTGAGCAAGACTGAGACCCCCGTCTCTACCAAAAAAAAAAGAAAGAAATTATCAGGAAAACTAAAAATATATAGAAAAAATTAGCCGGGCATGGTGACACATGCCTGTAGTCCCAGCCACTCAGGAGGCTGAGGCAGGAGGATC
>NW_012148524.1:11678-159141 GCF_000956105.1 Propithecus coquereli | reverse complement strand
TATATATGTATCTTATGGAGTTTTATTCTATTGCAAATGAGTTCCTTCTTTAAAATTACATTTTAACTGCTAATTGCTACTGTGTAGAAACTCTAGATATCTATATGAGACTGTTGCTGTATCTGGCAACCTTGTTGAATTCTCTTATTCTAATAGTTTGTTTATAGATTCTCATAGATTTTTTACATAGCCATATCATCTGTGAATTATATTTTTGTCTTCTTTCTCAATCTTTATTCTTGTATTTTTTTCTTTTTATCATCTTAGTGAATTCATTACAACTTCCAATATCATGTTGGATGATAATGGCACTAGATTTGCTGTAGGTTTGGGGTATATATCCTTTTTCACTTCTGTATCTGTTGTGTTTTGTTGTTTGTTTTTAAACTATAAATGGGTATTGAATTTTAGTTGCTTTTCTACAACTAAGATAATCATATGATTTTTCTCCTTTTTATCTATTAACGTGGTAAATTACATTAACAGACTCTCTAATTAAGCCACTCTTGAAATTATGAGATAAATCTTGCTTGATTATATATTTTTTAAAAATGTTCATTAGGGAATAAATCTGCTTATATTTTAGCTAGGATTTTTCATTTATGCTTATAATCAAGATTGTCCCATAAAATATTTTTTCATATACTGTCTCAGGTTTGAGCATCAAGATTATTCTAGTTTCAAAAAATGTGTAAGATTTTCCCATTCACCAGGAAAGTTCAAGTTATATATTTTTTTTAAAGTTGGCTTTAAGAAAAAAACTATGATGAAGTCATTTTGGCCTTCTTTGAGGGGTTCTTTTTCCTACTACCAATCTGACTTATTTAATGGTTACTGGTCTATTCAGATTTTTAAAAGTTCTTTATATATTTTGTATACAAGTAGTTTGTTGACTAGGGATTTGCAAATATTTTATCCAGTCTGTGGATTTGTCTTTTTATTCTCTTAACAGTGTCTTTCTAAAAACGGAAGATTTTAATTTTGATAAAGTCCAATTTACCAAGTTATTCTTTCATGGACCATGCTTTTGGTGTTGTATATAAGAAATATGTGCCTAACTCAAGGTTAAAAAAAAGATTTTCTAATATGCTTTCTTTCAGAGATTTTATAGCTTTATGTCTTTCATTTGACCATTTTGAGTTAATGACCATTTTGAGTTAATTTTTATATATGGCAAGAGGCATGTGTCAAAGTTTATTTTTTTGTGCATGGATATCTAATCCTTTGAGCACCATTTGTTGAAAATACTATTCTTTCTCTAATGAATTGCTTTTCCATCTTTGTCAAAAATCAGTTCTATGGGCCTATATTTGGACTCTCTATTCTGTTACATTGATCTATTTACCTATAGTCATGCCAATACCACACTGTGTTGATTACTATAGCTTTATAATAAGTCTTGAAGTCAGTTGTTCTAAGTATGCCAATGTTATTCTCCTTTTTCAAAACTGTATTAGACTATTCTAGGTTCTTGGAATTAACATATGGATTTTAAAATCAGCTTGTCAATTTGTACAAAATATTTGAGGGCATTTTGATTAAGATTGCACTGAATCTGTAGATCAATTGGGGACAATTGACATACTAACAATATTGAGTCTTCAGATCTGTGATCATGATACACCTGTCAATTTATTTAGGTCTTTCATAATTACTTTTAGCAATGTTTTCTAGTTTTCAGTGCTTAGATCTTGCATATATTTTGTTAGATTTTTATCTCTAGGTATCTTATATATTTTGATGCTATAGTAAATGGTATAGATTTTTTTAATGGAAACTCTGATAGTTTGCAGCTAGTATATAGAAATGCAATTGATTTTTTGTGTATTGTTCTTGTATCCTGCAACATTGCTAAACACATTTATTAGTCCTAGTAGCTTCTTTTGTGGATTCCTTAGGATTCCCTACATAGACTATCATGTCTTCTGAGTACAAAGAGTTTTATAATACTTCTTCCTTTCTATTCTGTATACTTTATATTTCTTTGTCTTGCTTTATTTCACTGGCTAGGACCTCTAGTAGAATAATGAATATAAGTGGAGAGCAGATATTCTTCCCTTGTTCCTAATCTTGGGGGCAAAGCATTCTGTCTTTCTCCATAAGTATGATACTACATGTAGATTTTTTTGTGGATGTTCTTTAGCAGTTTGAGGAGGTTTCCTTTTTTTCCCCTAGTTTGCTGAGAATTTTCATCATAAAGGATATTGGATTTTGTAAAGTGCTTTTTCTGAATCTCTTGAAATGATTATATGGTTTGTTATTTTTTAGTTTTTTACTATGGTGAATTATATCACTTGGCTTTTAATATTAAACCCTCCTTGTAATCTTGGAATAAATCATTTGTTCATGATGTATTTTATGATTTGCTAAAATTTTGTTAAGAACTTTCGCATCTATCTTCATGAGGGATCTTGGTCTGAAAGGTTTTTTTTGTTTTTAATTTCTTTGTCTCCTTTAGGTACAAGAGTAATGCTAGCCATGTACCACTAGTAAGGAAGTGTTCCCTCCTCTTCTATATGCTGGAAGAGTTTGTATAGAATTTTCATTATTTTTTCCATATTTGGTGGATTTATCAGTGAAGCTATCTGTGCCATGACTTTACTTTGTGGGAAGGTTTGTAAATAAAAATTTAATTTCTTTTTCAGTAATGGGACTGTTCAGGTTATCTGTTTCTTCTAAAGTGAGCTTTGGTAGTTTGTGTCTTTCAGATTATTTGTGCATTTTATCCATGTTGCTGGATTTATTAACATGAAGTTGTTTGTGCACTCATTATCCTTTTAATGTCTCTGGGATCTGTAGTGGTGTTCTCCTCTTTCACTCCAGTTACCAGAAAATTGTATCTTCTTTCCTTTTTTTCTAGTCAGTCTGAATAGAGATTTATGGATTGTATTTATTTGTTCAAAGAACTTACTTTTGCTTTCATTGATTTTTTTCTATTGTAGAAATAGAAAATTTCACATTATGGTGATTTCTGCTCTACTATTTATTACTTCTATCTTTCTGTTTAATGTGTGTTTGAATTGCTTCTTTTTCTCAAGCTTCCTAAGATGGAAACTTAGGTAATTTATTTGAGATATTTCTCATTTTTTAAAATGTGTTTAATGCTATATAAGGTTTCCTCTAAGCACTGCTTTAGTCATCACCCTCAAATTTTGATATGTCATATTTTCATTATAATTCAGCTCAAAATGCTTTCTAATTCTCCCTGTGACTTCTTAATTTTAAAATCAAGAGATTAAAAAATTTTACATATACAACAGAAAATATAAAGGAAAAATATGAGATAATCTTAAATATTTTCCCTGAAGATAAGCAGTATTTGAAATATAAGCTCATAGATGTCAAGATTCATATATTTCTATATTTATATTCTCAGTATCTAGCATATATCCTGGCATGTGACAAATATTTATGTTTAATGAATTAAAACTTTAAGATAAGAATGAGTTTATGGTTTACATTTTAAACTCCACTCCTAAATTTTGCGTGAGTTTAAACAACTAACAACTTTCTCCCTCATTTTTATTATTTAAAAAATAGGCTAAATAATGTAATTTGAGTTCTAAAACAAGAGATTTTTTTTAAATAAGAAAAAATATATATTTATCCACATAGTTATATTTTTTGGTGTCTTCATTTCTTTATGTAGATTCACTTCTTTATTTAGATATTTATCTCTTTCTTTATGTAGATTGGTGTACCCAAGAAACTCCCTTTGGCATTTCTTGTAGTGCTGGTCCACTGGTGATGAATTATTTCAACTTCTGTGTATCTGCAAAAGTTTTCATTTTTTCTTATTTTTGAAAGTATTTTGTCTAGGTATAGAATTCTAGGTTAACAGTCTTTCTTTCAGTCCTTTAAAGATGTTGCTCCACTATTTTCTGGCTTACATGGTTTCTAAAGAAAATTATGCTATCACGTTTATCTTTGTTCCTCTATACATAATGTGTCTTTTTTTTCTGGTTTCCTTTAGGATTTTTTTTTTCGTCGTCACTATTTTTTGAGCAACTTGATTTTGACATCTTCATATTTCTTATGCTTGGAGTCTGTTGAAGTTCTTATATTTGTAGGTTTATATATTTATCATATTTGGAACAATTTTGGCCCTTGTTTCTCCTAGTAATTTTTCTTTGTCCTCTCTCTTCTCTTCTGGAAATCACACATATATTTGGCTACTTGTGGTTGTCCCAGAACTCACTAATGTTTTGTTCATTTATATCCAAATGTTTTCCTGTGTATGTTTCTTTTTGGATCATTTTTATGGCCACATCCTCAAATTCACTAATCTTTTTTATTGCAGTGTCTAATCTGCTGTTAATACCATCCAGTGTATTTTATATCATAGACATCATATTTCCATCTTTGCAAATTCAATGTGGACCTTTTTTTATATATTCCATTTCTCTCCTTAACATGCTTATGCTTTCCTCTACATATCTGGAATATATTTATAATAGTTATTTTAATGTCCTTCTGACTAATGCTATAATCTGTGCCATTCATGGGTCTGTTGTTATTATTTTTTCCATATTAGGAATCATTTTTCCTGCTTCTTTGCATACCTAGTAATTTTTTATGGGATAGCAGATATCGTGAGTTTTATGTTGTTTGGTACTAAATTTTTCATATTGCTTTTAATAATTTTTTTTATTTCAGGATATTATGGGGGTACAAACATTTTGGTTACATGCAATGCCTTTGCCTCGCCCAAGCCAGGGCTACAAGCATCCCTGGTTTTAATAATTTTTAGCTTTCTTCTAGGATGCAGTTATTTGGAAAGAGTTTGATTCTTTTGAGACTTGCTTTTATTCTTTAGAAGGTGAAATCTGGAATGGTAAACAAAAATAAAAATAAAATTGAACTTCCCTTGTTTCCAAAAGGGAAAGAGATCTTTTCTCTTTTCCTTTTCTTGTAATATTTCCTTGAGAAACTTCGTATTTGTGAATCCTTCGTCTGTCCCTTTGATATGTATGTAAATCTTTTTAAAGACTAAGTAAACCTCTTGCAAGCCTTATAACCCAGGAATGGTTTTTCTTAAGGACATTCTTTGCAATGTAAACATCCAAGAAGATAGCAGCCCTCTATCTCCCTGTCATCCTGGTGCCTTGCTCTAAGCTGTAAGCACCTGCTTGTCATAGAGATATGAGAAGTTTGATTTTTTTTCTTCAGATAAAGGTAATTAACTAGCACAGATGGCTACTCCAATTACCAGGTGAACTTAGGATGAACTATGAAAGAATGTATAGCAAATGGTGCTGTCAAGCCCTCTTACATAAAGACGATTTATCATTTATTTTAAGAACATGTGTATAATGAATACATTACATACCTAAGAATGGGATTATTTCTGTTTTTGCAGTCTCATTAGCAGATTGTCTATGATGCATCACAGTCTGGTTTAATGCTTGTTTAATAATAAAACTGTTTTCTTTCTTTCCTGCATTCATGGAGAGGATTTACTGGGTTGGCAGGAAATTCTACTTTTAATTTTTCCCCAACAGATTAGAGCAGCAGTTTAAGGCTAATATTGCCTTCTACTGAGGCAATACTTCTCTGAGTACTCTACCCAAACCCCAGCCCTGTTTGAGCTCCAAAACTTGTTCTCCATGCTCATTTCTTGTGATTCATTCCCTGGCCTTGGGTAATTTCCCCACATGCATGTGCTCATCAGTACTCAGCTGAAGACCTGAGGGCATCCTATGCATATTTCCAGAGCTTGTTCACTTGCACACACATGCCTGCGTGCTCTCTCTCTCTCTCTCTCTCTCTCCCCCCCCTTCACCCATCCCCCGCCTTGTGAATCTAATCACCTTGTCCTCCTCCTTAAATTTGCTTTTTTTAGCTTTTCCCCCCAGCTTTGTGGAAACATGACTAAAAAATAAAAATTGTATATATTTAGCATATACAACATGATGTTTTGATATATGTATACATTATGAAATGATTACTATTATCAAGCTAGTTAACATATTCATCACCTCACTTTGTGTGTTGTGTGTGTGTGTGTGTGTGTGTGTGTGTGTGTGTATGTATGTTTAGAACACTTGGGATCTACTTTCTTAGCAAATTTTAAGTGTACATTATTATTACCTAAAGTCACTATGCTGTACATTAAGTCTCCAAATACTTATTCACTTCTGTCTCCTTGACTCTGGGAGACTACCAGACTCTCGTTAGATTCCCCCTGTCTGTGCTATGACCTCAACAACTAGACTTCCATTTTGTTACAAAACAAAATGAGCCTCAACCTTAACCTCACACCTTATAGAAAAATTAATTCAAAATCTATAACAGATCCAAACGTAAAACACAAAACTATGAAACTTTTAGCAGAAAACATAGAAATATCTCCACAACCTGAGGTTAGGCAAAGAGTTTTTTGGCATGACACCAAAAGCATGATCCATAAAAGAAAAAAAAATAGTAAATTGGACTTCAAAATCAAAAACTTTTGTTCTATAAAAGACATTATTCAGAGAATAATAAGAGAAGCTACACAGCAGGAGAAAATGTTTGCAAATCACATGTCCAACAGAGGACTTGTATTGAGCATATATAAAAAAATTCTCACAACAGTAAGAAAATTAAAACTCCATTAAAAAATAGCCAAAAAATTTTAATGATCACATTAACAAAGAGACTGGATGAAAAGAAGCCTATGAAAAGATTTTCAATATCATTTGTCATTAGGAGAATACATATTAAAACCATGATATTACTACACACATTAAATTGCTAAAATTAAAAATACTGACAAAACTAATTGCTAGCAAAGATGCAAGGCAACTGGAACTCTTTTATGCTGCTCTTCAGAATGCAAAATGTACAGCCACTTTGGTAAACAATTTGAAGTTTCTTATAAAGTTAAACATACACTTACCATATAATCTGACAATCCCACTTGTGGGTATTCACCTTAGAGAAATGTTCACATGAAACCTATACACGAATGTTCATAGTGGCTTTATTTATAATAACCCCAAAGTGGAAAAAACCCAAATGTTCTTCAGTGGGTGAATGGATAAACAAACTGTGGTGCTGCTCAGCAATAAAAAAGAACTATTGATTCACCCTACAACTTGAATAGATCTCAAAGGCATTATGCTTAGGAAAAGAAGCAAATTTCAAAAGGTTACATATTGTATGATTCCATTTATATGACATTCTCAAAAAGATGTAACTATAGTGACAGAGAACAGATTAGTGGTTGTCAGGGTTTGGGGTGGGGGGAAGGTGTGACAAAGGAATAGCACAAGAGAGTTTTTTGGGCAATAGAACTGTTCTTTATTCTGATTGTGATGATGGTTACATGAACCTACACAAGTGTTAAAATTCATCAAACTGCATGTCAACAAAGTCAATTTTACTATATGCTAATTTTTAAATGAAAATAAATTATTGAACATCCTAAAGAGCTTTTTGTTTATGTGGGTTATACTTATCAATATTTGCCATAAGTTAAAAGTGATAAAATTTTTAAATATTAATGTAATTCATTTAAAATTTACTGAAAACACATTTCAGGTTACATAAAAACATAATTTTGATGAAAATAACTATATATTCCAAAATATGCAAAATATTTAATTCCATTGTTTTACATTTTTTGTAGATCTCTTTAAAGTCTGGCTTAATAGAAGACAGCTGGATTTTCATATCTGCTTCTATATTCAGTCTGTTGTGATATCATAGGTCATGTAGCCTCAGGAAAACTCCACTATGCACTTGATAGAGTGATAAATTCAAATAAAATCTCAGTATTGTTGTGAAAATAGTTTTGACTTTGTGGATCCCCAAAAGGATCTTGAGGTCCTCCAGGGGCCTGCAGGGTTCCCTTTCATTGTTACTGCTAGCGTATGCCAAAATCTGATACCCTTCTTCAGCAGTTCGGCTTCAGCTCAGGGTCACTGATCTAACTTTTCCCTTCCCTCTTTGTCCCTGGTATTTGGGCTCTCCCTTTCTTGATTTTGAACATAGCTATACCTATTTTGTTTCCATTGCATTTTATCCAGCATTTATGTATTTGAGGTGAGATGAAAGATTTCTCACATCAGCTTTGTCTACTTTTCTGGCTATAGTTCTCTCTATAGTCATGGTGCTATTGGTCTCTTGCATTTTGTTTCATGTGATTTTTCACAGGGTTTCTATTTTTTCAGTTGTGGGTTTGTTTGCTTGTTTGCTTCTAATGTGGCTTTGTAGTTTATTTTTCTCTTCTATTTTGTTCTTAGATTTATAAACATGGTTTTTAAATATCCTATTGTCTTAGATATCTTCTTTGAACCCTTATATTTCTTCATTGTGCCCTTTTAAAGAGCCATGATGATATCTATAATATTTATATACCATGATGATAAGTGTAATACTCTCTGTGTTTCCTTTAGTAAACCTTCTCATTGTGTATGTTCTTTATTTGTCTTTTACTTATGTTCCTTTTTCTTTTCCTCATCTCCCCCCAGTTTCTATGCATAGGTCTTGAACTGGTTCCTTTTTGATGCCCACTCATACTTTGATGAGCTGACTACCTGTTGAAAAAGATTGTAAAGCAGTCCACATCCTTGACATAGGTTTTTTGTATCAAATACCCTGTTTCAAATTATATTATTTGTTCTAGGAGAACATCTCTCTTTGTCTTTGTCATTCCCTACCAAGGGCAAGAGTGGTGGGAACAGCCTTCTGCATTGGGTGGCAAGACAATGAAGGGGTGTATGGTCTTTAGATAATTTTAAAATAATAAAAACAACTAAGTTGGTCTGCCCCTTATTACCACCAAGCACCAGCAATTCTAAATAATATCAGTGATAAAATACTTCTCTCCCCAGGGAAATGCTCCCACTACCCACCTTCACCCCATTCCATGCCAACAATTCATCAGATCCACGTGATTCAAGCCCTTTATGACATAATATCTTTATAAAAGAGATCTCCAGTTTTCGCTGGGCTGCTTATGTGTATTTGGGGTGGGGGTGGGAGCAATGGACTCAGTTGTTCCACAGGCAGATTTTTAATCCATTTCCCTATTTTTATTCCCACTTCTCATTTCTACCAACTGCTGAATCCTACCTAGGATTCCACTGGCAAGGTGGACTTCAACCTCCACTCCAGCCTCCTTGCGAAATACTCTGGACTTGGGCTTTTCCTCTTCCTCTAGAATATAGGCTCCATGGAGGCAGGAATTTTCATCTGTTTTGTTCACTGATATATCCCCAGTGTCTAATATAGTGCCTGACATGTAATAGGTAATTACCTGTCTATCATCAGCCATGATTATACTTTTATCTGTATTTCTGTGTGGTACATATCAACAGATGGTAACATATGAAAGAATTACATGTCCCAAATGTGACATGGATTCATCAGAGAGCCACAAGACTCCATGAGGCTGTAAGACACAAGAATTATTCAGCAGCAGAGTATATGGACCAATGACTGAGGACTAGCTGCCAATCCCTGATATCCTGGCACTATCTAAGATATCGGGATTATGGCACCATCTTGCTGGTAGATGGGGATAGGTCTGAAATAGTATTACTGGTGATATGAGGGCTCAGGGACAGCAATTAGATTGAATTATTGAACATGAAGTTATATTTATTTTCACATAGTTTGTGGACAGAAATTAATACAAGGTACACATATACAGCTTACTTCATTGAAACCACATCTTTGGAATAGATAATACATTCACATGCAATGATGGCATTTCATGCTTACTGTTCTACGCATTAGTTTTTTCATTTACTATATCCTGTCAATTATTCCATATCAGTACATAAAGAGTTTACTAGTTTTCTTAACAGCTGCATTTTAGTCCTTGTGTAGAGGTGTCATAATTTATTTAACCAGTCCTCTATTGATTGACATTTAGGTTGTTTTCAATGTTGCAATAAATGAACTTATACTACATGATTTTGCATATGTGCAAGTATATCTCTAGCTTAAATTCCTAGAAATGGAATTGTGTACTATAAATATGTGCACTTGTAATTTTGATTTCTCCTTTGCCTCCCCTCTCCTTGAAAGAATTATACCTTTAATTTATTGAACACTTAAGATGGTACCAGAATTATGCTAAAAACTATACATGTATTATCTCTTTGAATCTTCACAACTCTTTGATAAAAATCCTATTATTATAATCTACATTTCAAAATTGAGATATAATTCACATACCTTAAAATTCACCCTTTGAAAGTGTACAATTTAGTGGGTTCTAATATATCCTCAGGATTGTGCAACAATCACCACTAATTCCAGAACATTTTCATCACCCCAAAAATAAACCCTGTATCCCTTAGCAGTCACTTCTATTCCCCCCTCCTCAGCAACCACTAATCTAATTTCTGTCTCTATGAATTTGCCTATTCTAAACATTTCACATAAATGGAATCCTACAATATGAGGCCTTTTGTATCTGGATACTTTCACTTAGCATGATATTTTCGAGATTCACCCATGTTGTATCATGTATCAGTACTTCATTCTTTTTATAGCTGAATAATATTTCACTGTATATTAGATATATCACATTTTGTTTATCCACCATCAGTTTAGGGTCGTTTGTGTTGTTTCCACATTTTGGCTATTATGAATACTGCTGCCATAAACATTCATGTACAATTTTTTGTGGGAACATATGTTTTCATTTCTCTTGGTTATATTCCTAGAAGTAGAATTGCCAGGTTATATGGTAACTCTATATTTAACTTTTTGAGGAACTGCCAAACTGTTTTCCAAGCAGGTGTACCATATTACATTCTCACCAGCAATGTATGAGGGTTCCAATTTCTCCACATCCTTGCCAACTTTTGCTATTCTACATTTTTTTTTGTCAAATGCTTTCTCTGCATCTATTGAGATGACCGTGTTTATTTTTCTCCTTCATTTTTTAACATGGAGTATTGCATTGACTGATTTTCATATATTGAACCAACCTTGCACCATGAGATAAATCCCATTTTGTCATGGTGTGTAATCCTTTTAATATACTGCTGAACTCAGTTTACTAATATTTTGTTGAGGATTTTTATATCTATTTTCATGAAGTATGTTGACCTATAATTTTCTTTTCTTGTCATCTCTTTTGCATTGGTATGAGGCTAATACAGGCTTCACAGAATGAGTTGGAAAGTGTTCCATCCTCTTCTATTTTTTGAGTTTATGAAGGATCGTTGTTAATTTTTCTTTAAATATTTGGTTGAATTCACCAGTGAAACTCTTTGATCCTGGGCTTTTCTTTTTGTGCTAACTACTTTATAAACAACTTTCAACCAAGCCTCCTATCTTTAGTCCCATGATTACACCTAGTGTCAGAGGTTCTTGGTGCTATCAATTCCTGAGTTTTGAGAATCTCATGGTATAAATTAGGTTATCTCCCTACTAGCTCCCCTGCCATTTTAGAATTCAGCTTTCTTGGGACTGCTATGTCAGTTATTCATCCATCTGCTTTCTCTAGCTTCCTGCAAGACTTTCCTCTGTCTTTGGCTCTCTGAAGTTCGGATATGCCTAGGTGTGGGCTTTTTGAGTTTGCTTCGGTTTGGGTTTGTGTTTATCTTGCTTGGTATTCTCTGAGCTTCCTGGGTATGTGGTTTGGAGTCTGTCATTAATTTTGGAATTTTTTGGCCATTGTTGCTTCAAACATTTCTTCTGCCTTTGTATTAGTCAAGAGTTTTCCAAAGAAACAGAACCAATATGGTGGCGGGAGAAGGGGGAGAGATTGAGAGAGAGAGAGAGAGAGAGAGAGATGAATAGATAGATAATATGGGCTGTGTTTAATGTTTGCTGAGGCTATAGGTACCAGAGGCTTCAAATTCCTCTAATGTCTTTATTTTTGTCTCCCTTCCTAGCTTTGGGGCTTCTCTTTGTACTGTTCCTCAGAGAAAGCCTGTATCTTATAGTTCTTTTAGCTGTAAGTCATTGTTATACTTGGAGGCTTGAGGGTGTCGGGGAAGGGAATCAGTCTATAATCTTCCGATTAAGTCTCAGTCTTTTATGGGCCTGGGTCTTGGGGGTTGTGGCCTACAATGTTTCTGTCCCTCTTCCAGGAGTCTAACTCCTCTTCCTTTCCTGACTACAACATTTCCAATCTATTTCCATTAAGTCTGCTCCCTATTGACTATGTTTTTTTTCCCTTAGGTGATACAGGAAGCCTGGAGTGGGGAAATGCCTTCTTCAGGTGGGATAAAGTTTCAGTATTGCCCTATGATGAAGGATCCCCAACCCAAGGGTATACTTTTGTTATGGAGAAGTATCTGGGGGTTATGTAATGGCTACACCTCACCCTACTTTGGCCAGATCCACAAGGCGACTTTTCTCAGATCCTTACCATGAGAACTTGGTGAGGTTAATGGAAGGAAATCCCTCAAAAGTGTGGGGCCTCTCCTATGATTGTGGCCTCCAGGTGTTCCTCAGGCTAGTCCACATTCAGTTTCTACCAATTTGTCAAAATTACTAGTCAAGGAAGTAATCCTACCTCTTATGGCTGCCACTGGCTTCTATTCCAAGTAAACACATAAGCACATCCCAGATACTGAATCCCTTTGGATCTGCCTGTCTCCTCAGATTTCAGGGTGGCATTTTGCCCTGCAACTTTAATTCTCTGATGGGTCTAAGAAAAATTGTCTATTTTCAGTTTACCCAGCTTTCTTGTTATAAGGACAGGAGTGATGACTTCCAAGCTTTTTACATGTTGGAGCTGAAATGAGAGCTGCTTTCTAGATTCCCTAATTTTATTGCTGTTGTATACTCTCTTATTCTCCTTGTCTCTGTGGATTTGTTCCCTTTTAAGATCTCTTTACTACCATATTAGTAAGGTGTTGGGAGAGAGGAAAAGCTAACGTGGTATTCAACCTTCCATCTTTAAGCAAAGGTCTCAATAAATTTTCTAACATTAAGCCATCCTTGCATTATTGAGATAAATACAATTTGGTAATGAAATAGCTTTTTGATATACATTGCCAATTCAGTTTGCAAGTATTTTTAGGATTTTTGTATCTAGGTTTGTAAGTGAGAGTGGTCAAAAATATTCTTCTCTTGTACTGTTTTTATCCACTTCCAACATAAAGATTGTATATTAGTTGCATAAAATGATGTTAAAGTGTTTCCTCTTTTTTATATTTCCTGGAGCAGTTTGTATGAAGTAGTTTTGGTAGATCTCACCTTAGAAACTTCTTTTTTATTCCTAGAGAAGAGCAAATTTTTAACTATTGATTTGATTTTTTTTCTCAAACAAGATTAAGGACATCTTAATCAACCCAGAAGTTTCCTTATGTCATTTGTCAGTCAATCCCCTTTAGAGATGACCACTATTCTGATTTTTACAATCATATATTATTTTCTACCCGTTGTTAAACTTCTTGTCAAGGGAATTATACAGTATTACTCTTTTGCATCTTGCTTCTTTCACTCAATCCTAAATATATGTTTAAATCTAAAAAAAGTTTACTTTTGAAGAAAGGTTGGATGTGGCTAAACACATCTAGCTGAAGCTCTTATGTCACCTAAATACCATTTGCTTTTGGGAGAACCCCCCCCTTCACTTAGCATGTGCCCCAATCCACTTATCTGGAAAAAAATTTGGAGCAACAGCACTTCATGCTGACACAAAGTTATAGAAAGAAAAATAATTGACTGCATATAATATAGCAAACATTAAGTCCACATGTAAAAATTGTCACTTGAAATCTAGGTTTGAAATTATCATTCTTGAGGGCAGGCAGGGAGCCTTCCTGCCGTGGGTCCTCAGCTTTGTGCCTCGTTTCTAGTTCTCTTTGCTCCATAAGGGACTGCTGCTGCCAGCTGTGCTTCCCTTAATTCCCAAAAATCTGAGATCATCTAGAGAGCCACCTTACTTACTTATTAAGTGAAGGAGGAGCTTTCCAAGTCATTTTCCACTTACTAGAATTTTCTTTTCACCATTTTTTTTTTTCTCCTCAAAAGGAACTTTTCCTTCCTGATGGACACCAGCTCTCCTCTGATTCGCTCCTTGTCCAGGCTGCAGCTTGGAGTTCCCCCAGGCCATTGCCAACTCCTGACCAAAGTTCTGGAGGCTAGAAGTCCAAAATCAAGGTGTCAGCAGGGCCGTGCTCCCTCAACACCCTGAGTGGAATCCTTCCTTCCCTCTTCCTAACTTTTTTTTTTTATAATTTCAAAATAGTAAGGGAGTACAAATGTTTTTGTTACATGGATACCTTGTATAATGCTTAAGTTAGAGCTTTTAGTATGCCTGCCAGCAAAATGGTGTTCATTGTACCCAAGAGGTAACTGTTAATCCCTCACGCCCTTCCAGCCTCCTCCCTTCTTGGTTTCCTTTGTCCTTTACATCTCTTTGTGCCCATGTGTGCCCATCATTTAGCTCCCAATTATTACCAAGTACATGTGGTGTTTGTTTTTCCATTCCTGATATATTTCCCTTAGGATAATGGTCTCCAGTTCCATCCAAGTTGTTGCGAAAGACATTATTTCATTCCTTTTTATGGCTGAATAGTACTCCATGGTATATATATACCACATTTTCTTTATCCACTCATAAATTGATGGGCACTTGGGTTGATTCCACATCTTTGCAATTGTGAATTGTGCTGCTATAAACATTTGAGTGTAGGTGTCTTTTTGATAAAATGACTTCTTTTCCTCAATAGTGGGATTGCTGAGTCAAATGTTAAGTCTAGACTTATTTCTTTGAGGAAACTCCATACTGTTTTCCAAAGAGGTTGTACTCATTTGCAGTCCTACCAACAGTGTATAAACGTTCCTTTCTCTCTGCATCCATGCCAGCATCTATTGGCCATTCTGACAGAGTTAAGGTGGTATCTCACTGCGGTTTTGATGACTAGTGATGTTGAGCATTTTTCATGTGTTTGTTGGCCATTTATCTATCTTCTTTTGAAAAACTTTTGTTCATCTCTTTTGCCCACTTTTTAAAGGGGTTGTTTGGCTTTTTTCTTGCTGATTTGTATGAGTTCTTTGTAGATTCTGGATGTTAGCCCTTTATCAGATGTATAGTTTACAAATATTTTCTCCCATTCTGTAGGTTGTCTATTCTGTTGATTATTATTTTTTTTTTTTTGAGACAGGGTCTCACTGTGTTGCCTGGGCTAGAGTGCCATGGCGTCAGCCTAGCTCACAGCAACCTCAAACTCCTGGGCTCAAGCGATCCTTCTGCCTCAGCCTCCCGAGTAGCTGGGACTACAGGCATGCGCCACCATGCCCGGCTAATTTTTTCTATATATTTTTAGTTGTCCAATTAATTTCTTTCTATTTTTAGCAGAGACGGGTTCTCGCTCTTGCTCAGGCTGGTTTCGAACTCCTGAGCTCAAACAATCCGCCCGCCTCGGCGTCCCAGAGAGCTAGGATTACAGGCGTGAGCCACCGCGCCCGGCCCCTCCATTGATTATTTATTTCCTTCACTGTGCAGAAGCTTTTTAATTTAGTTAAGTCCCATTTATCTATTTTTGTTATTGCTGTATTTGCCTTTGAGATTTTAGTCATAGATTCTTTGCCTAGGCCAATGTCTAGAAGAGTTTTACCTATGTTTTCTTCTAGAATTTTTATAGTTACATGCCTTACATCTAAATATTTTGTCCATCTTGAAGTTTTATATATGGCAAGAGATAAAGATCCTGTTTTATTCTTTTGCATGTGGCTATCCAATTTTCCCAGCAGCATTTATTGAATAGGGCTTCCTTTCCTCAGTAGTGAATGTTGTTGTCTGCTTTGTTGAAGAGCAGTTAATCATAGGTAAATAGTTTTATTTCTGGGTCCTGTATTCTGTCCTGTTGGTCTATGCCTCTACTTTTATACCAGTACCATGCTGTTTTGGTTACTACAACTTTGTAAGTATAATTTGAAGTCATGTAATGTGATGCCTCCAGAATTGTTCTTTTTGCTTAAGATTGCTTTGGCTATTCAGGCTTTTTTGTCCTCTTCTTATCTTCTAGTGGTGGCCATGATTTGTGGCATTCCTTGACTTTCAGCCATCTCACTCCAGTGTCTGCCTGTGTCATCACATATGGCATTCCTCTGTGTGTCTCTAGAGTCTCTTCACATTGCATTCCCCAAATTCAATTTTTAAAAATATTTATATGTCTTTTAGAATTTCTATTTTTTCTTAAATAAGTTTTACAAAGTTGTATTTTTCTAGAAAATTGTTTTATCTATGATTTTATATTTATTTGTAGAAAGCTATTTGTAGAATTTTAAAATTATTTTTAAATCTCCATTGTATCTGTAGTTTTGTCCCTCTATCCATTCTTAATATTATTCACCTGTGCCTTCTCTTTTGTTTTTCTTGTTCAGTCCTGCCAGAGGTTTGTCTCTTCAAACAACCAAGCATGGGTTTTATTTATCTTCTCTATTTCACCTTTGTTTGTATTTCATCAATTTATGATCTTATATAGATTATGCCTTTTCTTCTACTTTCATTAGGCTTAATTTGTTGTTGGTTTTCTAACTTCTTTAATTAGATGCTTAAATCATTAAATTTTGTTATTTTTTCTAATAATAAAAAATTCAAGGCCAACTGTTTCTTCTAAAGCCCTCACAAGTTTTTTATTTCAGCATATTATGGGGGTACAGATGTTTAGGTTATGTATGTTGCCCTTGCCCCCCTCCTCCCCCAAGTCCGAGTTTCAAGTATGTCCATCCTTTGGATGGTGCGCATTGCACTCTTTGTGTATGCATATACCCGTCCCCTCTCCCCCTCCCCACTCCCCCCTGCCTGACATCCAATAGATGTTATTCTTATATGCGCACTTATGTGTTGATCAGTTAATACCAATTTGATGGTGAGTACATGATAAAGCTCTCACAAGTTTTGATATATATATTATTATCATTCAGTTCTAAATACTTTCTAATTTACATTACGATTTTCTTCAACCCATGAGTTATTTAAAAGGTGTTTTTAAACATTGCAAACAACTTCTTAAAACTTTTTGTTGTTGTTGCCTTTTATTTCTAACTTAAATGAAATCACTATGATCAGGTAATGTGGTCTGAATGAAACCAATTCTGTGGTATTTGCTGAGACTTGCTTCATAGAATGTGGTCAATATCCTAAGTGTGCTTGCAAAGAAAGGGTACATATTAACTCTTAGATGCATGGATGTGTGTGTGCATACGTGTGTGCATATGTGTGCGTGTATCTATTAGATGGAGCTTAATAATGTGCTGTTCAACCTATGTTATTATTGACTTTTTTGTCTGATTAATCTAATAGTTTATTAGGGAGATATGTTAAAATCTCCCACTATGATTATAGATTTGTCAGTTTCTCCTTGTAATTCTTTCCATTGTTTGCCTTATATATTTAGAAACTGTTACTAAGTTTTACAAAGTATAAAATTTAGAATTTTTACATCTTTCTACTGAATTGTTCCTTTTAATGATTTTGGCCTTATAATTTATTTTGTGTGGAATAAACAGAGCTACACCAGCTTTCTTTCAGTTAGGACTTTCCTGGGTATCTTTTTTCATCCCTTCATACTTCCAACCTGTGACCTTATGTCCTAGATATGTCTCTTCTAAAGACGACATAGCTGGATTTTTTCAAAATCCAACCCAACACCCTATTAGCTGAAGAGTTTAATCTATGTGCATTTATTGTTGTCATTGTATTATTGCACTTGAATTTGTTTCCACCATTTTAATTTGTGTTTTCTATTTACCTTTATTTTTCAACGCTTCTTTATTTTTTCTCATCTTTTCTGCTTTCAATTTGATTGATGCGGTTTTCCCTTGCTTTTTCCTTTTTTTATCATTCCATTTTCCCCTCTCCTAGTGTGCAAGTTAGGAAGTTATGCACTTTGTTACTATTTACCTCAGAAATAACGACATACATAATTACCTTACAAAAGTCTAAAACTCGAAAAAAATCCTTTACCTTTATTCTAGATAATACAAAACCTTAGAATTCATATGCTTACTGTTATCTGGTATTTCAAGTCTAGATTGCTTTTTCAAATTGCACTAGCAATGATTATGATTGTTTTGGACTTCAGTATTTATTTACATTTGTCCACATGTTTACCATCATCTTTACTTTTCATTCTTTCACCCATCACAGACTTTCCACCTGGGATAATTTACCTTCTACTTTTTACTTATGATACACTCTTCTGAATTTTCTTTAGTGAGGATCTACTAGTGAAGAACTATCTCAATGTTTATCTGAAAAATGTTTTTATTTCACTCTCATTCTTTAAAAATATTTTTGCTGAGTGTAAAATACTAAGTTAACAATCAGCAAATTGAAGATCATTCCACTATCTTCTGATTGTTGAGAAGTCATCTGTCAGTTTAATTACTGTTCCTGTGAAATAAGCTGTTATGTCCCTCTGGCTCCATTATCTCTTTATTTTTGTTTTTCTACAGTGTCTAGAATCTTAGAATACTTGAAATAGTAATGGTCCCCTGCTGTCTTACATGTTTTTATTTTTTATTTTTTATGGATACATAATAGTTGTACATATTTATGAGGTATGTCTTACATGTTTTCGTGCTCCAGTGTTTTTAGTGCCAGCTTGTTTTTAATATGCCCATATTATTTGACATTATTATTGTTTTGTATACTTAATGCTTAGATTTTCCCACATTTACAATTTTTGTTTACTGTTTCTTGCCTCCTACTCACCCCTTCTCTCTCCTTTCAATTTCCTTCTTCCTGAAATATATCTTACAGTAGTTATTTTAGTGAGAGGTTAGTATTTATTGCTAAACTTTCTTAGTTTTTTTTCCTGAAAATGCCCTCATTTCACTCTCAAAAAGAGTAGTTCTTTTCACCAGTATTTCTTGGGGGCACTAATTCTCCTTGTGGCAACTGGTGACTCTGATTCATGGTGTATCATTTCTTTGCAAGAACTGGATTTTTATTGTGGCTTGTTTCTGAGCACATCTTCAGCAGATCTTTCCTTTTTCTGTGGGGTTTCATGTGCCCTGGATTGTAAAAATGTATTGTATTTGCTTTTTTTTTTTTTTTTGGACAAGCGCTTTGTTGCCCGGGCTAGAGTGAGTGCCATGGCGTCAGCCTAGCTCACAGCAACCTCAAACTCCTGGGCTCAAGCGATCCTCCTGCCTCAGCCTCCCGAGTAGCTGGGACTACAGGAATGCGCCACCATGCCCGGCTAATTTTTTCTATATATTTTTAGTTGTCCAATTAATTTCTTTCTAATTTTGGTAGAGACGGGGTCTCGCTCTTGCTCAGGCTGGTTTTGAACTCCTGAGCTCAAACGATCCGCCCGTCTCAGCCTCGCCCGTCTCAGCCTCCCAGAGAGCTAGGATTACAGGCATGAGCCACCGCGCCCAGCCCCTGTATTTGCTTTTGCTGAGGTTCTTGAGGTTTCAATCGTTTTTCCCCAATTTTTATTTTAATTTTTTAGTATATAGTTCCCATACCACACAGTAGAGTAAATTTTGACCCCATATCCACATATGACATAGGCCTGAGATTTTTATTTCTCTTCCTGGCTCCAGAGACAGCATAAGCCCTTTCACTGCTTACTCTCCAAAGCCCTTTTAACGGACAAGAGAAGCTACTGAAGGCTTCACCTAGAGGTTTCAGTTGCAGCTGCTTTGCCTCTGGTGGCCCTGAGCCTGTGTTGTTAGTACCTGCATGGGTATAGGACTTCTAGCTCCAAGCCTCTAGCCTCTAGGGCTTGATATCTGAAACCAATACCACACCAGTTTTTGCAGTGTCTGTTTACAATTACTACACTGGCTTCCCTTTTTCTTTCTTGTTTCACTAGAGATTTTACTTTATGTTTTTTTAAGCTTAGCTATAAATTTAAATTCTTGTTACAGTTTATCTAGTGTTAATATGTGTTTGTAGAGGGGGGAGATACTAGTCATATCATCTTAGTGTGCTATGTTGCCAGAAGAAACCGTATTTTATACACATGATTTTGTACCTTATAGTTAGGCATTTTTCCTTATCACTTCCATCCTCATAAATACCCACTTCTTTAAATTCCAAAGAAATGAAGTCCCCCTCAGGATCATCTAGATTATAGGTACATATGAGGCCAAGCCTCTGTAGCATGTCTGATTATTTTCCAGATACATCACCCATGTAATCCAAGTACATCATTCCCCCAGAGTCTAAAATGTCTTAGCACAGTGATTTTCAACTTTTAAACATTTTAGTAGCAGAGCTCTGTCTTCAAATATTACCTGGAACCCCCAAATATAAAACAAGAAAGAAGGGAGCTGCTCTGATTGAAGTCCGGTTGAGAGTTCCGATCCTCACTGATTTACCTTCCCTCTTGCTCCCTAAAGTGCTCTGCAAGGTGCTCCCTGGGGCATCTTCATAGACCCATGGGTTCCAGATGCCACAATATGAAAACGAATAGATCAGTGGTTCTCAAAATGTGATCCCAGAACCAGAAGTATGGGCATCACCTGGGAATGTGTTAGAAATGCAAATTCTCAAGCCCCCATACCAGAGCTACTGAATCAGAAACTCGGGGCTGGGACCCAGAAATTTGTGTATTAACAAGCCCTCCAGGCCAGGCGCGGTGGCTCATTCCTGTAATCCTAGCACTCTGGGAGGCCCAGGTAGGAGGATCATTCAAAGTCAAGAGATTGAGACCAGCCTGAGCAAGAGCGAGACCCTGTCTCTACTAAAAATAGAAAGAAATTAGCCAGACAACTAAAAATATATAGAAAAAATTATCCAGGCATGGTGATGCATGCCTGGAGTCCCAGCTACTCGGGAGGCTGAGGCAGGAGGATTGCTTGAGCCCAGGAGTTTGAGGTTGCTATGAGCTAGGCTGATGCCACAGCACTCTAGCCCGGGCAACAGAGTGAGACTCTGTCTCAAAAAAAAAAAAAAAAAAAAAAAACAAGCCCTCCAGGTAACTCTGATACATGTTCAAGTTTGGGAACTTGCTAAAATAGAGTATCATTCAGGAGCTATTGGAACAAGGCTGAAGTGTTGCCCAAGATTAACATTTCTTGGGTGTTTAAATTAACTCAGGCTGCTCTGGGAGGTTGTTTTCCATTCACCATTTTCTTGTATTTGAGTGAGATTACAGACATTTTTGAGATCCAACTTTGCAATGGCCTGTGTCCCTTTGAATTGGTTCAATATATCAGAAATCACTGGGAAGAGTACTCTTAGTTCATTAGACAGAAGTAAAGAAGTCCCTCCTAATTTTTCTTGAAAAAAAGGACTTGAGGTCTGAAACTCATAAAATGATATTGAGCAAAAGAAGGCAGACACAAAAGAGTGCATACTGTACAAATGCATTTAGAGAAGGTAGAAAACCAAGCAACACTACTCTAAAGTGAAAAAATTCAGGGTAGGTGCCTTTGAGTTATGGGGAATGTTCTGTTTCTTGATCTGAAGGCTGTTTACAGGAATGTGTTCATTTTGCAGAAATTCATCAAGTTATATATGATACGTGCACTTTTCCTGTATATTTGATATACTTCAAAACAAAAGTTTAAAAATAGCACTTGGTCACCTGGAGGGGAAGGTAAGTGTGTAATGACACGCTGCTGTGAGTGCTGAGCTACACACTCTCAGAGGACCTGGGCCTTGGCTTCCGGTGTGAAGTATGCATATGGAGCAAAGACAGGTTTCTGGCACCAAGTTTACTACTTCATGAAAATATGAGTTGTATGGGGTCCACTCTGTTTCTTCATCAGAACAGGCCTTTTGGTTGATGGCATCCCTGATCAGAATTCCCTGTGGATGTTGAAGAAATGAGGCACTTACCTATGTGACCTGTAGGCCAGAGTCAGTTTTGGCATCTGGCTACTCCAGGAAATGTTAAGTGGCAGGATTCTAGATTTCTAACCAGGTTATGCCAAGAAACCATGGGAAAGATGTGTAATGGGTGACAGAGAAGTGCCTTTTTGTTTGGTACGTGATTCCGAGCTCTATGGGTGGTCAAGGCCCTTTAGTTGTGAGTACCTATCTTTTACCCGTGCCCTTCTGGGTCCAGATCATAAATCTACATATGAACCAAGTCTTCATGGCCTTACCAACCTACCTATGTAAATAGAGTCTCAGTTAAAGAATTAGCATAAATTTCTTCAGGGCTTGCCCCTATCTGCCCCCACAGAGACTCCAGCCCACATTTAAAATAACTCAATTGTGTCTGAAAGTACCCAGTAGGTCAAAAACCAATCTGTTTTCACTATTTCCCACGTTCTTCCTTACTTATTCCTGGTCCCATCTTTGTGTACTCTGCCCATGAAGCTGCTTAAGAAGTAGTTACACATTCTCTCCCCACCCTGACCACCACCACAGCTCTGCCCACCGTGGGAATGTTGGTGAAGGTGCCAAGGGTGCTACCTCCTGATACCCCTAAAGGCCCCAACCATTGAGGTGCCTGGCCATGTGCCAGACATGCTCAAACATGCCCGGATCTCAATTTGAGTTTAAGGGTAAACACATACCTGCTGAGTATGAGATGCCCTGGGTCCCACGCTGGTGTGATCTGAAAGCAGGCCTGGGCTGCTGTTACATACCTTGGCTCAATTTGGGAGTTGGTGACTGGTAGGGGCACAGGGCGAGGCTTGAATGGCTCCCCTGTTGCTGAGGGACAATGGTGTTTTCCAGATAGAAAAAATGTGAGGTTCAATCGCGAAGGGACGGAGACAGCTGCTCCCTCTGGTGGTCTGTGCCTTCCACCAGTTGGAGACAGGGAGGTCAGCTTCAGCAGTCTTGCGCCATTCATAGCTCTCAGTGAGTTCCTGTTAAAACTATTCCTGAGTGCAGGGTATTTAAAAGACAGTTTTCTATAGCAGACGAACCCCAAATGAGGAATGTTCTATTAAAAATGTGAATGCCATACAAGATGAAGAAATGCTCCAGATTAAAGGAGGCTAAAGGGAGATGACAACTAAATGAAATACCTCACCCTAGACCAGATCCTGTAATGAGGGGGGAGGGGGAATGCTGTAAAGGACATTACTGGGTTGACAGACAAAACTGGAGTACGGATGGTAAAGTTTATATCAATGTTAAATTTTCTGAAGCTATACTGTAGTGATGTAGGGAATGTGCCTATTCTTAGGAAATGCACGTTGAAGTATTTAGGCATGAAGGGCCAAGATATATGTAATTTATCCTCATATGGTTCAAAAATACACACATTTATGAAAGAGTGCACATGTGCAAATGATAAAGTAAATGAGGAAAAATGTTAACAGTAGGTAAATCCGGGTAAAGGGTATATGGATGTTCTTTATGCTATTTTTATTTTTGTAAATTTTCTGTAAGTTTGAAATTATTTTCAAATAAAAATGTTTGAAAATTTTAAAGATGTCTGTGCAGGCAATCAGAATCTGGTGGCACAGACCTACCTGAACTCTTCCTGTAGCAGAGATGAGGAATGAGGACATGGCTGTGTCTTCCCACGTAAGGCTACCAGACACATCCCAAAAGGCAGACACCCTGCATGAAGTTGCCAAGTGCCATTTGAGGCCACCCATCTCTTTATCTTCCCCATCCTACAAGACACCTTTTTACATTTTCTCCTAAGGATTGTGAGCCCTGGGTGTTAATGAAATCTTGGTTATGAAAGGAAAGTGTATTGGTTCACAATTCATTCGTTCATTCATGCATTCATTCAGTAAATGTTTTGAAGACTTATCATGTGACAGGGACTGTGCTAAGGGACTGAGGATACAGCCCAGGGTCCAAGAGGAGACACAACCCCTGTCCTAAAAAAGCCTGTGAGCTAGTTGGGGATTTATCCACAGCCACATAAATATATTTCCAAATCAGTTGACCACAAAGTAGACTTGGCAAGCCACGAGGAGCCCAGCCTTTTACCAGAGCCAGTGGATCCAAGCCCCATAGATCTGATATGTACATAATTTCCCCCCTAGGATTTTCTAGGTAATAATTACTTTTGTACCTGATGCTGAGGAGAGGACTCATAGTGCTTGCCCCATCCTGGGCTCATCCCATCTGTTTCGGCTTAGCTCTCTGCAGGCTGCTCTGCCCTCTGTCAGGATCAGGGAAGGGGCCAACAAGCCACTCTATCAATATCCCTGGGCTGACAGACCAATGAGCTTTGGAAAACAGTCTTTCTACTGATCTATGCCTGTAGGTAAATGTAGCGGATAAACCCATGTTTTTAGAAGGCAAAGACCACCAAATACCCTCATGTGCAAGCCTGGCAGCCTACTGGCCATGAGAGTTCCATCACTGGGCTGCTGAGACATGAAAACAACATGACTGTCTTCCAAAAGGACTGAACAATGACCTTATGGGGACAGTTGTGGTTCCCCCCCACCCCCAGTCCCGCATGTGACACCAACTGTGAAGCCCTGTACACAAGGGAGAATAATGGAGTCCATTGCCTCAGGGCTCCAAGTAGAGGGAGGGAGTTGGGGAGGGAGTTGTTAAGAATATGTGTGTGTGCATGTGACTGCATGTGACATGATATATGTCCTTCTGTCCAGGGATCTCAGGTGAGACTGCCCCTCACTTCTGATGCATTCTGGGACTGGTACAAAGAAGTTTCAGATTCAGATCCGACAAATGTTTACTGAGTCCCTACAAAGTTCCAAGCCTTTTACTTTATACTTTGACACATTTTATATCATTTAATCTTTAACAATAAACCCTTTAAGGTAGGAATTATCTGCATTTTACAGATGATAAAACAATCGAAAAGAGGTTCATTGATTTGCTCAAGTATATCACACAGCTTTTTTTTTTTTTTTTAAACACTCACACACTATACTCTCAGCTGAGGCCTGCATCGGTTGCTTATCTTACAGCATTTCTTGTCTTCTCTACTTTTGGAGCGATTGCTCCCCTTATACAAGCCCCCTTATTTCTTCTCCTTTCACTAGCCCATGTAGGCTTTTCTCTTTTTTTAATACTGCATTTAATAGCACAAAAAATCACAAATACAAAGAAACTGGCAAAGGTGTTTGTCAATGAGATATCCCTGCCTCCTCCACTTTTCTGCTTTCATACCCATATATGCAATGGGCTACATTTTTATAAACTTTTCTTTTTTCCCCCCAAATGTAGAACTGTTATGTGATTGGTCAATTGAAGCTGAAACACCCATGGAGAAAGATGTTTTACGGTTACAAGGGCACACACACCCCCACACACCACCCCCCTCCCCCCACCTTCCCACACAACCTTTTGGAGGAATATAGGATTGTACCAGTGTCAGGATTTTACTGCTCCTGCCTTCCCCACCCAGAGCATTCCTGCCATTTAACTTTCCTTTAAGTGACTGCTTAGACTAGAGCCTCTTCTCCCTCCCCTTCTTTTTCTCTTCCAATCAGGACCTTTTGGACACTGGGTACTGTTCAATTCTTACTCTGTCAGGCCCATAGGCCATGGTCAAGTAGGTCCTTTAAATCTCGATGCCAGTTGTAGTATGGGTGTCGTCATCTTCCATTACAGGTAGGTTTGTGTGTCACTTCAGTAGGCTTGCGTATTCATTTCTTTCACTTTTTCTGATTCATGTTCCAGGACCTGTTTGTGATAGAACAGTAAATACCCTTCACTGTCCAGTACATCCTTAATACTGGCCTTGGTGATGACGGCATCATCACACTTGAACCACTGGTCCTTGTGGTGCCGGATGAAGCTGGTATAGTGGCCACTCTCCAAGGTTCCTTGGTGATTAACCACGGCAAACAAGGAATACTTATTCTCGTTGTTTCCACTATTGGTTGGCAGTTGCAACTGTCCATTCATTCTGCTCTCTTTACTTGAGGCCATAAACGGTGTCATATCCAGCTCCAGAGGAAAGGAAATGTATGTAGTGATCTTGCGCCTCTGTTTGGCTGAGTGTTCAAACCGTTTGAAATGAAAACAGGCAACAACAGGTAATTTATTCATTGTGAGCTGTTTGGTAGATTCCTGGTAGCTTTGGCAACTACCACATTTGATTTTGGCACTGCTTCCTAAGTGCTCTGGCCTTGTAAACCTTCGCAAGCAGTCCGTGAGGGTGGTGATTCCTGGTATGTGGCTTTCCCCATTCACACTGCTCTCCCTCCCTGGGCTCATGGGCCAGAAGGAGGTGCAAGAGCCAGGCAAGTCCAAACTAATGTCCCAGCATGGGTCTATGGTGGTGGAAACGCCATGGCAGGCTTGACAGGTGACATCAGACTGCAGGCCACCTGTGAAGATTTGGTCTATGATGCAGTTACAGTGGTTGGGATTGTTGGCCACCTTCCCGACATCATCACCTTTGCAGTGCCTGTGCAGGACATCTAATGCTGCAATGAGGAACTCGTGGGCATCCTGTTGCCTGTACCCTGCTAAATGGCGAGCATGTATCCACACCAGGTGCAGTAACTTATAGGGAACATGAGGAGATGGGTTTCCAGAATACAACTCCCGAAAGAGTGAAGACATTTCACAGACCAGACACAACTCAGGACTCGGCATTTCACATCGGTGCCTGTCAGAGAGGAAGAAATCTCTCAGTATCGGAGTGTGGGTAAGGGCCTGGACAATGCAGTTCATAAAGCACGTGTTGCCAAGATTGATTAGTCCTCTTAAACCGATGGTGAAGCTGGAGGTGATTCTCCTTCTCCGTGGGTTGTGCCCCAGCAGTTCCAATTCCGGTTTGGTTGTTTCCCAGGTTGGGTATTTCTCACCAATGCCTGGCACTGAACACTGCTGGTGAGAAAGCTCTGTTGAGGTGGAGGCTTGTAATTTCAAAGCTTCTCCTTGCTCTTCTTTGGCAATTTGCTCAATGTCTTTGTCATATACATAGTCCTTACACATAAAGCAGTATATACCTCCATAATAAAGGTCTACGGCTAAGTTGTGTTGTTTTGTCTCAGCGTGCTCATGAATGTGTTTCTCTGTGAAGCAGCCAAAGAAGACACAGGAAAGGCAAGAGTGGAGTCTGTTTAAATGGGTGCCACACACATGGCAGATGCACGACTTTGCTTTGCTTTTCCTGGTCTCTGGGGTTCCACACCACACGAAGCACTGGTAGATGACCCGCAGTTCCTGCCTCCAGTTCTCTCCCACCTTAAAGCTGTTCACGTGGGAGCAACCTGGTGGCCCCACAGCAAAATCCACATCCAGGCATCCGCCCCCAGGGCCGCGCCGGGGCCGGGGCCGGGGCGGGGGCCGTGGCCTAGGCTGCGGCGGGGTACGGAGCCGGGTCTGGGGCCGGGGCCGGGGTCGGCGGCGCGGAGCACGACTGCGACGCGGAGAGGGATCGGGGGGCCGCGGTGGGTCGGAGGGAAGGGTGGGGGGAGGAACCTCGTCGCTGCTGCCTCCACCGCCGCTCCGCGCTGGGTTCTCATCCTCCAGCTCCGGCTTCAGCTCCCCCTTCGGCTCCTGCTCCTGCTCCGCCTCCCGTGCCGGCTCGGGTTCGGGCTCCAGCTTGAGCTCAACCCGGCGGCCCGGACCCTCGGCCGTCTCCACCTTCCCGGCGGCGTCCACCTTCCCTGCCGTCTCCACCTTCTCGGTGGCGTCCACCTTCCCCGCCGCCGCCGCCGCCGCCTTCCCCTCCACCTTCGCCTCCGCCTCCACCTTCCTCTCCGCCTTCTCCGCCGTCTCCGCCGTCTCCGCCTCCTCTACCTCCTCCGCCTCCACTGGCGGCGGCTCCTCCCCCTGCTCGCAGGGCTCGGGCGGCCACTGGGCGTGGCGGCGCGGGGGCCACGCAGACTTGGAGTGTCCCCCGCCCGGCCTGAGGGAGCGCGGTGGCTGTGGCAGCTGGACCCAAAAGGGACTTTCACTGAAGGAGGCGGCGGCGGAAGCAGGCGACGCCCCCGGGAATCCTCCCGCCGAAGCCCCCTAGCGGAGGCCGCTTCTGCAGCCAGGCCCCGTTTCCTTTAATTCAATATTTCCCAAACTTGCTTGTTCACGAGCATCACGTGGGAAGCGCGTTAAAATTACAGATTCCTCGGCTCCACCCGCAGGCCTACTGAATCAGAATCTCGCAGGGAGGTACTCCGGAACCTGCATCTCTAACTAGGGCCCGAGAGGCTCCTTATGATCAGGCAAGTTTGGGAAACACAGCTCTAATTCATTGAGGCTGGCGGGAAGGGGGGCGGGGACCGCGCAGTCTCTTTAAGGCGCTTCCAGCTCTCAGCTCCAATCGCTGCTCTGACCCCCTTCATCGTCTCCTCCCTTCTCCTCGTCCTTCCCTTCGTCCATGCAGGCTTCCCCCAGCACTGCGGGGATGGGGGCCTAGCGGGTGCCAAGTCCAGGAATGTTTCTGAGGCTGTGAAATGTCCCCTCAGCAGGGGGTCCTGGGGAGCGCAGGCAGAAGCCCTGACAAGCCATCCTTTTGGCGGCTGAGCCTGCCCCCAGCCCTGTCCCAGTCTCCCCTCCCACCCAGGTCCTGCCCTTCCCAAAAAGGATGAAGCTCCAGCTCCAATGCTGGGGCAGGCCTGGACCCCAGAGCCAGAGGGGCAGGGCTCCCAAGGCCACTCGGCCTGAAGAAGCACATCCCTTCCCCAGCTTATCAGTGCCCTGCAGAGTCCGGCCCACTCCTCGCCACCTCCTCGGGCTCCCAAGGCCATGGGTGGGTTGAGGGTTTGGCAGCTGCCTTCTGGCCCAGCAGACGCTGAGAAGCCCCAGGGGCAGAATCCAGCTCTTCTCTCCAAGGCCATCCCTACAGCTGGCACCTCCCCTGTAGCTGGGAGAGGAGCCTAAACCACAGGACATAGTCCTGAGACCCTTAAGCCCTAGCATAGCCCCGGGGCATCAGCAGGGGGAAGTGGAAGAGAAGTCTGTGGAGCTGCCAGCGGAGAGAAGGGGTCAGGTGTGGGTCCTAGGGGCTTCTGAGACCTGTGCCAAGGGGCTGCTGGCACTGGGCAGCAGCCCACAGGGCCCATGAGGAGTGAGCCCAGAGCAAGTGGCTCAGGTCTTGAGCATGGCTGGGTGTGTCAGGCTGCAGCTGCTGGTCCCAGTGAGTGCAGCCCAGGGCAGGTGTCAGGACATGGGTCCTAAGGGAGAGTCTTCTAGGAAGAGCCTGGTGGCGGCTGGCCGTGGTCTAGTGCACACTGCCTGACTATACCCTAGCAAAGTTCTCCTTGGTCAGCACTGACCATCCACCTCCACCTGGCCCCTTCTTCCAGAGAGGGGGCAGGACAGGCCTCTCAGAGTCAGCAGCAGGATTTGGTCATCAGCAATCAGGAGCCCTTAAGGAGGCAGCCTGCTTCCCATGTAGCTGACGGTTGCCCTGGTGCCTGCCTTTCCTGATTCAGCTCTTGCTTCAGTTCCTTGAAGCACCCCAGCGTCCTTCCAATAAATGCCTGCCCTTTGTGGCCTGCAACCAGAGGAACTGCAAGTAGCATACCCACTGAAGGAAGTCTGCTGCTGCTGCTGCTGAGAATGACAGAAGTCATGGTGCCTGGGGGAGAGGAGAAAGAGGGGAGAAAGGGGTACTCTCATCCCACCTCCACAGAGTAACAGCCAACAAAGCGATCTAAAGATCTCTGCAGACCTGGGACTGTCTACCACTGGAGACTAGCCATGGTAACTTGGTTGCCTTACTGATCAACTTTCTGCGGAAGCCCACAGGTCCACCTGGACTCTGCCCAGGAAGTAGAGGGCTCTGCCCCAACTGGCTCAACAAATGTTTATTCGGCACTGACCCAGACCAGGTGTTCTACTAGGAGCTGTGGACACAGCACTCAACTAGACTTACCCCAGGGCCAGAATCAGGGCTGGCTTCCCCAAAAGGCACACTAAAGAAGTGTCTAGGTCACTAGCACAGAAGAGGCACCAAAACCAAAACAAATTTTAAAAATATCAGAAACACTTTGACATTTGATTTTTTTTAAGCGGTTCTCATGGGAAATATCAGAACTTTGTGGTACTCCTTGCATTCATTTCTTAATTGCACATTGCTTTTGCTTTGAATCACGTGTGGAGAGCTCAGCCCGGCCCATGATCTTTAGATGCTTAGTGCTTGTATGGGTCTGGATTCAGTCCTGAGCAAATGCCACCATCTCTGCCTCACAAAGGCCTGACAGAACGCTGGCAAAAGGGGCTGACCCTAGGAGAGACAGCAACTAGTCATTCGCAGTTGATTTGCCTAGGTGCTAAATACAACTCTGACCACAAGGTGGCAAAAGAGTAAATGACGATTCCTCATATATATTTTGTATGTTTATATAAAACTGTTGGTTTATATAAAAATGCTCTCTAAAATATTTGGAAAAACATTGTGCTCCTTCATACATTTTTAGGTTGATATCTAAAATTTTGCATCATAAAAGTCAATTGATCTGTGCCCCCATAATATGCTGAAATAAAAAAAAGTCAATTGGCTGCAAATGTAATTTCTGACAAGTGTTAATATTTACAAATAAAACTGTTACATCACTATTTCAAATGAATCCAGTGAAACCTAAATACCTTAGTGATTTAAGAGCAACCACGTTCTGTTTAAAAAATTTTTAACCTATCTCTTCTTTGATAGTTGGAAATTGTACATTTTCCCTTTTCTCCCTGAGTTAATTCCATTCTAGTCTTCCAACAGAATTTTGTCCCAATAATTATATACTTTTGCACTTCAAATTATTTTATTGATTATCCTATTTGTGGCAAAAATATGTATGTATTTTTCTATTTAAATGCTTTCTAAATGTTCCTATGATCATAAGGCTCTAAGTGTTGTTTAAAAATTTGCTCTTTCTTGAGTTATGACAATTAGTAATAGAATACAATAGACCAAAACATTGTAAATATATTACAAATTTGGATAGGTAATTATTAAACATAAAACTAAATTTATTGAAGATAGGGCTTTTATTGAAAAAAATCAATGAGTATATCCATGGATAAATATTGCTTTTGCTAGAATGAGACAGGATTCAGCATCAATTCTCTTCCTATTTTTTGTTTGGTTAAATGTTAGCACACAGAAACCTCATTTATATAAAAAAGTAAATGGGAACGGACATTTTGTTTTGGCAACATCACTTAAGTCTTTGAATTCCTTTAGAGATATATGGGGGAAAATTACACAGTGATTTATCTTCAAAATTATTTCTCTTGATTTATCAGCTGACAACTCCATTAGGATTTCCTTCATTTATATTGTAAGCAAAGGATTGGAAACCATCTGAGTTGCAAAAGGATTTGGTCTCCATTCATTTGTTAGTTCACCGTTGTCAGCAGTGTTTGGAATTGTCTCTCTGGTGCTCTGAGGATTTTACATCATTGCAGGGTAGTGCACCCAGGTAAGATTCAGGATGGGTAAACAATAGCCTTTTCTCTCATAAAGTGCAAAAAAGATCATTGTGAAAGGGGAGATGGAAAAGGAAAACCAGCTTGATTCCTCCATCACAAGTGTGTTCTCTGGAAGATCAACTTTAAAAGACTACATATTCAAATTAAGGATGTAGAAATTGATTCCCTTAAAACTCCTGTACCTCAGGGAAATGCACGTTCCACTTTGAAAGTTGCTGGCTTATATTTATTATTATAAAAGTAATATATACATTATTTGTGGGTTTTTTTTTAAAGTATAGAAGAGGGCATGACATGGAAAGTTAAAGTCCCTCCCTCCCCTACCAATCACACCCAGTTTTATTCCCCTGAAATAACTATTTGTTAACACTTTCTCATTTATTCTTTGAGAAATTTTCTATGCAAATACAAACATATTTTATACATGCAATCATCCCTTGGTATGCATGAGGGATTTTTTTCAAGGACCTCTGCAGATACAAAAATCTGAGGATGCTCCAGCTCTTTATATAAAATGGAGTAGTATTTGTATATAACCTATGTACATCTTCCTGCATACTTTAAATCATCTCTAGATTACTTATAATACCTAATACAATGTAGATGCTATGTAAACAGTTATTATACTGTATTGTTTAGGGAATAATGACAAGAAAAAAAGTCTGTACATGTTCAGTATAGATGAAACCATCTGATTTTTTTCCAGAATATTTTTGATCTGTGGTTGGTTGAATTTCATGGACACAGAACCCATTGGTATGGAGGGCCAATTGTATATTCATTTTATGAAAAATAAAACAGACCGTAATGTACAGAAGTTCTCTCCAAGTTGATCTACACATCCAATGCAATGCCAATAAAACTTTCAGTGAGTTTTTTGGGGTAGACTTTTAAAAATTGACCCTTAAATTAATATGGAAGACTAAAAGGCATTTTCCCCCTTCCTGATTTCTCTTTCTTCCTTCCGGAAATGAGGATTTATTGACTATAGCTGAGTAGTTCTCTTGCAACCAATCATGATGGAAAGACCAAAAAGCTGAGCACCTCTGGACCTATTCTTACATGAGAAAAAAAAATCGTATTTTACCAACTCTAAGAGGTACATCTCTTCATGTTTCAACGTCCCTGAAATCCCTGAATGACAGTTCATATGTGGCAGCATTTTTTTTCTTCCTTGGTAGTACATAAAATACTGGCATTTCTCACAGGTGATAGTGTCTTAAAAATCAATGTAATGCTCCAAATGCCATCCTATTCAAGTCTTTGTTATTTGGATCCCAATTATGTGTAGCTGCATACAATTCCTAAGTGATAGCAGGCTTTCTATTTCACTCTCAGTGAAGTCTCAAGTCCTTATCCTGGCCTTTAAGGAACTACAGAACGTGGCCTTGGTCTCTTAGACCTCACTTTCTATCAACTTGACCTTGCCTGAAACAAACTAGACTTACTGCTGTTCCTTGAATAAGTTAAGGTGACTCCTGCTTCCAGGCCTGTGTCCTTATCGTTTCTTCTGCTTGGAAAGCTCTTTCCTTAGAAATCCTCATGGCTTCTCCTTCACTTGCTTCAGATCTCTGCTTAAATGTCACCTTATCTCAGAGTCTTTCCTTGACCCCTATATAAAATAACACTCCATCCCTGCTTCATTTTTCTTCACAACACCATTACCACATGATGTGTTAAATCATCACCACATGATATATTAAATATTACACACACATACATATGTAATTAATGTTAACTCCATGAAAGTAATATGATCACTATTCTATTCCCAATACCTGTTTGGCACTTAAAACATATTTAAATGTTTGTAAAGTGAACAAATTAATGTTTTTCATCATACATGAAATCAACCATATTTTCATGTTTATTGGTCATTTTGTGTCACTTTTTTGTGAACTGCCTATTCATATCCTTTGCCTGTTTTTCTTGTGGCTTCTTATCAATCATCATAATAAATAACACTTACATGGCACTTGAAGCATGCCCAGAGCTGTTCGACTAAATTGTTTAACCCTTACTACAATTTTAAGAAGTAGGTGCTGTTATCATCCCCATTTTACAAGTGAAGAAACTGAGACACAGAGATATTGAGTGACACCCAAGGTCACACAGTAGTAAGTGATGGACCTGGGATTCAAACCAGATTCAAACTGGAATCTATGGACTCTTAACTACTAAGCTATTAGCCCATTGTCAGATTCGTGTGTGTGTATGTGAGTGTGTGTGTATTTCCCATTTATCATTGACTATTTTAATTTTTGCCATATGATGTTTAAGATTACTATATAGACAAGTTTCTCAAACTTTTCTTTATGGATTCTGAATTTTAGTGTCTTATTTTTCAAAAAGTTCTTTTTCTCCTGATTATAAAAGTATAGAGCAAGTACAAAGGGCCTGAAACATAAAAAAGGGCTTGTTTTCAAGAAATGAAAATAAGGCCAGAATAGCTTGAGCTTGGTGACCAAGAAGGAGAGAGGTACAGGCAGGGGTCAGATCACCTGGAGCTTTGTAGACCATCATATAGAATTAGAATATTGTCTCAACTGCAATGAGAATAATTTGAGGGGTTTTAAGCAAGGGAATGACAGAGTATGATTTATGGTTTACATACAATAATTATAATCAAATAATAATAATAGTAACTAACATTTATTAATTGCTTATTTCAGGTACTGTTTTATAAGTAATTTACTAAGTTGTTTAAACCTCATAACAGCCTGATGAGATAGGTACTACTATTATTCTCACTATACAGATAAGGAAACTGAGGCACAAAAACATTAAGTACCTTGAAGTTGGTTATACTTACTTTTCACTTCTATACATCTTCCCACTCAGAATATACCTAATTTCAACAATGAGATGTCTGATACCTACTTTATCCAAGCCCCTGATACCTCACTAGTGGTCTGCAAGTCTTCACTGGGTTAAAGAAAGAGAAAATAGCAAGGCTACTCAGCACCAGGGCCCCTAGGTCTGATTAGGTGGGCTCTTCCCATCCTATTTGGACCATGCTCAACTGCGCTAAGCTAAGGTAGCCAGCCTGCTGGCCCATTCATGATGACTAAGGGAGCCAGCTCAGCAGCCCCTGCTACCACTACAGCAGGGCCAGTCCTTGCACCCTGCACTGCCATAGCCATACCATCAATCAGGGACCTGAGGAATAGGTCAACAGGATCTACCACAGGCTTCCAGGAGCTTCCAGCCCTACAGAGAGAAGCAGTGGGTCTAGTGGTATGTGGAAGGGGTAGAGAATGGAGGAGCCCAAGGTTTCCTTCAAGTACCCATCTAGGCCCAGGTAGCCTGCACCCATGTGATGTGATTCCAATGGCCCAGGCCCTTCTCTAGCTGAAAGGAAAGGTTCAAAGAGAGAGCAAAGTCATGGTTGTGATGGGAGACAACAAAGATGTAGATTACACTGTATCATCTCCTAACCAGCCATTTCCTCAGTTTTCACCGCATATTGCTTCCAGCTAGTCTGTTTCTTAGCATCCTTTGGTCTTCAGCAACTCCGACTGTACTCCTTCAGACTTATGCACCATTTGACTTGCACTTTTGATTCTCTACCTATCTGCGTTACGTGGACTCTGATCAGCCTCCTGCATGCTGGTACAACATCTAGCCAACTGCCTATCTTACCCCTGCCCTTTAGGAAAATCCTGGAATCTCAAAATCTGTGTCTAGTGCTAGAGGTTGGCCCTGTGGTATATAGCTTGGCCCTGGGCCTGACCTTAAACAGAAGCACAATGAAGAACACATTCTGCAATTTTACTCACCAAAGTGTGGAATCTCACTTCTTACGCTTGCTCCAAATGCTTCTTTCAAGTTTGAAAGGTGGGGAAGGGTGTATTGCACCCAAACTGGCAGATAAAAATCTTAATCACATTTTTTATTCTTTTTCAAAATCTTGATCCTTTTAAAACTCCAAAAAGGAATACAAACAAATGTCTAGCAAAATTATTTATGTATTCACTATTTGACTCAGTAATCCCACTTCTAGGAATCTAACCCAAAGATACACTAGCAAAAGTATAAAATAACATATGCACAAGGCCATTCATTGTAGCAGTGTGTAACAACAAAAGACTTGAAAAAAAAATGTCCACCACTAAGGAACCAATTGAATAAATTATAGTGGAGTCATAAAATGAAATACTATGGAATGAAATGGATTTCTATATAATGATTAGGAGTAATCTCTGGAATATGTTAAGTGGAAAAAGCAAAGTATAGAACATTGTATATAGTATGCTCCCTTTTGTGTAAAAAAGTTTGGAGATATACAGATATTTACAGAAGCATTTACTTATATTTTCAAAAAAGGCACGATGGACTGTAAATTAATTTAAATGGTTACTTATGAGGGAAGGAGGAAATAGAGTGGAGGGAACAGGCAAGGAAATGTACCTTTTCTAAATGTACCTTGTTTCACAGCTTTGGCTTTGGAATCCTGTCAATTAAAAAGGGGGAAAAATCCCTAAAAGCAAACTGAATCAAATGACCCTAATTATGTAGCAAATTGGTGGTATCACCACACAAAGAAAATAATTATTTCGAGTGACTTAAAAATGGTGTTTTGACTATACATTCCTAATAGGATATATCCTAAGGAAAAAAGGAATTACAAAGAAGTCTTAAACTGTATTCAGTAGTCTTTTACTAGTAGTATCATTGGTATTGTTATTTTGAAACTGTTAGTTGTAGGATAAAGCAAATAAGTAATTATGATAATGTTGTCAGAAATCAAAATATTTAACACAAGAGTAAAATCATACAATTACAAAGAAAAAACTCTATAGTCTTACTTTTGAAATACAAATACTCATATGAAATTACAATTTATTTTTTTCTTTCTAAAAAATACATATTTCCTAGTTCTGTCCACTAAAAAGACATAGCAGAATGGTCTGTAAGTATCATTTCCTACCAAAAGATTCCAGTCCTCCTTGGAGAAATAATTGTTTCCAGGTCTGTAACAGGAAAAGTACAAAATGAACCTGGGACATCTTGTTTTGCCAGAAAGCCAAAGAGATAGCAAAGACTAATTGAGTCATGTCAAAAGAACACAGGAGGCCAGATGCAGTGGCTCTTACCTGTAATCCTAGCATTTTGGGAGGCCAAGGAAGGAGGATCGCTTGAGCCCAGGAGTTTGAGACCAGCCTGAGCAAGAGCGAGACTACATCTCTACAAAAAATAGAAAAATTAGCTGGGCCTTGTGATATACACCTGTAGTCCCAGCTACTCAGGAGGCTGAGTCAGGAGGACCGCTGGAGCCCAGGAGTTTGAGGTTGCAGTGAGCTATGATATTGCCACTTCACTCCAACTGGGGCAACAGAGTTTGTCTCAAAAACAAAACAAAACAAAATAAAACAAAACAAAAAGAAACAAACAAAAAACACAGAAGCCAAGATGAAGGGGAATTCTCACTTGCCTACACTGGGACAATTAGATTTTCAATACAAAAGTATCTGCAATTAATCAAGCATCAAATGTATAAAATACATGAGTTCATAATGAGAAAACATTGGTCACCCCTGGATGATGCTAGGGCATCAAATCATTATTGCAAAAAATTAATAAATCAAGAGAAAAATTAAGAATTTATCTCACCTTTCCAGTATGAACTGTATTTCAGGGTAACCAAATAGTTAAAGATGTTCTTTATGCAACAATTCCAAATAGCAAATGCAGGAACAATGATAGAATTAGTATATCTTCATTTGCAATCCCTAATGAAATAATAGATCCAGCCCAAGGTTTCTTAACCCCAGCACTATTGACATTTGTGGCCAGATAATTATTTGGGGGCTGTCCTACACACTAGGATTTTTAGCAGCATCTCTGGCACCTACCCACCAGATGCCAATAGCACTGCCTCATCCCGTTACGAGTCATGACAATCAAAAATGTCTCTAGACATTGTCAAATGTCTCCTGGGGGACAAAATCCTCTCCAGTTGAGAACTACTAATCTAAGGCAATGATCACGAATGAATAAAAAAGATTAGGTAAAATATGGGGAGCTTTACAATGAAGGGATCAGGTTGATACCACCTTAACCCACTGACCAATTTTAGCATCACTGAATGAGACAGCTACATTTTATGTGCCTCCTAATGTGATATATTAGGAAGTATATAGCACAACCTATGATGTATCGATAAGGCCAAAAATAAAAATTGAACCTAAATCTAATCAAATGTCTCACTTTCTAACTCCCAGTTTATGGTGAATATAGGAGATAGAAGAAGAATTTCAAAGTCACCACTAAGAAACAATGAGCCAAATCCAGAATGTGGGATATTTTATAGGAAAAATGACCTGATTACTTCAAAGATAAATGGCATTTAAAAGGGGATGAGAAAAAGAAAGAAGGGAAATTTACAGATTTTTAAAGAAACTTAAGAGACATAACTACCAAATGCAATGTTACATTTGGTTTGGATCCTATTTTGAAAATATCAACTTTAAAAATACTTCTTTTTTTTTCTTTTTTTTTTTTTATTTCAGCAAATTACGGGTGTACAGATGTTTAGGTTACGTGTGTTGCCCTTGGTTCCCCTCCCGCAAGTCCGTGTTTCAAATATGTCCATCCTTCGAGTAGTATGCATTGCCCTCCTTGTGTATACAAATACCCCTCCCCTTCTCCCTCCTCCCCCCTCCTCCCACCGCCTTCCCCCTTCCCCAGCATCCAATAGATGTTGTTCTGATATGTGCATTTATGTGTTGATTAGTTAATATCAATTTGATGGTGAGTACAAATGGATCCCGTTCTTCTGCTCTTGTGGTGCCCCACTTTGGATAATGGGCTTAAGTTTCATCCAGGAAAGTGTAAGTGGTGCTAGATCACTGTCCTTTCTTATGATTGAGTAATATTCCATTGTGAACATATACCAAATTTTGATAATCCACTCATGGATTGACGGGCACTTGGGTTGTTTCCACATTCTTGCAATAGTGAATTGTGCTGCCATAAACATTCGGGTGCAGATGTCCTTATCGTAGAATGTTTTGTGCTCTTTTGGGTAGATGCCTAATAGTGCTATTGCTGGATCGAATGGTATTTCTATTTTTAGCTCTCTGAGGTATCTCCAAATTCTTTTCCACAGAGGCTGCACTAACTTACAGTCCCACCAGCAGTGTAGAAGTGTTCCTGTCTCTCCACATCCTCGCCAACATTTGTTGTTCAGTCCCACCAGCAGTGTAGAAGTGTTCCTGTCTCTCCACATCCTCGCCAACATTTGTTGTTTTGTGTTTTTCAAGCGAAATGAACAGAAACTTTTCAAAAGAAGACAGAATAATGGCCAGCAAACATATAAAAAAATGCTCAACATCTCTAATCATTATAGAAATGCAAATCAAAACCACAATGAGGTATCACCTAACCCCAGTGAGATTGGCCTCTATAAAAATACTTCTTGAGACAATCGGGGAAATTTGAATATGAGTGGACACTTAATTATATTAAGCAGTTATAGTTAATTAGTAAATTGTGATAATGGCATCGTGGTTATGTAAAAAATATTTTTCTGTTAGAGATGTGCTCTCATTGAGTGAAATGATACAATGTCTAGGATTTAAGTTTAAGACTCTAACAAATCTTGGGATAAGGAAGATAAATGAAGCAAGATTGGCAAAATGTTGAAAATTGTTGAAGCTGAGTAAAGGAGGTTCATTCTTTTAATCTCACTACTTTTGTGTATATTTAATTTTTCCATATAAAATGATTTTTAAAAACAAAGCAATAGAATTCTGTTTCCAAGAAGATATAGTAGGTGTACTTTTCCTTATTCCTCCTGCTAAGTGCAGTTATAAACCCTGGACATTGTATATAACACAAACATAACAAGACTCTGAAAGGTAGACAGAATAAAGCAGACTGGCTATAGACCTCAGAACCCAAGGAATGACTCAGCAGTGAGTTCCCTGAGGGTTTTTTCGCCTCATATATCCTGGACTGGGTGCTGGAGAAGATGGTAGCCTGGAAACATTCATGAGCATAGACAAAAAAAAAAAAAAAAAAGCCTCAAGAAAAGCCTGCTCTCTCTAGGTGAAGGACAGGGAAAGGGGCAACCTTTCAAGACAGAAAAGTTTGAAGTAATAACCACTCTAATCCAACCAAACACCACAGAAAAAACTGCAGCACCACCCATGCCAACAAAGACCGAGTGGGAAACTTAGACTTCCACCCTTGCCATGCTGTAACAAAGAACCCAAACCTCCCATGAGGGAGGTGTCAGAGCAGGACAAGTTGGGAGCCAGAACTTTCATTCCTTATAGGTGATAATAAGCTCCCTTGGAGACAGTGTCAGTGAAGGCTACATGGGAAGCCTGGACTTCCATAGCCACCTGGAGATAAGGAGGGTTCCTCATCTTTTCCCCACTGGGGTGATGTCAGAGGAGGCATAGTGGAGAATCTGCACTTTCACAACCACCCGACAGTTACAAACACACCCCTCATCACCACCCTGGTGTCAGTGGAGGTCATGAGGAATCATAAGGCATCCCTACCCCTCTCAGCCATGCTGGTATCAGTAGAAGTATACCAGGGAATCTGAACTCCCACCTTGCCAAGGAGTAATGAAGAGTTTCTCCTCCTGGGTATCAAAAGGGGCTGAATGAGGAACCTGGACTTCTAAGCCACCTGGCAGTAATGAAGTAGCATTCCCCTTCCCCTGCCAGACCAGCGTCAGAAGAAGCCTGATAGAAGATTCTGAGTCTCATAATATAGGTTTCGATAGAAACTGAAAAATACAAAAACAAATTTAAAAACTTCATAGATTGGCTCAATAGCAGAATGAAAGGGACAGAGGAAAGAATCTCTGAACTTGAACATAGAATAATAGAAATTACCCAATGTGAACAACAGAGAGAATAGACTAGAAAAAAATGAACAGATCCTGAGAAACATGTGGAACTATAACAAAAGATAAAACATCTGTGTCATCTAAGTTAAGAAAGAAGAGAGAAAAAGGAAGGCTGAAAAAGTATTCCAAGAAATTATGACTGAAAATTTCCCAAGACATAACCTATAGATTCAAGAAGCTGAGCAAACCTCAAATGGGATAAATACAAAGAATCCATGGCAAGACACATCATAGTCAAACTTCTGAAAACGAAGGGCAAAATAAAAATCTTGAAGGCAGAATAAGAGAAACACCTTTCCTATAGGGAAAAACCAATTTAGACCACAGAGAATTTCTCACCAAAAACCATGGAAGCCAAAAGTAAGTGGCACAACATTTTTCAAGTGCTGAAGGAAAAAACTGTCAATCCAGTGAAAATATCCCTCAGGAATAAAGGGAAAATCAAGACATTCTCAGATGAAAAAAACTAAGAGAATTTGCAACCAGCAAACCTGCCCTGGAAGCGTGACTAAAAAAAATTCTATAAACAGAAAGGAAATTATAAAAGAAGGAATCTTGAAACATCAGGAAGGAAAAAAAGTGTAACAGAAAGAGTAAAAATATTGGTAAATACAATAGATTTCTTCTTCTTCTCTTGAGTTCTCTAAATTATGTTTGATGGTTGAAACAAAAATTATAACACTATCTGATGTGGTTCTCAATGTATGCAGAGGAAATATTTAAGACATATTATAAATGAAGTAGGGTAAAGAGAGGTAATTTTCTACACTTCACTCAAACTGATAAAATGTCAACACCAGTAGAATGTGATGAAGTATGTATATATAATGTAATATCTAAAGCAACCACGAAAAAAGTGAAACAAAGAGATACACTTCAGAAACACTATAGGTATATAAAAACTGAATTCTTAAAAAAAAAGTTTAAGTAATTCACAGGAAGGCAGGAAAAAGAATACAGAGAAACAAAAACAAGGAGATCAAACAAACATAAATATCAGACTTAAGCCCTAACATATCAATTTTCATAGGTGAATGATTAAACAAACTGTGGCACATCCATACCATAGAATACTATTCACCAATAAAAGAACAAACTATACACGCAATAATTTGAATGGATCTTAAGGGCATTATGCTGAGTGAAAAAAAATCCATTTTTAAAAGCTCACAAACCATATGATTCTATTTACATAATATTCTTGAAATAACAAAATTACAGAGATGGGGAACAGATTAAGTTGTCACCAGGGGTTAGGGATGGTGGGTGGAAGGGGAATGGGTGTGACTATAAAGGGGTAGCAGGAGGGAGACCTTTATAGTAATGGAACAGCTCTGTATCTTGATTGTGGTGGTGATTTTGAGAATCTACACATGATAAGATAATGTAGAACTACCTATACACAAAGCATTGTTCCAATGTCCATTTTCTGTTACACAAGATGTAACTATTGGGGGAAACTGGGTGAAGGTTACACAAAACAAAACAACTATAATCTCTTGAAAAAAGGAATTTCAAATAAAAATAGGAGGAAATTGAATTCTCAGCAATAATTTTCTGCCATACTGTTTTCACTAGAATGTCAAGGGTTTTTTTTCCAAAATGCAGAGGTTCTCAAGTATCTCCAGAGGCTCTAATAAGACTGACCCCATGGGGGTCTATGAGATAGCATGGCCTTTGCTGTTCCCCTGGACAACATTGGTATAACACAGGAAGCCTAAGTCTTCATCCAGGACCTCAGCTGTGAGAGTGTCTTAGTTTGTTTGTGCTGCTATAACAAAATACTTGAGACTGGGTAATTTATAATAATAGAAATTTATGCTCACAGTTCTGGAAACTGGTAAGTCCAAGATCAAGGCACCAGCAGGTTTGTTGTGTGGTGAGGGTCTGCTGGCTGCATCCTCACATGGTGGAAAGCAGAAAGGCAAAAAGGGCCTAAGCTAGTTCCAGCCCTTTTATAAATCATTAATCCACTCGTAAGGGCTCTGCCCTCATGATTTAGTCACTTCCCCAAAGATCCTGCCTCTTATTACCACCCAATGGGGATTAGGTTTCTTTCTTTCTTTTTTTTCAGTTATAAAGGCCATTTATTTATGTTTTGAGACCCTCACTGCCTCCTCTGCTGTCTCCCTTGCCCCACCTCTGGGGGGTGTGGATCCCAGGAGGAGACCCGTTCCTACACGCTTCCCATCCTTCTCAGCCATAGGGGAGGCACCGTGGAAGAAGCCAAGCCACTGGCCCAGGGTGACCTAGCATTTATGAGCGCTGCCCAGGCATAGTTCCTGGCCTTTATAGCCCTTCCAGTGACTCGGGAGGCCCTCTTTCTCTCCAAAGCAGAGGTCGAGGATCGGGCAACAGTAGATCTTCTGCTTCCAGTGGGTCTGCTGGTGCCTGACCAGCATGGAGAATGAACTGAAAGACTTGGTATAATGGAAGCAAAAGTTAAGCTGCTCTGTGGGATGGGCCTTCTGGTGGCTGGAAAGATAATCTTTCTTGCTAAAAGTCAAGGGAAAATGGGGGCAAGAGAAGACCTTGAGTCTTGAGGGCTTCACTAGATGAGAGTTGGATCTGCTATCTAGGCAGAGGGCTTTAATGTTAGATGCCTGGGTCCTGGTCACAGGGGCTTGGTTCTTAAGCACAGGGGGCTGGGGCTGGGCCACAGGACCCTCAGTTCTAAATATGGATTCCTGTGTCCTGGCCACTGGTGTGAGGCCCACACCCACAAACTCCTGGACGGACCCTTGGCTTCTGATGATGGGTGTCTGGCATCCAGCAGTGGCTCCTGGAATCCTCACAACACAATCCCGGTTTCCAGCCACCGGCTCTTGGTTTTGGTGTATCTTCTGGTGGCGTTTGAACTCAGACTGGTCCCAGAAGGCCTTCCCACACATGGAGCACAAATGGGGCCAGTAACCCAGATGGACATGGCGGTGGGGGATGAGGTTTCGACATGAATTTTGTAGAGGAAACATTCAAACCATAGCAGGAAGAAGCCCCCAGGACTCTCTGGGCTCTCACTAGATATGTCTCTGAAATAAGGAGACATAGGGGATTGACTTGGGTCTCTTCTGTCCTTCTTCAGATCATAGGTCTCTAGCTAATCAGTTAAATACCCTCTACCGCAGCCTAACTGGTGACCGGTGAATACAGATCTTTTCATGCGAACATACTTCTCATTCACACAAGAGTGATTTGTATAAATTAAATATAACCCTCACGTTTGCTATCCTGGCTGGCACTCCGCTATTTCTTTACCCTAAACTTGAAACTGGATTCGGGAATTTCTCACATTCTACATAAAGCAATCACTAATACTAGCAGGGCTTTCGATGTTTCCCAATTTTTAAATGCGGATAAACTGAGCTCTGTTTTATCTGCTACCTTCAGACTGGACACCTATCCCCAACCTCAATACTACTTCAAGTGTAGTATTGAAGGGAAAGGCCAACATTCTGAGGGTATTATTGTGTTTGCACTCAGAAAAAAAAGGTCCTCTAGTTATCAGGACTTATCCTTTTTAGAGGTCAATGAAGAATTCTAAGTCACAATTTCCTGCTTCTACTACTTATATAAAATGAAAGTGCACATAATTTTCACCTTTGATTTTAAGGGAAATGTGCTCATAGGCATTTCATTCCAGAATTCATTGAAATGAACATGATCAAATATTTGTTTGGAAGAAATATTAGCTCCTTATCAATACAATATAAAAACATGAAAATGATTTCACTGAAAGAGTGTTTAATGGCACCTGAATGAACCCTTGTAAATATGCATCACTGACAAATTAGACCAAAAGGTAGTTCACTCAGTTAGAATTTATCAATACCCTCATATTTCTCTAAAAACCAATGTTTGTAAAGCCCTATTAATAGCAGTAGTACTACTAGTAGTAGCTTTAGTAGATGTCCCACATTTAAAGTGACTTAGATTCTTCCCAGAATAGAGGGTGGTGGAAAAAATAAAGTGACTTAGATTAAACAAAAAAGTGAATTATAAATGATTAGAGACTCATTAAAATAATGTTATACCCATTGCAATAATGTCTATGTGCACAATAAATATGACTAGGAAAGTACTTTTGAGTCAGTTATACAAAAATACAAAGGTGGGAATGGGCTAGGCCCTCACTAACTTCATCCTCCCTTCTTGTTCCTGCCAAATTTAATGGGGTACTTAGGGTTGTAGTCCAGGAGGTGTAAAGGACCTAGCTTCCCTGAGGCTCACACCACACTGATATAATGTCCACTGGCCCTTGTCATTACGGCCAATAACAGACCTCGTTACTGAAGACTTTGGCACCTAGCTCACTGTCTTCCAATCCTTTCCTGTTTTTGTCATCAATCCTGGTGAGTTCTCACTCATATGGATAATCAAAATGGAAGGAGAAGTTCTTACCAGTAGCCAGGAATAAGGGATTATGTTTGAGAAAAGGATGGAGACAATTTCTATCAATTCTTTTTTCCATGCACACAGCGCATGGGTTTCCTTTACTTTTCAAGTGCCCAGTTTAAAGGCTGCGTTGCTCACTGTAATGGTGGCCCAGGGAAAAATAAACAGGCAGTAAACTATTGAACACAATTGTTCTACAAGAGGTCACATACACCACAAATGGCAAAACGTGGGAAGAAGGATGGCATAAGTCAGCCTGAGTTATCAAAAAGCCTCCATGGATTAAGCAGCATTTGACATGAGACCAGAAGAAAGTGTAAGAGTCTGTGAGGCAGACACGTAAGAAATTTGGGGGAGCCTGTTCCAGGCAAAGGGAAAATCAAATGCAAATCTCTGGGGTCATGAGAGACTTTGATGGGTATATTTTGAGAAACTGTGGATAGCTCAATATTACCACGGAAAGGGAAGTGACAGAAAATAAATCTGAAGCCGTAAACTGGTCCAGATCACAAAGGGCCTTGCATACCATGACAAGGAGTTTAGCAGCTAAGTTGCAGGCATTGGGGGGCAATGGGATATTCTAGAAGTGACATTTCCTATAGACAGATCATTTTGCCTGCAGGCCTGGAGGAGGTGAAGTCTGTCTAGTTCATTCTGATGAGGACTGATTATGGCAAGACCCTGAGCAGCGGTTGGGGGTCATCTACAGGAAGGAATGAATTTTAGGTAGAATTGAACATTGTCATGATATGGAAAATGGGGGAGGAGTGTAGCATGAATCCAGGGTTTCTTCATGGGCAACAGTGGAAAGTGGTGACATTCATTGAGATGGGCAAAACAGGCAGACAAACAGGTTACAGGGATGGAGGAAGTTGTGGTTTCAGGTTAGCATTTGTTGACATTGCCCAGGGATCTGTTTGTCTATGTTTCCTAGGAAGAGGAAGCTCTGACCAGAACAAGACCCTCTCTACGCAATTCTCAAAACCAAGTCACAGACCAGGCCCCTCACAGCTTAAGACCAGCTCCTGGCCAAATTTTATCTCTGTACCTCAAATCAAGAGCAGCCCCAACCTGTTCAAGAATGTCACCACTGCATCTCAGGCCAAGAAGCAAACCTCACCCAAAAGGACACTCCATGTTTCTCCATGTAACACTAGACTAGAAATATTTGGACCAAGATCATCCCCCTCTTACTCTTCCTCCTTCTCCTCCTCTTTTTATTGAGTGGAAACAACTACAGCAATGAATCAGAATTATCCAAGCCCTGAGTCCACAAATATATCAAGTAGACCCCCCCACACACAGAATTGGAAAGACCTCTAACATCTTCACATTGTCAGTACCAGTTTGGAGAGCCCTAAGTGTGCCAGAAAAATCTACTGCCAAGAAATGTGACATGGAGGGGAATCCATCATCCTGGGGGAATTTGGGGCAGAAGATTCTGAGACTACATCCTCTTGGATAAAGATGATGTTATTCCTAGTGGAGGGACAGGAAAACACAAAGGTTTAAAACAGAGAAAGGGATCACATTACCAGAATTTGTAACAGAGCTTTCCCTTTCCATGAGGTGGGGAGAAGGAGCATGAACAATGTGAATAAAGTGTGAGACAATAGTGACCTAGTTTTTGTGGACAGATGAAAGTGGCAGGCCAGTCAGTTTCAATTCCAGAGGTCAAAAGGCAACAGTTCTAACAAATGGGGGGAAAATTGTGGAGAGCTAGAAAGAGTCTCAGTAATTCACTAGGGATTTTTCCCTAAGAAGTAAATGGAAAGAATCTGCCTGAAAGTGATGAGGTATTTGGGGAGTGCCAAAGCAAGGGACAAACCGAAGGGGTGCACCCATCCTCAGCAGAGCTCCACGAAGAGGGCATGTCTGCACTTGAAGCTGTAAAGGTGAATCAAACAAGGAAGATGATTTTCAAGGCAGACAATATGCAGGAGGGTGCAGGGACAGAGCAGCCTGGGGCAACCCAAAGAAACTGCTCTGCTCAGCCATCCACTTACTCTGAAGTGGAATGGACATTTATCATTGAAAACCTTGAAATCCAGCTGAGTCTAAGAAAGTTTTCAAAGCCAAGGAGGGTTTCCTAAGGACTGAAAAGTTTTTGCCAAGTGGCTGATGGAGGTGAGATAAGGTATGGGGCAATGTAACACTTAAGACAAGAGGAAATTGTAGGGACCTTTGCTCGGAGAGTTGATATGGGAATATGTAGAAGGAGGTCAGAAAACATAGAAGGAGCATTTGGGGATGGGATCAATCAGGAGGCAATGGCGAATTGAAAGAGAGAGAGAGAGAGAGAGAGAGAGAGAGAGCGCCTCATGAGAATCAATCACTGGGGAGCTTTTTTTCTACTCCTCACAAGGATACTCCATTCCATTAGGATGGAGCCCTTGGGCTTTCCGACCCCAGGAATGGCAATAGCTACTCCAAAATAAAACCACTTGAAAAATTGGCACTTAGCCCATTATGTGAAATATGAAATGAGTATAGGACTTTCCAACTATTACAACCCAAAGAATTAGAAAGTCAAAACAAAATGATCGATGACTATTACATTCTAAAAACTGCCTAGAAACAAACCTTTGGGGGTGAACTAAATGCTTGGGGAGGTGAACCCTACAACAAACCAACAGTAGTTATCAGAGAGGAATGTGCAGAGACTGGAAAAGAAGAGGGTTTTTCTTATAAAGTCAAACATTCACTTACCATATGACCCAGCAATCCCACTCCTAGGTATTTACCCAAGAGAAAAAAAATGCACATTCACCCAAAAACTTACATATGAATGTTTATAAAGCTCAAAGCAAGCAAAATACCCTTCATTGGTGGATGGATAAACTAACTTGGTATGTCCATACAATGAAATACTATTAAGCAATAAAAAGGAAAGAACTATTGATACACACAACAACACAGATAAATCTCAAGTGCATTATACTCACTAAAAGAAGCCAGAATCATAAGGCTACATATTGTATGATTCCACAGATATTCTGGAGAAGGGAAAAACTATGGGTCTAGAAAATACATTAGTGGTTGCCAGCAGCTGGTGGGGGATGGGAAGCATTGACTACAAAGGGGCAAAAGGGAACTTTTTGAGGTATAGAAATATTCTATCTTTTGATTGTAGTGGTGATTATACAACTGTACATGTTTTTCAAAACTCATAGAACTCTACTTCTAATAAGGGTGAAGTTACAACTCTAATAAATTTGATTTATGTTTTATCTTAACCATCAGACCATTCCTTCTGTAGCTCAGGAGAGCACCCCTCCACCCCATTTGCTACAACTCTAACAAATTTGACTTACATTTTATTAACATTTTTAAAAGGGTGACATGTACTATATGCAAATTATATCTTAATAAACCTGACTTTTAAAAATTCCAGGTTAAAAAAAATTTTTTAACTGATTATCTAAAGAGGGATAAAAAAAAGATACCAATCTGGTTGGTTCCTGTTTGGACACAGTTTCAGATCAAGAGCAAGGCCTCAAACCAAAAATACCCATGTAACTCACTTATCATTTCTTGAAAGAGATCAGTGTCTCTATCCTTCAGGGAGAATGGGTGTGTCCTGGGGCACTATGGTGAGCAATTCATTTTGACTGCCTGTTATTGTACTTTACATATGGGACTCTGCAGCCAGGGGGACATGAAAGAAGTTATTTTGGTCCTGAGCCAAGAAGATCCAGAGATATCTGACCATTCCACCCTCATAAATTTCAAACTAAGAAAGCAACAGTACAGGGTACCCAGCATGTAACTATTTCCCAAGACCACACTGGGGTTTGGGAAGAATGCAGAAGGGAACGAATACCTGGACTTTCCCATCTAATTCTGGATAAAGGTCTAATTTATTAAAAATTCCTCATTTGTAGGCATTGTTTATGAGATGGGAAAATTTTCAGGAGTACCTGAAATTCCACAAGGAGCACCCAAGATCGATTTGGGCTTAAAGTTAGCATGTCTTTAGGAACCTCAAGGGTTTCTTTTTTTCTAACTTAATGGAGTCATTAATCTTTGTAATAGGGTGTAGAGAAAGAGAAATCTGCCACAATGTAATTAATTTTGATGGAGGAGTCAGCTGGATGGTAAAATCCATCAAAAGAGTCATGTATTTATACTTGAGCTCAAGTTGATATAAGGATTATGGCTACCTCAAACTCCAGCAGAAACAAACCCCATTGCTGTTGATGTCATAGAAGAAATAAGGACAGCTGTCCAAAAACTGTTGGCTTTGAAGTAGAGCTATTGCCAAGGTTCATCCACAAACATTTCTGTCTAATTGATCCAGAAACCAAATGGAACTTGGTGAAGTACTATGCTCTATGATTTCAGTTTCAATTTGATGTTTCAATTTGTCCATAAAACCCTTGGCACTAGTAGTACCTTATGACCATTAATTGAGTGGAGAGATTCTTGGAGAAGCCTCCAACTTGTCCATGGGAAATAGCTATATCAATATCAATTGATGTCTATGCCTCTCTAACTTATTTATTATTATCCCGTAAATAATATTAAGGGAGAACTACTACCTGCAGGAGAAAGCAAATTATACTTTGAAGATGATTCCTTTACACAAGGAAAAGCTGGACAGGGAGTCCAGGGACCTGGAATCTAAATAAGATTCCTTGGAAAATGAAATTGGGTCTAGGAAGTTGAAATCGTAGCCTTTAGACTTCCAAAAGAGCAATCTATTTTGAGGATGTCCAAACATCGTGGTAATAAAGTCAGCCTATTTATTTCTGACAGTCAGTAGGTTGTTGGACTAGTGAGACATTCAGTACTCAGTGAACTCTATTTGGCATATTTCCTGTTAGAGAATCCCATATTTCCTGTTAGAGAATCAGTCTGACATTAATAGTTGTGCACAGACTCTGGAGCCATTGTTGCCAGTGTTCAAAATCCTACCTCTGCCATTTCTTGGCTATGGGAACTTTGGGAGATCATTTAACATCTCTGTGCTTCGATTTTTTCCTTGATAAAAATAGATATAGAAATAATAATGACTCCATTTTAGCATTGTTGTTAGTGATAAATTAAGGTAAAAGCACTTAGAACAAGCAAGAGACCTTATAAGTATTATATATTAATATTACTATTTTAATTCCCAGGGGCCCAAAGTATAAAAATGAATGAAGAAATAAGAATTAGGAACATTGGATGCCTTGGCCAAAGTATGCAGTGAGACTCTTAACTAAAAAGACCTGAACAGGACCAGAGACCTGAGCTGGATCCTCTTGTCTGCATTTTTGTTTGTGGCCATTAGACTTGAAGAAGGCTCAGGAACACCAAAATATCACAAATACCCCTCTCTCATAAGTACGACCCAACTTTTCCTTTTACATTTCTGGAAACCCCTGCCATAACTAACCAAAGTCTGTTAGTCTTCTAGGGCTGGTATAATAAATTGCTACAACCTGGGTGGCTTTAAACAACAGAAATTTATTCTCCCACACTTCTAGAGGCTAGAAGTCCAAAATCGAGGTGTTGGCAGGGCCATGCTGTCTCTGAAGGCTCTAGAGGAGAATCTGTTCCATGCCTTTCTCTTAGATTCTGGTATTGCTGACAGTCCTTGGCATTCCTGGGCTTGTAGATATATCACTTCAATCTCTGCCTCTGTTGTCACATGGCATTCTCCCTGTGTGTCTGTCACTGTGTCTCTTCTTATAAGAAGACCAATCATATTGGATTAAGGGTCCACCCTAATGACCTCATCTTATAGTTAAGACCCTATTTCCAAATAAGGTCACATTCACAGGTACTGGAGATTAGGAGTTCAACGTATCTTTTTGGGGACACAATTCAATCCATACCAGGATCTGAGACAATAGACATTTTAGTGTACCTGAAATGATGCTGTCACACATTGGATGGTGGAGAGAAGTAAACATTGAAGGGGAAGTCTGGTTTTCTACTTGCCTAGCATGCTTCCAGCAATGGTCCCAAACCAGCCTCCCTAAGAATTGCTTTCAGATGACCCCTATTGGGGACATAACTTCAGGTAAACTTTGCCAAACATTTTTCAGTATTGGCTTTTCTTGGTGGTAGTTTACATCTACTCTTGTTGAGACCATTCCAACTGTGAAGGAGGATACCCTCATCACTAGAAACTACCCAATTAAGACATTTTGCTGCTAAGGAAAGGGAGTAGGGCTATTTTCAACTCAGAAATGATCTGGTGAATAGCAAACCTCACAGATGAATGGGCAGTCACACATATCTCCAATCTTGTGGACAGTGTAGGAAAAATGAATCAGGTCTAAAGGTTTAACTGCCTAATGTTGTGATGTATTAGGGTCTAATTGGGCTTAAAGACCTTCCCTTTAGGTTGATGAGCCTGAGGAAGAAAACACTACATGTATTAAGGCCTAACTGACAGCTGTGTTTGGAGACCTTAATACAATGCGGGTCTAAGAGTGGGAGTCAGAGGTAAAACACAGTCTGGCAAAGAGTTATAACAGTCTAGGGTTTTAAGTTTTAAATTAACTAGCTATATGTTATAGTCCAAGGTCCAGGCCAGGGCTCTACTCAGGCTGAAGAGAAAGTCCTAAAATGATTGAGAATTTGTCACTGCACATTGCCAGATGTTATTCCTGATCCCAATCTTGAGTGGAGCATGGGGAATGAGGGATCTCTTCTCAGTACTGTAGAAGCTGGTACTGGATGTATACAGGTGGGATAGAGAATCGATCAGCCCTGGTTTGTCCATGCATTGCTGTTAAAAAGACGTGGGCAGAAGCCCTCAATCTTTTCCTCAGGGGTCAATACCAGAGACAGACGCAAGGCTTTCTTCTAGAATGCCACCTGTAGTGGCCACAAAAACGTACCACTGAGATCTTTTGCTGCAGGAAGCACAGTTTACTAATAGCCCCGGCTGCCACCTGACTTAGTCTACCACTATGTTTGCACTGAGGCCATACTTCCCCTAGGCTACCAATAGCCACTGACTGAGCATGGCGCAAGTACTAGTGCTGGCCCATTCTTGTGGGACACAGGCTTCCTGTGACCCATCTGCCTGGTTCAAACTTTCTTTGAACTGTATAGCAGACTGGGACTCTTCCTAACCAATCCTGCTTCCTTTCTCCTCTCCTTTCACAGATGTCAGATCTGGATTGTAGTATGAAGGCCCTCCCTGCCTACTTCTGCTTCTTCCTCTTTATCACCCACAGGCATTTCTCCCAGTAAATTTCTTGTGCATCTAATCCCATCTTGGTATCTACTTCTTGAAAGTTCTGAACAGTCAGAAATTTTACTTTTGATGGGGTCCAAGAAAACAGATGGTCAGATGGGGTTTGGGGACTGGATCACTTACCACCTGGCAGGCAAAGAGGAGCCACCCTGAGTTGCAGATAGAAATACATAGTCCTTTCCACAAGTCACAAGGTAATGACTCAAAGGCTTAAGATTTCACCAGTAGTGACCTAAGAATATGTCTGGTGGAAGGGAACACCTTGTAGATACAATGATTCTGGCATTTGAAAGACAAGTCAGCAAAGTTGGCTGGTTATTACTAATTCGTATTGATGCCCTACAAAGGGATAATGAAATTGAGGGCTGTTAACAAGTAATTAATGGCTAAGTGTAAGAGCCAGAGGATCTCAATGATATCTTAAAAAGATTCGCCTTTCTCCTTCAGTAGAAGAGCAGACCCATCAGAGGGGCAGACTTAGGACTTGACAATTAGAGACCAGAGCTCTCAAGATGATTAAATGCTCATCTCAGGCAAATCTGACACAGTAAAGTCAGAGCCCTGGTTTGAAAAACTTGGAACCTGAAAAATAGGATGGAGACATCTGGATGGATACTCCTGAGATGTTGGCTTTACAGATTCCCCTGTACCCTCAGAAATTGCAGAGGCAGCCTACCCTTCCCTAGTGACAGCCAGCACGTCCCTATGCTGGGAGATGCCAGTGAGGCCTCTCCTCCGCAAAGCAAATGGGTACCCCTTCAAGAGCTGCCCCAATCTTATCTCCTGGCTGCCAGGCTAATAAATTGAGTTAAATCCCAGCATAATCCAACTGGAGATAAGGAAAGAAAGAGATTACGTACTGAAGGGGCTCTAAGAATTAGCTAAACACATAGTAGCATGAGCTGGGGATTGGATTTTGAAGTGTTTGAGCAAGGCAGCTAGAATATACAATTGAATAAGCCAAAATTCATCAGTTTGAAGGTGCTTTCTTGTGAGGTGAATTTAACACCTGGACAAGTGCACTAGGAGTAGGGCAGACTCACTTCTAGGTGGCTCTTAGAAGCCTGCAGTATACAAAGGCCCATGCTGAATGAAGTGGAAATGCCTGAGTTGCCTGGAGGATGGTAAAGGAAGGAATAAAGAGGCTGAAGGAATTGGACATGTTGGAATGGATATATCATGTGAGGTCAGAAATCCCACCATAGAAATACGTTCCATGGGAGGCCCAGAAAACTCACTATTCATTAAAGGCATGAAAAATGTACTGATGATGGGGGTACCAGCATCACTAAGAAATTCAGTGGTGGCTCTTACCTGCAGGCTAGAGCTGAGGGTAGGAGAAGCGGTCATAGAGTTGGGCTCATTAATGTCCGTGGGGATCATAGGACCTTGAAGTAATAGGGGCCAGGTGGCAGTGATTAACTGCCAGAAGCCAGAACTCTGTAATCACCCTAACAAGTAGCAAAGTCGTAAAGGGACCAAAGGGGTTTGCTGTGCAGGGAGTTGTGGAGATAGTTGATAGAACATGGCATGCTTAGGAGGCAAAATAGACAGTCAACAAAGTCACAGCTTAACACCTATAACCAGAGAAAGCCAAGAATGGAGGAGGCGATGGCTGAGGGCGGTTGCTCCAATAAAAAGTGTGACTATAAAGGGGTAACATGAGGGTGATCTTTGTGGTCATGGTCACAGAACACTTCTATTTCATGATTGTAGTGGTGGTTATACAAATCTATACTTGTGATAAAATGTCATAGAATGATCCACGAACATACAAAATAAATGAGTGTATGCAAAAACTGGCAAAATCTGAGTAAGACCTGTAGCCTAGTTCGTTGTATTGTGCCAATTGATTTCCTGCTTTGGCCAATGCAGGAAATGTAAGATGTCATTCACCATTAGGTGAAGCTGGATGATGGGTCCATGGGACTTCCCTGTACTATTTTTGCAACTTCTTGTAAGCCTATAATTATTTTAAAAGTTAAAAAAGGGGCAAGCGTTGGAGCAAAGTTCGTTATCTCAGAGGCATAGTAGATAAAAAATAATGGCAGCCATCAGGCTAGAAACAGTGATCTGTGTAACTGTAGTTTGTTATGAAGCAATAATTACCTGAAACATGGGGGAATTGTTGCAATTCCACATTTTCACCCAGAGCAACAACTAAATGTGTTTTCAGTCCAATTCAAGGAAGATACATGTAAGTATCTGAAACTCTGTTGTGTTTTGTTATTGAGATATGCTCAACAGAATGGCTATTCATAAGCCAACCAAGAAAGCCCCACATCAAAACTTGCAACTTGGAAGCAACTTGGAAGAAAATCCCATGGACAATAGTGAGTCACTCTAAGAAATGCTGTGTCACCAACCATCTTGATGACATGGAGGACAATGTTATGTGGGAAAACATGAACAATTCCACCTCTGAGCTGAAAAGTGATTTCGGATATTGTAGTTAGGTTCTAGATATGAAAAAATTTTAGAATACTTTAAGCAATTTACATTGCTTATATTTTTTATGTACTCACAAGAGTGATATATGGAAAGATAATATCTCTATATAAGCCACAAAGAACTCTTCCAATAAATAAAAATTACAAATTACAAACGCTAAGAAAACATTAAGGCATGGTTTAATTGTCAGCCTTTTTACTTTCTTAGTGTATTGACACATAAAATGATGGTACATCTTACATTCAATGGCATATTAGTTTGATGAAATACAGTATCTGGAGATAGCCCCTGGCCAGACCTCTGTGAACATCTTTGCCCCCTACAGCCCAGCTCTGACCATGGCTTTCACCTCTGCCCTTTACATCTTGAGGATGTTCATGCCTAGATCAGGACACCCATACCTCAGCCACTCCTAGAATGAAGCAGCCCCAACCCAGACAACCTTCACCTTACCATGCTGGAGCCCTGATTTCTGCTCCCAACATGAAGCACTTGCACTTTTTAACCTGCTCCAACTCCTATGCCCAGGACCTCCTCTGTTCTCCATCAATACTCCACCTCAATACTCCAGCCTGCACATGGAAGACATTCACAACTAACAACAAGATCTGCAAGTCACCTCCAGGAGACAGCGAAGGGGCAATAGGCCAAGGTTGACCATCATCACCCAGCTGTAGCAGCCATCCGGGTGAGGAAGCAGGTAGGGTTTTCTTCCCATCACAACAGTATGATCTGGCACTGCCACGAGCTCTGGAAGAAGCTCCTGGTTCAATTCAGGGAGAGAGAATGATTCTGAGGAGAAGGAGAAGGAGGAGGAGGAGAGCCCTAGGTCTAGTTGGGAACTGTTGGGTTCTCTCTTGGGCCTTGCTGTAGACAAACGCTATTTCATGATGGGAAGGGAAGTCCTGAGAGTTTGGTTTTGGCAAAGTCATCTTATGGCATGAAAAGCAGAAATAAGAGCCCCGATCTTTGTGTGTGTGGACTGTTTCAGTTCGTAAATGCCAAAGGGATGTCTCCCAGCCTGCTCAGCAGCCACCTAATTGTGTGAGGGCCTGTGTTTGAACAGGATACAGGGGAATTTGGAAAAGGAAAAATTTTAGGGGTTAGCATTTTGGCAATTTGGGCCAAACTATGATATTTTAAATTGGTATGAAATGAAATGTTTCTAATCAATAATGTATGCTCTTTCAGTAAATTTGAGTGGCTTTCAGTACAGTTTGCAATGATTTTGTGAGTCAAGTAGATTTATTTCAGGTTTTGAGGGAGTTGTTTCCTTGTGGTTCTTTTGACATTTTTTGTTTTTATTTCAATTTCATTTTCAGGTAAGTAATCTTACTCTGTTCAGTTTTTAAGCTTTTCATAAACTTTTTAAGTTTGCAAATGGGTTGAAAACAAATATCTCCCAGCAGCAGTTTGTACTTTTGTAACTGCTGACTAAGTTCATTTAAAAACTATTTTATGTTACTGTTCTGGGCATTTCTCTAAAAAAATTATTTAAAAAGTTTCAATGATTTTGCATTATGTTTCTTTTATACTCAATAAGCTTTTCATTCTCACAATTTTTATCAGTCTCATATTATTTTGATACCATACACTTTCGTATTGAGGATGTGAATGTTCCTAGACTTTCTATTTAGATGTTTGATTAAATTTTAAACCCTGTGTGACATTTTCTAAGCTTTTTAAAAATTATATATTTGCATGTCTTTCAGAATTTTGGCAGTGATTTATATATATTTTAGTTTTTTTATATTTAAAATCTAATTTATATAAGTCAAGTAGTCCTGCTCTGGAAGTTTTTATGAAATTTTCAGTTGCAAATTAGTTTAAGGTGGATACCTCCAATCGCTATTTTTCTTTTTTATTGTGGCAAGAACACTTAACATGAGACCTACCCTTTTAAATTTAAAAATTTAAAAACAAATTTTTAAATGTACAATACAGTATTGCTAATTATAGGCCCAATGTTGTATAGTAGATTTCAAGAACTTATCTAGCATTACTGAAACTTTATACCCATTGAATAGCCACTCCCCATTTCCCTCTCCCCCAGACTCTGGCAACTGCTATTCTACTCTCTACTTCTATGAGTTTGAATATTCTAGATGTCATATAAGTGGGCTCAATCATGCAGAATTTGTCCTTTTGTAACTGGCTTATTTCATTTAGCATAAGATCCTCCAGGTTCATCCATGTTGTCACATATGACAGGATTTCCTTTTTTTAAGACTGAATAATATTCCATTGTATGTATATATCACATTTTCTTTATCCATTCATCTGTCCATGGGCATGTGTTTCCATATCTTGGCTATTACGAATAGCACTGCAATGATTGAGGGAGTGCAGATATCTCTTTGAGATCCTGAACTCAGTTCTTTTGGATAAATACCCAGAAGTGGGATTACTGGATCGTGTGGTAGTTCTATATTTAATTTTTTAAGGAACTTCCCTCTGTGTTTCCCACAGAGGCTGCACCATTCTGCATTCTCGCCAACAGTGTACAAGGGTTCCAATTTCTTCATACCCTCACCGGCACTTGTTATCTTTTGTCTTTCTGATAACAGCCATCCTAACTGGTGTGAGGTGGTATTTCATTGTGATTTTGATTTGCATTTCCCTGCCGACTGGTGATGCTGAGCATTTTTTCATATACGTATTGACCATTTGTATATCTTCTTTGGAGAAATGTCTATTCAAGCCCTTTCCCATTTTTTAGTTGGGTTATTAGGATTTTTTTGGTTTGGGGTTTTTTTGTTTGTTTCTTTGTTTGCTATTCAGTTGTGTGAGTTCCTTATATTTTTCAGGTATTAACCCCTTATCAGATGTGTGATTTGCAAATATTTTCTCCCATTCCATAGGTTGCCTTTTCACTATGTTGATTGCTTCTTTTGCTGTGCAGAAACTGCACTTTTGGTAACTTTTATGTATCCTATTTAGATGTTACAAAATCAGGAATTGAGCTATTCATACTACATAAATTATGGCATACTTTTATCATCAGTCGGTATAGGCTATTCTCTTCTTTATTTTTTCTCCTTTACCCCAAATCCCTATTCTCATTCCCCCCTCTCTACCACAAATACTCTAAATGTATTTGAAATATGTGCTAGATATGTTTGCACCTTTAAAAATATGTAGTGTTGCTTGATGTCACAACTTTTTAATGTACTTTTTTCTTAGAAGTCATTTTTCAAATTTTAGTTTCTTTTTTCAGACAGTAATATTCACTTTACATATCTAGCCTTGTTATGTTTTTTGATTGTCTATATTGCTTACATCAATGCAGGTTTTACGCAGCATAATATTTCTCAGTCCAATAACATTATATTGCTACTATTTGTTGTACTTTCAGAACTGAAGCTTTTATCTAATTGGGCCTTATCATCAAAGGCCAGTCTCAGAGGGTCAGGGTCAGGGACGAGGGCCTCTTTCTGGACAGGGAATGGTTGGTGGTGAACTCTATAATTGGCTTGCTGAACATCTCTTCTAATTCCTCTCTAGTGTGCTTTTCTGTATGACAGAGGCTGGGAGGCTAAAAACTCTATTACTCCTATGAAACAAGGGAATAAATGTAATTTAAGTTCTGCTAATCAGGTATACTCATGTAAGAATTATCTTTCAAAATCTAGTCAAGTGAGGAGAGAGGTGGCAATAGGACAGGCTTCCATTTTGCTGCTGTGGGTCTGGCAGGCATGGGATGGCTCTGGGGCAACAAATATGATGGCAGCCTCCATTTTTCAGGATCATAGCTAAGGTGGCCATCTCCTAGAGCCAACAGCTGTGGTGAAAGAGTCCTAACCCCAGGATTTGGGCTAAGGGGCTTTGACCCTGAACCCAGCTGTCAGGAAAGAAACTTCCTGATTTCTCAGCTTCCTGATTGTGGCAGAGGTAGTGGTCTTCCTGGTATGACAGTTCTTTTGTTGTTCTAGTAGTCATTCTCAAACTTGGAGGTTGCTCCTTCAGCCCTTTTGGTGATTTTTTAAGCACTTTATTTCCTATGTTAAATCCATACCCTGTTAAAATAGCTGGAGTGATTTCTGTTATGTGCAACTGAAGTTTGACTGATAACACATGCTGATCAAAATAAAGTTCTTCCTTCACTTCTTATGAGGTCATAGCTAAAAATAAAATAAAATGAAATGAAAGTCTTCCTATAAGAACACTCTTCTAGGGACACCAATACTAGTGTCTTTTCAGACAACTACCCCCAACAACTTATTCTTATTTCATGGAGCCCTCATTAAGGCATGTCAGGTACTGCTATGGTTTGGATATGGTTTTGTCTCCACTAAACCCATGTTGAAATTTGATCCCCACTGTGGTACTGTTGGGAGGTGGGGCTTAGTGGGAGGTGTTTGGGTCCTAGGGATGGGTCCCTCATGAATCACATGGTGTGTTCTGGTAGTGAGTTCTCATTCTTGAGAGACTGGATTAGTTCTTGAGGGAATGGATTATTTCCCATGGGAATGGATTAGTTCTTGTAATAGTGGGTTGTTATAAAGCCAGGACACCCTTCGAATTTTTTCTCTTCACACGTGTCTGCTTCCTCTTTGACATTCTCCATCATGTCATGATGCAACATGAGAGCCCTCATCAGAATCCAGGGCCATGCATGCCCTTGAACTTCTCAGCCTGTAGAACCATAAGCTAAATAAACCCCTTTTCTTTATGAAGTACCCAGTTTTAGATATTCTTTTATAGCAACACAAAACAGACTAAGACAGGTACAGAGCCTCTTTTCATCACCCACAAGTCCCAGATTAGTGACCAAATGAAAGAGTCTATTATATATTGGTGGAGGAACTCATTTCCCTGGGCATTTAGAGTCCTTTATCCTCAATGGAATTTGCTTTTGGTTACTCGCTACATCTCACCCCTCAGAATAAATTGACCTAATAGAGAAATGTCCCACTCTTTTCTACCCAGGAACCTAACACCTGAAACTTAGTTCCAAAAAGGGAGGAGATGAGGGGAGAAGAGTAGGATCTGCAAATCATCTTTAGGTGCCCATCGAAAGAGAAAGAGCAACAATTGTAAGCCTCAAGGGCACCAGGTCTGAGAGCTAGTCATGCAGGCTCCTCCCATCTCACTGGAGCCACCTGTAAGTGTACCACACTGAGAAAGAGAAAGGCTGCTGAATCCCTTCAGGGTGACCAAGGTAGCCCTCTCACAAGCCCTGCTCCCTGCTTATCTCGTATACTCACACACCCATCCATACTGTGTCACATCAGTCAGAGAATATGAAAGGCATACTCCTAGATAGAATGCTTCCAGATGTTAGCTAAAGGCCCAGTGTATTGGAAGAGCCCTAGGCAGCCCAAAGGAAAGTACACAGAGGGTTCTAGGCCATGCAGATGAGGGACAGCTACACAAACAGTAGTAGTTCCACCAAATTCAGCCCTAACCAGCCCTTCCCTGCCCCTGCATTCATATTATCCCCAACTGCTTTGTTACGTATATTTCTTCTATTTTTAAATCTTTATTTGTCCAGGCTGATACTCCTGTTTAACCTACACTCTGAGTTTTCTAACTTTTGGCTACATTTCCTAAGCTCCTATTAACTTCCTGCCTGTTAGCATATCTTTTCCAACTGACAGATTCCTGAACAACCTCCTTTTGGGCCCAGTCCTGTTCCCTTTCCTGGAAGGCAACCATGATGGGACCTGACCCAGCTCAGACTGGGTGCTTAGTAAAGAATACCCACCCCCATTACTCCAGGTATTATTTTTGAATGGTTTTATGAAATGTGTTTCAAAGTTGGAGGGTTTGGAAAGCCAGAGTGTATTCCAAGGTTACACTCTGTGTATGAGATTGATGATTGATTGGAAAAATCCCTGATACCCCTCTGTATTGGTTAAGGTAATGCACTAACTGCTATAACAGATAAACCATAACACAATTTCAGTGGCTTAACACAATAGAAGTTTAATTCTTGCTTCATAAATACAATGGTGGTATTCTTGCCTGGTGGTGGCCTCCTTCTATCTTGTGACCTCACTCTTCTCTAGGGCCTCAGTGTTTCCCTCCATTTAGAAGGCAGATAGTGGCCGGGCGCGGTGGCTCATGCCTGTAATCCTAGCACTCTGGGAGGCCGAGGCGGGTTGATCGCTCAAGGTCAGGAGTTCAAGACCAGCCTGAGCAAGAGCGAGACCCTGTCTCTACTAAAAATAGAAAGAAATTATCTGGACAACTAAAAATATATACATAGAAAAAATTAGCCGGGCATGATGGCGCATGTCTGTAGTCCCAGCTACTCGGGAGGCTAAGGCAGGAGGATCGCTTGAGCCCAGGAGTTGGAGGTTGCTGTGAGCTAGGCTGACGCCACGGCACTCTAGCCCGGGCAACAGAGCAAGACTCTGTCTCAAAAAAAAAAAAAAAAAAAAAAAAAGAAGGCAGATGGTGAAGAGACCATGGAGAAGGCATGATCCCTTATTTGGCCATGTAGTAACTTTCATAATTCACTATCAAGTTCAAGACACCTGGAGGGGGCAGGGGGCACTTAGAACTGTAATTCCTGGCTGGGAAGCTGCTCCTAGCAACAATTCCATGCCATAGAAAGAGAGTATGAATTCTAGGTGGCCACCAAGCCATCTCAGCCACACCCTTCTTATACATTTTCAAACAATTAGCTCCCAAATAAATCATAGCTGGAGATAAAATTTTAGATTTTACAAAAAGGCAGTGAGGCAAAATTTCCTGAAAATAAATTAGAAATAAACTCTTTTAGTACCTGAAAATTGGCCCAAAATATAAACATAAACTTGAGAAGTTTTAAGATTTTTTTCGTGGTACATGAATCCTCGCCTTTCACCACGTTTAAATAATTAGACACAAAGGCTTAAAGGTAAAAATAATTATTAAGGGTAAAAGCCCCTGAGCTCTCTCTTAGTAAAGTTTTCAAATATTTGAAAGACATTGGTGCTAAGGACCGAATATGTATGTCCCCTTTCCAAATTCATATGTTGAAATCCTAACTCCTGACGTGATGGTATTAGGAGGTGGGGCCTTTGGGAGGGAATTAGGCCATGAGGGTGGAGCCCTCATGAATGGGATTAGTATCCTTATAAAAGGGACCCCAGAGAGCTCTCTCTGCCTCTCTGCTCTCCACCCTGTGAGAATATCAGGAGAAGACAGCCATCCACAAACCAGTAAGTGGGCCCTCACCAGACACAGGATCTACTGGCACCTTGATCTTAGACTTCCCAGCCTCCAGAGCTGTAAGAAATAAATGTTTGTTGTTTAAGCCACCCAGTCTATGGTAATTTGTTAAAACTGACCAAGATAATTGGTAATAAAATAATTGTTGACTCTGGGTTTTTTAATAGAAAATGTATGCTTATTCCTGCTTACAAGCTACTCTTCTGGATCTGGCAAGACTATCCCCAGTGGGGGTCTTCCACTCCTGGGCAGCATCTTTGGGATACTTCTGGGCGGCCAGCATGAGGAGAAATTCCAGGAGCCTGTATGATCCCATTAGAGAAACACATTTTGATCCTCCCCAAGCCTCTCTAGCCTGTTGTCCTCCAGCTAGGCACAGTAAATACCCTCTACCCCCCACCTAACTGGTGAATGGTGAACACAAGGTCTTCCCATGCAAAGATATCCCTTCATTGACACAACAGTGTATATAAGCCTCATATCTCCTACCCTGACCCATGGGCTCTGTTTTTTTCCATATCTAAATCATGAAACATGATTTTATTCACATTTGTCATAAAGAATCTATACCTAGGCCGGGCGCAGTGGCTCACGCCTGGAATCCTAGCACTCTGGGAGGCCAAGACAGGTGGATCGCTCAAGGTCAGGAGTTTGAGACCACCCTGAGCAAGAGCGAGACCCCATGTCTACTAAAAAATAGAAAGAAATGATCTGAACAACTAAAAATATATATATGTAAAAAAATTAGCCGGGCATGGTGGTGCATGCCTGTAGTCCCAGCTACTTGGGAGGCTGAGGCAGGAGGATCGCTTGAGCCCAGGAGTCCGAGGTTGCTGTGAGCTAGGCTGATGCCATGGCACTCTAGCCTGGGCAACAGAGCAAGACTCTGTCTCAAAAAAACAAAACAAAACAAAACAATCTATACCTATCAAATAGTCATCATTGTAGAATTAAATGAAGGTTTCCTAGGGGGATATATGTTTAAGGGGGTTGGTTGCCCCACAGAATTTAACTAGGAAGTCCCCATTACACATTATTTCTTCTCTCGAATCTTTCTTTTCAGTCTCTAGCAATCAGATCTCCCTCCTCTCCACTCCCTGCACCATCTCCCAAACAGGCTTCCCTTTTCCCTGGCATTGGTCTCTCCCTCAGGGATCTTGCCCTGGTCCTCTCAATCTTTCTACTTGCTCTTGCTGTGAAACTTAAATGTCTTCTAGCTCCTACCTCCAAACTTGGACACTTCACCCATTACTGAAAACTCTCTTCAGGAACTGTGACAGATCATTAATTATGTTAAGGTGATGACTTTGTACCTAATCCCCTATCAAAAAAAAAAAAAAAACCATCCCCTGTTAACAGGGCCTACCCTCCTTAGAAAGCTGTGGGTGTTATATCTAATTTTCTCTTCTGCTGTCTAACAACATAAATATCCTGGTATTTTTCAGCTGATTCATAGGGGAAACACTATGTTTTAGGGTACTCTATATGTAGAAGCCGTTTAATTGGACATTGTCAGATATGGAATGGAGAGGAAATACAAATTATGGACCAAGTAAAACGTAAAACACATACAACATATTTTCACTGAAAGCTGGTCAATATGCCTGCTCTTGTGAATAAGCATCACTTACTGACACTTAAAACCAATCAGTCCATAAGGGAATTCAAACATGCACAGTTGTTTGTTTACTCCAGCTATCAGAATCAGACAACTACACTGAAGTCATATTAGATGAAGCAACTTTACAGTGGCACAGATTAATTTAAAAAGTGATTCATCTTAAAACTGGTTTGTGACTAATATAAAAGTACTAAGGTCACATGCATTTGTAGCACTGATTAAGAATATGAAAGACTTTGACAAGGGCAGTATGGTTAAGTTGGGTTATGTAAAAAGAGACAAAAGAAAATAATTTTGGAAGAAGACACTTCCTCAAATTAGACTTTCACCTAGGTAATTCCTAGTTCCTGAATCTCTTCTGGATCCTGCAAAGGCCATGAGCTCCTGATCCCAGGCCAGAAAGGATGCTGAAGCCAGCCTATGGAGGTGTGGGCTGGGCCTGCACAACAGAGCAGAGGATATTTTTCCTCAGCCATGTCCTTCCAATCAAGGAAAATCAAAGGCCATGAGAGCAGTCTTGAGAACTCATCTTCCTAAACTGCTACAAAAACAGGAGCTTGTTGGGAATGTCCACCAATGAGAAAAAAAAAAAAAACAATAAAACCACACCTAGAGAAGGGATTAGTTCTGTGCTGGAGCAGGCTCCAATGGGCTCCTGAGAGCCAACTGTGGGCATGTCTTTCCAACTCCACATTCCATTCAATGACATCATCTTAGTACCTTGAAATTGGCCACAGTAGGACTATTTACACCATGGAAATAGGCAAATGCTACAAATCAGAGTTTTTCTCCCCTGAGAGCTATTTTAGCAGCATACCACTGCCCATGGGCATGTGTTTCTCTAGGGAAGGTACAGGCTTCCCCCATCACGGCACCTTCAAATGAACAGTGCCTACCCACCCATTATCTGGAGTGGATACCTACTGATATGGTCTGTCTGCAGCATCACTACTTATCTTCCTTTGGTCACAACAGCCCCAGTTCCTTTCTTTAGTCTGGATAGTTTATTTATATAATAAATTTCTGTTTTACTCTGTGGATTTGCAGTGGGCCCACTCATGCTATGTATAAAGGAAAGTGGGCCACAACTGTACAAATTAAATCCAAACTGACTGCTACATTATAGTATTTTACTGCACAACAAGGGAAGTCATGATTCTACTACCTCCTGTGGCCCTTATTAGTATAGGTTACAGCTATTATGTACCTACTGTGTGCAGGCACTTTCAACTTCTCCTCCAATCCTCATAACCACACCAGGAGCTGGCTATTACCATCTCTCACTTTATACCTGGGGAAACTGAGACTCGGGCTTCTAGGTGAACGGCCAAAGGACACACCAAGCCAGAGCCCAAGCCGGAGCTAGAATTTGTACCCAGATCTGTGTGACTCTAAATGCCACATTTGTAACCACTTCATGATTCTGCTCTGGACACATCTATCAGACATCAAGGTAACAAACAGTGCTGCGTGGGAAGACAGAAAGCGCTTGGGGACCACCATCCTCCTTTGCCCAACCTCAGTTTCATTATCCTTCAGACAGTGTGTGGTGAGAGTGCTGAGGAAAAGAGCCTGCTGACGTGTGGGATTGCCAAGCAACAGCTTATGAAACGAATTCAAACCATGGCAACCAAACACTGCAGACCCAGCAATAGCCTCATTTCATTTACAAGAGTAAGAGGAGGGCTTTGTCAACAACCGATGAGATAAATGAGAAGACTACTGGCTATGCAAGTACAAGGAATTATCATCATCATCATCATCATCATCATCATCATCATCATCATTATTTTAAGCACACAATATCAAATAACATATGAACATGATTCCTTGGAAAAATACGGGATTAAATACATCATTATGCCACATATATAAATTGTGTACACACACATTTTTAAAAAAATGTATATCTCTGACATCTAAAATCTCAACCAATTGCCCTTTATTTAATAGAGCTATTCATTTTGGGGAAGGGGAGGAGAAGGAAGGCTAATACATGAATATGTCTCATTTAAAAATCACTTTATTTACAAAGCACCTTCTAATCAATTCCTCACAATAATGCTGTGGGCTCGGTATTATTTTTTACACTCCATAGGCAGAAAAAGTATGACATGGAGATTGTAAATGAGTCTTCATAGGGTACACAGTTAATAAAGCACGGATCCAAGGATGCCCTCCTGCAAAATGTCTTAAGTCTCAGACCCCTCTGAGAATCCAATCACACTACAGCTCTACTCCCTTGAAAAATGCACAAAAAGCACCTGGTACAGTACAGTTTGCCTGTAATTCAATGAGACTCATGGTCCCGCCTGCTGTGCATCCATACAACCCAGCTGGAGGAACAATATCCAGTTGCTTTTAACCATGATACAGTGTCCTCAGGGCATTTTTATTTATTTTCTTTAGTGGTTACAGGAAGTTTCCCCCAAATTCAGAAGGTTGTTAAGCTAGGAGGCATGGAGTGTATCAGTAGTTGAATGCAGAGGGGATTGGATATTACTGAGTTCTTGATAATTTCCACCTGGCCCAATATTGACTCCTCAATATTCAATCCTGACATCATCCTTTGTTCATTGCATTGGCCCAGCACCCTTGCACCAGAAATGGAAGAACCTGATGACTCTCAGAGAAGAGCTGACCCCAAAGCAAGTGGCTCTGTCTCTGGGTGTGTTGGGCTATTTTGCTCACCTATTATTATCTGGACATTGTCACCTTGCTGTCAGGAGACCTTACAGCTGTTCCAGCAATGGGAGGAATGCAGTCTTTACTACCAAGCTGATAGGACAGTGTCTTTTTTTTTCAGAGACCCTAAAGTGGTTTACTGAAGACCCACACAAGGCGAACTTTTAGTCTTTAATACAGGCTTTCCAACCACTCCTACCCTGGTTAGATGGTACCAGGCCTTCTATGAACGTCATAGATTCTTTTTTCTTTCCTCAATCCCAAGGCCTAGAGTAAAAGCTAATTGAGTGGACTTTCTGGCCCTCCAGGACATAGCACTGTGATATTTCGAGATGAAATGGAACTCAAATCCAGTTGGGGAGGGGGGAGGGAGAAAGAGAAAGAGAAAAAGAGAGGGGGGGGAGAGTGAGAGAGAGAGAGATTTGATTTTTCTTAAGGCTTCGATGGAGTCTGAAATGGGAGTTAAAGTCACCTGACCTTGAATGTCATAAGTATCTCTCTGCCTCCCTCTCAGCCCTCCCTTCAGTGTGTGGGATATTTATCTAGTCTGAAGTGGCTGTAAGTCCCTTGGACAAACCACATATTCTTCTATGCCTGTCTATAAGCCAGGTCTTTATCTGTTGGTATTCAAAAGACCTAAGATTCTACAACTCAAAAAGCCTTTATTTCAGTTCTATTTTCTCAGTGTAAATTTTCTTAAGTCTCTTCTGTGACTCAAAAGCTGATCTTGGGCTCTTTGATTCTGTTTGCATTTCTGCTGAAATAACTCTACACTGGAGCAGGAAGCCTTGGACCTGCCATGTGTGCAGCAGGGCCAGGAGTACAAAGGCAAGCTAGGGCTCGAGGTGAAAAACAAAGGTTAATAATTCACAATATCACACTTTCACAGGAAGAGAGACAAATGTTTGCCAATAAAGAGACAAGAGGTCAAGAGGAAAAACAGAAAGACCAAGGTATATCCTAAAAGCGAGCCTCTGCCCCTTCTCTTATTTCTCTCCCAAATGGAAGCTTCATGCTGAAATAGAAGATTTTAGTCTTGTTTTTTTTTCCCACTGGATTTTCTAGTATGCCAGCCATCGTGATCTGGAAGGTATTGTCTTACACATGCATTATGTGCATTCTCTCATTTAAATTTATAAGATAGTGGTGTTACACCTGGAAGCAGATGAGGAAATGAGAGTCACAGAGAATAATTAACTTGCTCTTTGTACATAGCTAAGAATTTAAACTAAAATCTATTTTCTGCCAAACATAACCTGTTTCCTTGAACTTGGCTCCTATCAAGGTTGAAGGGGGAGGAGGCAGCACTGCCCAGTCCTGAGGTTAGAGTATGTCATATTGGAATCTGGGTCGCAAGGCATCTTTGTGGGCTGAGCCCTGAGTCCAGTTGTCTATGAAGTCCAAGACATTAGAAGCATGAGAGGGGCTATATGCTATTGAAAGGGGATATCACCTATCATGATGTCACCTTCCTTTAGATATGCATAGGTGTGCAGAAAAGAGTTAACATGGCATCCCTGATGCTATTATCTTTAGAAAAGCCTACTTTTGAGGTTGGCCCTTGGCCAGCATCTGGGAACTTGGCCCTTGTGGTAGGCAAAATACTGGCCCCCAAAGCTGTCCACGTCTTAATCCCTGGAAAATATAAATATGTTACTTTACATAGCAAGAGGGGTTTTGCAGATGTGATTAAGGTTAGGGGCTTGAGATGGAAAGATTATCCTGGATTATCTGGGTGGGCCCAACCTAATCACATGAGTCCTTAAAAGTAGAGAACCTTTCCCAGCTGTGGCCAGAGAGATGTGACTTAAGAAGGACTCAACTCACTGTTCTGATTTTGAAGATAGAGGAAGGGGCCACAAGCTAAGGTGATCTCTAGAAGTTGGGATCAGCCCTCGGTTTATAGCCAGTAAGAAAATGGGGACCTCTATCCTGCAACCCCAAGGAACTGAATTCTGTCAAAAACTCAAATTCAGTAGGAAGTAGATTCTTCCCTGGAGCTTCTAAACAGGAACACAACACTGCCAGCACCTTGATTTTAGCTTGGTGAGACCTATTCTGGACTTCTGACCTACTGTACTATAAGATAATAAATTTGCATAGTTTAAGCTTCTAAGTTTGTGATAGTTTGCCATGGCAGCAGTAGAAAACTAATACAGCTCTTGACATGTTCCCTAACTGATAAGGGTGGCTCACTGTACCTAAACAGTTTATACAAAGAATGTAGTTTATGCTGAATGCCTGCTTTCCTTTTGAAAGTCTAGAATTTGGGTACATGATAGGCAGAGGGTGCCTAGTGACCAGCTCCCAGTAAAAACCTTAGACACTAAGTGAACTTCCTTGGGCAAAAACATTACCCACATATTGTGCATTTTCATTCCTGGGGAAGAGTGTGCTCAGTGCAAGAGAGTGCCCCTCACAGTAGGGAGAGGGCGCAGGGAGCCTGTGCATGGACTTCTCCAGATCCTATATGTGCCTTTATTTTCTCGCTGATATTATATATCCTTTTGCTATAATAAACTTAGCCATGAGTACAATTATATACTGAATCCCATGAATACTTCTAGCTAATTCATTGAACATGTGAGTGGTCTTGGGGACCCCCAAAATGATGAAGGATCACAGGCCACATTTCCAGTGGCCAGCAAGTCCCAAAGTGCTACAGTAGATGTGATCTGAAGGCAGGCCTCTACATTCCATCTCTCACTTGGGGTTGGTGACTGCTAGAAGCATGGGGCCCGTGATGACTGGTTTCCCTGTTGCTAAGCAACAGTGGTGTTTTTTTTTTTGTTTTTGTTTTTGTTTTTGTTTTTTTCTAGAGAAGGGGCAGGGTGCAAACAGGAAGTGCCATGTTCTACCAAAGCAGAGGCACACCTGCTCCCTCTGGTGGTCTGTGCCTTTCAACAGCCACAGCCAGAGAGGGGAACTTGCCATTATTGATGAGTAGAAGCAAATGTGGAGGCTGCAGGCTGAGCCACCTGCTGGATGTAAAAGTTCAATTCCAATAGGCCTTCAGACCCAGCAATCTTGAGCAATTCCACTATAGAAATGTTTCATCTATGCCTCCTGGAAATATGTCCTGAGTTCAGAATTGTTTTAAGAAAACATCTGGTTGGACAGTAAAATCTGGTGGCATACACTTGATTGTCCTTTCCCTCTGAACAGAGACACTGAATGTGGAGGGGAGTCACCTCCTGGAGGGGAGTCAGAAATCTTGTATGAAGTTGTAGTTTGAGTGGAGTTACCTTTACCTCTCTTGATCTTCTTTATTTAACAAGATATCCCGAAACAGCATCTCTTATGTTTCTCCTGAGATTAGGGGCCCTAAGTGTCAGTAAAAATTTACAACTACATAAGGAAAGTGGGCAGCTTAATTTGTTTGTTCATTCCATCATTCTTTAATTCATGTATTGAGGCACTGAGCGAGCTGCTCTGGAATACAATGGTAAACCAATCAGGCATGGTTCCTGCCCCCACGGAGTTCCCAGCCCAAAAAACCCTTTTAATCTGGTATCACCATGGCCTGCCCCCTAAATAATCAATATGGAATATGACCACCGAATTAGACAGTACTGCCTGGGCTGGCCGTATCTAGAACCCACTGCTAGATAGGGAGGCCCTGGAGAAGGGATATGGAACTTTGAAGTACACATGCTCAATGCTCTCTCCCCAAGGACAGAACATCATCATCTCCTGCCCTATCCAGCCTCTTCTGAATAGCCCTTCTAAATTTTCGGGAATCCCTGTGTTGAGTCCCACCTCACAAAGGTGGAAACCAGAACTCACCCAAGGGGAGAGGTGTGAGCCTTAGGCTCCACCAATCAGATGTTCCCCATTGAGACTTTGGCTGAGGAGGGAGAAACAAGTGAAGATATAAAAGAAATAAGTCCAGTGGAAGCCATGCCTAGTGGCGGAAGATCATGGCTGAGAGACACTGAGTTTTCACCGGTAGCTGTAGTAGATGCCCTAGTGGCACAGTCCTGGACTCAGCCTCAGCAGTGCCTGTCCCAAGACGAGGTGGGATTGAACCAACTTCTGGCTGTCTTGCCTCCAACCCTGTTGGAGGTTTCCTTGGGCTACCTAATAGCAGTTTAAAAATCCCTTTTTGGTTTAAGCAAGCTAGAATTGGTTCTGTTGCATGCAACTAAGAAGCCTGACAGAAAAACAGGGACCCCAAAATAAACAGGGACCACCAATTTGCTGTTTCTCTTTGACACTGTCAGGGCTGGGATCAGGAGTATCTGGTATCAAAGATGACTAAAGAGTAGGGGGTCTCCAAGTCCCATTCAGCTACCCATTTGTAAAATTATTTATTTCTTTAAACCCTTTTTCAATTTTAAAAGTCCTAGGTCCTCCATTCCATTAAGGCCCGAATTCCTACATTCATCTATGAAGAGGATTGAAAACATGAAGAGGGAACCCCTGCTGCTTATCGACATTGACATTGCTGCAAGGCCTGTGCTCCACCAACCACAAGATGGCGAAAGAGATTATCACATGGAGCCAGCCTGTCTTCTTCCACCTCCTCCTCACCATTCTTATCCTAAAGAGAACATTTACTGCGCACTTACTGTGTGTCAGGCACTGTCCCAAGGGTGCAAATGCATATAGTCATTTCATCCTCACAATAATCCTATAAAATAAGTACTATTTAACACGTGAGGAAACCAAGGCACAGAGATATCCATGTGTCTCGTTCAGCTCTTAGCTATTTTCATATCTTTTATCTGTATCTATTTTCCATCTATCACCTGTCTATATGTTAACTTGTCATCTATATTTTTTAAGGGTTTTTTAAATTACAAAAGTAACAGGTGTTCATGGCAAAAATATTCAAATGATAATGATCAGTAAAAATAAAAAGTCCCCTCTCCTCCCTGCTTATCATCCCCGTGGATGATAATAATAACCACTGATAATTTTTTGTGTATTCTCTCATAAATTTTCTACAAATATGTAAGCAAGCACATTTCATACTGATATCTTACACACACACACACACACACACACACACACACACACATGAGACCATATTACATACACTGTTCTACAGTGTGCTTTTTTCCACTTAGGATTGTATCTTGCACATCAGATGTGGGCTAGGGCCGCTCTTGCTTCTGGGCCTCATTTTCGGGCCTTGGGTATGACACTGGCTGCACTCACCTGTGTACTAGGGAGCAAGTGGTGTCATCTGGTGCACCGTGGGAGTGAAGGCAGAGGAAGTGAATGTGGGAGAGGAAGGTAGCTAAAAGGATGCAGGCGGTGGGGAGGCATGATGGAATGTGGGGTAAGTCGACTAATGGTTTTCAGGTGGGGCTGGCCCTCCCCTCTGGTGTATTATGGCCCTCAGGCCTGGTCACAGACAAAATTCAGATTTGGATGCAACCAACATTCACAGTGCCTTTAGGACAAGCCTAGCTCTTTACCTTGCACATTGCTATTTTTTATCTCATTTAATCTATACTGAATCCCTGGGAGGTAGGAATTATCTGCATTTTACAGGCAGCAAAGCTGAGACTCAAAGAGGATCATATCTACTTAAATGTAGACACACAACTTTTAAGAAGTAGACCCAAGAGCTTTTGATTCCCATCCAGGGTACTATCCACTACACTCCAGCAAAGGCCTCTGGGGACAGTACCTTGTACCCCACAGGAAGTGGTCATGGAGTACAGGCTTTGCATCCCCTAATACAGCCCTGATCTTCCTCATCCTTCCCTTGGTCCACACAGGCTTCCCCCAGCACTGCGGGGATGGGGGCCTAGCGGGTGCCAAGTCCAGGAATGTTTCTGAGGCTGTGAAATGTCCCCTCAGCAGGGGGTCCTGGGGAGCGCAGGCAGAAGCCCTGACAAGCCATCCTTTTGGCGGCTGAGCCTGCCCCCAGCCCTGTCCCAGTCTCCCCTCCCACCCAGGTCCTGCCCTTCCCAAAAAGGATGAAGCTCCAGCTCCAATGCTGGGGCAGGCCTGGACCCCAGAGCCAGAGGGGCAGGGCTCCCAAGGCCACTCGGCCTGAAGAAGCACATCCCTTCCCCAGCTTATCAGTGCCCTGCAGAGTCCGGCCCACTCCTCGCCACCTCCTCGGGCTCCCAAGGCCATGGGTGGGTTGAGGGTTTGGCAGCTGCCTTCTGGCCCAGCAGACGCTGAGAAGCCCCAGGGGCAGAATCCAGCTCTTCTCTCCAAGGCCATCCCTACAGCTGGCACCTCCCCTGTAGCTGGGAGAGGAGCCTAAACCACAGGACATAGTCCTGAGACCCTTAAGCCCTAGCATAGCCCCGGGGCATCAGCAGGGGGAAGTGGAAGAGAAGTCTGTGGAGCTGCCAGCGGAGAGAAGGGGTCAGGTGTGGGTCCTAGGGGCTTCTGAGACCTGTGCCAAGGGGCTGCTGGCACTGGGCAGCAGCCCACAGGGCCCATGAGGAGTGAGCCCAGAGCAAGTGGCTCAGGTCTTGAGCATGGCTGGGTGTGTCAGGCTGCAGCTGCTGGTCCCAGTGAGTGCAGCCCAGGGCAGGTGTCAGGACATGGGTCCTAAGGGAGAGTCTTCTAGGAAGAGCCTGGTGGCGGCTGGCCGTGGTCTAGTGCACGCTGCCTGACTATACCCTAGCAAAGTTCTCCTTGGTCAGCACTGACCATCCACCTCCACCTGGCCCCTTCTTCCAGAGAGGGGGCAGGACAGGCCTCTCAGAGTCAGCAGCAGGATTTGGTCATCAGCAATCAGGAGCCCTTAAGGAGGCAGCCTGCTTCCCATGTAGCTGACGGTTGCCCTGGTGCCTGCCTTTCCTGATTCAGCTCTTGCTTCAGTTCCTTGAAGCACCCCAGCGTCCTTCCAATAAATGCCTGCCCTTTGTGGCTTACAATGAAGCATTCAAGCTGGTTCCATACTATCATGAGGCACCTAGTTTAAAATGCCGTTTCCATCCATCTGGCACTTTTCTCTCCTGCCCCCAGATTACGCATGTGGAAAATACAACATGGTGTCCAGGTTGTACTTGCATACCTATGGCAGCTCCAGTACCTGGTGATGGACTGGGAGGAGTGATAGCCCGTAGGACAGCCCAGGAACCCTCCAGCAGGTCTGCTCCATATCCCCAGGGTGGGAATCAGCACTAGCTTACCCTAAAAGCTAAGCAAGTGCTTAGTTCACCAGCAGGGAAGAACCTGCACCCGCCCCTTACTGCTTTTTGTCTGCTTATTCTGTTACCAACTTCTTGTATTCTGCCCATTTTTCCATTATATTTTGAAGCCATTAGGCTTATATTTAAAATTGTTAAAATCTTCCCAATGAACCTTTTCTACATGAAGTATCCTTTTTTATTTCTAGTAATTCTTGTCTTAAAGCCTATTTTATCTATTTTGTGCAGAGTATCTTTTGCCCATCTTTTCTTTCAACTTTTCTGAATTTTTGTTTCAGATGTGTCTCTTATAAAGAGCTATTATCAGCTATCTATATTGCATAAAACAATAGCTAGAAAGTGTTCAAATGTTTGCAAGAAATATACTTCTAAGTAACCTACAGTTCAAAGAATTAGAATTAGAAAATATCTGAGTTGAACAAAAGTACTACATATAATAACTTGTGGGATGAAGCTAAAGTCCTACTTAGTTATAAATTATAAATTTAAAAGGGAGGGGAAAGGGGGGACAAAAATTAATTAGCAAAACATCTCAAGGAGTTAAGAGCAGCAAATTAAACACAAAGTAAAATAATAAAACTGAGAGCCAAAATTAACAAACCATAAAACAAAATCAGGATAGCCAAAAGTTAATTTCAAAAAGACTAATAAAATTGGTAATTCTGAGATTGATCAGTGAGAGTACAAAGACACAAGTGATCAGTTCTATGAATGAAAACAGCAGTATCACTGCAGATCCTGCAGGCATTAGAGGATAAGGACAGATTACAGACTTTGTATAATAAAAATTTAGATAACATGGACAAAGTCCTAGAAAAATAACTTATCCAAACTCACTGAAGAAATAGAACATTCAGATAGTCCTATTACTATTAAAGATACTGAACCAATTTAAAACCTCTGTACAAAAATTCCAGGCCCAGAAAGCTTCACTAGTAAATTCTATCAAACATTTAGGAAATAATTCTCTTGGATGAACTGTACCAGAAAACAGAAAAAGATAATATACATCCCAACTCATTTTATGAAGCCAGAATAACCTTGATACCAAGGCCTCATATGGAGAGTACATAAAAAAACTGTAAGTCAATCTCATGAACAAAAATCCTAAACATTAGGAAAGGGAACCAGTAATACATAAAAGGACAATATATCATGACTTAAATTGTGCTTACTCTATGAATGCCATTTTAAAAGATTAATAGAGAACCACTATATACTCAGTAGATGCAGACCAAGTATTTGATAAAATTGAACATATATTCATGTTAAGTACACTTAGTAAACTAGGAATAAAAAAATCTTTCTTAATCTAGTACAGGTTGAGTATCCTATATCCAAAATGCTTGGTACCAGAAGTGTTTCAGATTTGGGATTTTTTTCCTATTTTTGAATACTTGGATTATACTTACCAGTTCAACATCTGTAATCTAAAATTTGAAATCTGAAATGCTCCTTTGAGCATCACATTGGTTCTCAAAAAGTGTCAGATTCTCAAGCATTTCAGATTAGGGACACTCAACCTGCAGAAGGCATCTATTTAAAAAACCCTACAGTATACACAGTGAAATGCTGAAAGTTTTCCTTTTGGGATCCAGGACTATGACAAAGATGTCTGCTATCATCATTTCTAATCAACATTGTACTGATGGGGTCTAGCCAGTGTCATAAGGTAAGAAGGAGAATTAAAAGTATAAAGATTAAAAAGAAACAAAATTGTCATTATTTGCATATAGTGCAATTGTATATGTAGAAAATTCAAAAGGATGTAAAGATACACTAGAATAATGACGTTTAGCAAGGTTTCAAGACACAAAATCAATATACAAAAATATACAGCACTTCTATACACCAGTTCTAAACAGAACATGAAAAGTTTTTTAAGATATCATTTACATTAGTATCAACTTCCTAGGAATAGATTTGACAAAAGACACATACGATTGCAGAGAAAACTGTAAAACTTTATTGAATAGAGAATTTAACAAGTCAAATTTTCAATGTAATAGCATATATAGCTTCAGTTCGTCTTCTTTTCAACTCAGGACTGTCCATTGTCTAAAATATAAACAGACCAGAGTGAAAGCATTGCCAAGAATGTTTTCATTAATCAAGAACGAAAAGTTGAGGATCGAAGACGATGAGTAAGTAAAACATTAACGTAATAGTTGGGACCATTACTTAGCAGAACTTCACTGAGATGATACAAAAAGCACACAAAGGACACTAGTTTTGGTTTTGTAAGATCAAACTGAAACCAGAACCCTAACCGCTATGTAGACTTTAATGCTAATGTACATTTTCAGGCATATGAACACTAATTTTTAAGATACATCACTCTGTCTAGGGTGTATGAGAAAACAAAGACTTCTCAAACCCAGAACAGATTAAATTCTATAAGCCCATTTAAGGATAATTTTAAATAGAGAGGAAAAATGACCAGTGATTTCAGTTTAAAAAAAAAAATAAACTTGAAGAAGCAACACAAATAAGCAAGCAAATACAGTCATTCAAATGTACTGACTTGGAATACTGTACTAATTATATATTAGCTAAAATAATTATGTCACACTTGGAATTGCTTAACTAAAAAGGTCAAAGAACAGCATTTCATTTGGTTTGTCTCTTTAATGCAAAAACAATTCACTGATCTAGTTCAACCTTTATGTGGTCTATTTATATAGTAGGGTGGCCATTCAATCCATTGGCACCTATTGTCCTGGCATAAGTATTCACAGCACTCTCTTTCACTCTCAGGAGTGTCATGGTTTAGGTGATAAACATACAGATCCATCTCATTTTTTCGTGTGTAAAAGTGATTTTGATAGACCGGGCACGGTGGCTCACGCCTGTAATCCTAGCACTCTGGGAGGCCGAGGCGGGCGGATTGTTTGAGCTCAGGAGTTCGAGACCAGCCTGAGCAAGAGCGAGACCCCGTCTCTACTAAAAAATAGAAAGAAATGATCTGGACAACTAAAAATATATATAGACAGAAAAAATTAGCCGGGCATGGTTGCACATGCCTGTAGTCCCAGCTACTTGGGAGGCTGAGGCAGAAGGATTGCTTGAGCCCAGGAGTTTGAGGTTGCTGTGAGCTAGGCTGACGCCACAGCACTCACTCTAGCCCGGGCAACAAAGCGAGACTGTCTCAAAAAAAAAAAAAAAAGTGATTTTGATAAACAATTCTGGCAAATTAAAGAAACAATACTATTGTATTGTTCAGACATCCAATTACTACTGGTATAGGTTAAATAGTTTATATACTTTAAAAAGCATTTGGTCACTTGCCTTGAGTTTCAAAAGACTTCTCCAAAATTATAAAACTTTCATGTTTTGTAATTTTACAACATGACTTTGACCTAATTATTTTTCCCCGACACTGTCTTTGAATCAAGTATTTGGTGTCTAAACTACCTTTCAAACAATATTTGTATGTGAGACTTGTTACTAAAGTACAATATACTATAGAAAAGAGTTAACCCCATGACTCCCATTCTGAATGAATAACATACCTGCTTCCGGAACTTTAGCTTACTCCGGATTAGGAGGAGGCGGCTTCGCTTTCACATCAGGACCATCTCCACGCTCACCTCCAGTCTTTTCCAGAACCATTTCCGGGGCATCACCTTCCAATTTGAGTTCTACTATAAATAAAAAGTCATTAATATAAGCAGTAAACCATAAATCAGTATTATTAAATAAAGCTCTGTAGGGCAGTATCCTAACAAGTGTAATTAAGAATAAGAATGCAATGAGCATTGGAATTTTCTGCTAGAAAATGGGCAAGTTGAGGTCCTCAAATATTACCTCCTCTATGAAGCTTTTCTTTTCCTAAGGCAGTTTAAGACAACTTAGTTGTCATGTTCATAACCTACATATATTTCTGTTATTGAAATTATCTCATTAGATCAGTAGTTTACAAGAATTTCCCCAACCAGATTGTGAGCTCAAGACAGAAATCACTCTCTCATTTGTATTTATATCCCCAGTACCTAGTACACTACCTGGTACCTAGTACGTCCCAATAAATGAGTGGAAAAAAGTCTTTAACAATAGTAACATGAGACAAACCCAAATTAGGGAACATTTTATAAAACTGGTTTGGACTCTGGCAGTCAATGTCATGAAAGACAAAGAAAGACTGAGGAACCCTTCCAGGTTAAAGGAGACCAGAGATAAATGACAACTAAATGCCATGGGTGATCTTGGAATGGATCCTGGATCAGGAAAAACAAATGCTATAAAGGATATTACTAGACCGACTGACAAAACTGCCAATAGACTTTATATAAGATAATGTTTTCTCAATGATAAATTACCTGAACATGATAATTAAAAAAATAAAGGAATATATGACAAATAGATTATGGTTCAGGAAGACAAAAGTATTGAAGACTTTTAACAGTAATTAAGAAATGATTTCAATTTTTATTTATATTATGAAATTTTCAAAAAATTGCAATGTAAAAGCTAACCATAATACATCTAGGTTTGCTCCAACTTTTGATGCAATGACTTAGCCCAGAAAACAATATCCCAAGACGACTATGTTCAACTAGTGAAATATTTTACAATTTTGCATAAATTTAATGTAGTTTCCACTGGTTTGCTAATGTAGAAATCTTGGCAAGGACTGTATTTTCCAAGCATGCCAAATAACTCTTAAGATACAGTATAGATAAAATGTTAAAGAGAAAACTTATCATAGAGAGGGACTACAGTCAGCTGCAAACTACACCAAACAGGTTTCCAGCCAATTTTCAGGGAATGGTTTATTCATTCCTGTTACTAGCATATAATCATACATGAAATACAAAATGTTTCTCCATACTCTCTTCGTTGTCAACCACGGGTACTCCTCCTTCTCCCTCTACTCCAGGTTCAACTTCCTGACTCTCAGTTGGTGGTTCCTCTTGATTTTCACTGGGCTTTTGGGCCTTGGGGAGGGTAGATGCAAATAGTAAAGAGTACTGTTATTAATACTATGGCAAGAGAAGTCACAAATACACATACTATGTGGTGATAACTAATCACAAGTAAGTCTGAAAAAGTTTTTCCTATCCTCTTTTCTGTAGGTACTCTGAAGATTAAAAATTACTCTTCCTATACAGAAAACACTCTAAGAAAGGAGTTACCTGGAAGGACTGATAATTCTGGAAACCATTTTAATCTTCTTTGGGTTGTGTTATTTATTAATAAGCATGACAGGGAAGTCATAAGGACTACTGCTAGGCTCATAACAACATATATATGCAGACAACACCAGAACATAAGGCTCTTTGCTCAGTATTTTATTCATGGGATTCAGTTTTCAACCATTTTCAGCAGGGAAGTCCTTTATACAACAAATCTGTACTGGTTCAACAACTTTTTTGAATTTTTCCAGAAAAATAAATTTCTGCAAATGAAAATAAGATGTTGAAGTACTCACAGCCACAGTTTCAGCCACACTGGAAGATTCCTCACCATCTCCTCTTCCTCTGGATTTTGATCGCACACGTCTGATCATTTTCCAGGCAGCAATTAGAAAATCGTGACCTGAAAACTGCAACAACCAAAAATAATTATGCTTGACTATTTCCACAGCCACCCGCTGACTGTAACTTTTTTTTTTTTTTAACTTTTGGTGATATTTCCAAAATAAGTCCTGAGTTAAATAATAACTATTCCTGTTTTCCAATAGCATAAAATAAGGCTATTTGCAAATCCCTGTGTTTCTCTCACAACCAACTTCGCAGAAAAATGACCTCTAAGTACTAAATAAAAAACGGGGGGGGGGGCAGGCCGGGCACGGCGGCTTACGCCTGTAATCCTAGCTCTGGGGGGGGGGGAGGATCGTTTGAGCTCAGGAGTTCGAGACCAGCCTGAGCAAGAGCGAGACCCTGTCTCCACTAAAAATAGAAGGCAATTAGCTGGACATCTAAAAATACACAGAAAAAATTAGCCGGGCATGGTGGCGCATGCCTGTAGTCCCAGCTACTCGGGAGGCTGAGGTAGGAAGATCACTTGAGCCCAGGACTTTGAGGCTGCTGTGAGCTAGGCTGACGACACCGCACTCTAGCCCGGGCAACAGAGTGAGACTCTTGTCTCAAAAAAATAAACAGTAAAAAAAATAAGAATAAAAAAAAACTGGGGGCCGGCCGGGCACGGTGGCTCACGCCTGTAATCCTAGCACTATGAGAGGCTGAGGTGGGAGGATCGCTTGAGCTCAGGAGATCGAGACCAGCCTGAGCAAGAGTGAAACCCACTCTCTACTAAAAATAGAAAAATTAGCCGGGCATCTCGGCGCGCGCCTGCAGTCCCAGCTACTCGGGAGGCTGAAGCAAGAGGATCGCTTGAGCCCAGGAATTGGAGGTTGCTGTGAGCTACGATGACGACACTGCATTCGACCCGGGGCAACAGAGCGAGGCTCTGTCTCAAAAAAAAAATGGGGGGCTTTCCTAAAGAGATTTAATTTCACAAACAAAATTATGAAGAGATTTCGTAATATACAGCCAAGGCCAGCTCTGCCTCCCCTCCCCAGGTCCCCACTGAGGACTCTGAAATCTGTCCTGTCAGCAGTTTCAGGTGCCCCCAGGACTCAAAGATACCTCAAAAAGTATCCCCAAGTTTTTGTCCCACCTTCACCTGATCCCTCCCCTCCACTGCCCCTCTCCTCCCTTGTCCCAGCCCTATCACGAGAACAAGGCCCATGGCGGCGTCGCCGCCTGTGAGGAGGACGACGACGACCCGGAGCCCCCCCCTCAGGCCCCAGACTGCGCCGACAATCCGCCCGACAATCCGACCGAAGCCCGTTGGCTCCTCCGCACACCCACTCTCACACTTAAACTCCCAGAGGGACTGATCTGTGGGCCTACCAGCTGAGTCTCAGTCAGCGAGCAAGAATTGAGACCGGAGAGACGTTACCCGAACCTGCTCAACTCCGCGGCGTTCACCACGAGGTGCGCATAGGCTTATGGGAAGGCGTACAGTGGGCACGCACACTGACACAGGCGCTTGCGCACTCGCTGGGGCCCCCGCCCCTCCCCCACCAGGAACCCACTGAAGCCCCCAGATCTGTTCCTCTGTTGGCGGTTTCATATGATTCCGGGACTCAAATACCTCAATAGTGTACCCCCTCGAAACCCACGCCAACTTCAGCTGGCCCTCTCCCGTCTTTGGCCTACCTTCCTCCCCTGTCCCGTCTTCACCACAGTAACGAAGCCTACGGCGGCGTCGCCGACTGTGAGGAGGACAACCTCGAGACCCTTCCTCCCCCAATTCACCAATCGTGCTGCCAGACCTGCCCAAAGCCCACATGCTCACTCACTCACACCGGTTCTCACTTACACTTGCTACGAGACAGTAAAGAGCCTGGTAAAGAATCAGGAAGGGAACAGAAACAGCAGTTACCTACCGTTACAGCCGAGGCACCACCTCTGTGGAGTCAGCTCCACCAGCCAATCCCGAAGCCCCAAAATGCGCGGGCTCCCGTGCGCCTGCGCAATGTGATGTGTCACGTGGGCTGTCTTTCCATTCCTCCCGCATCGCATAGAGGCTCCGCCCCATGTGGGTGAGGGCGTGGCCTTCCCAGTGCTGGAAAAGGTTTGTACCTTGCTTTTCCCCCCTCCTCCAAAATTGTATGTCTTTGTGTGTTTAGGAATGTTCCCAGACCTGCATTTCACCTACTAATTTACCTTCTAAATTTTCTTCTCAATGCTGCTACTTCAGTGGCCCTCGAGAAAGTCTTTAGTCTCCCCAGAGATGTATGAAAATGTTAGGTTCTGAGAGAGTGCAAAGCTATTTTAAGCATGGTAGGAATCCAGAAAAATGTAAAAAGGATGGGTAAAGCCAAATACATAAATGAGCCTTAAAATTGCACAAATCCTGTGACCCTGCATTTCTACTTCTAGGACTTTAATGTTAAGGAAACTGTCTTGAATGTTAACAAAGATTCTTTGTTTGGTCAATCTTTATGTCAGGTTCCTGAATCTTCTGTGAGGCCCATCTGTGCACTACCTTGTAAAAGCTAGTTGTAAGAACTCTGCTAAGTCAGTTTAGCAAGAAGCCCGCATCCGTAATAGCTGATCATCCTTCATATCTGATCCCACTCGATATCTGATCAGGTCCCTCACCCAGCACCACCCTGCAGGCAATGTCTGATCCCTCTGGTCTGTCTTCAGCAAGAATCCTGTTAGGTCAGTTTAGCCAGAATCCCCCTGACCCCTGATGTTTCCTCTGAGTGATTTTCCATCCACTGACCCCCACCCTGCTCCCACTGGCCCATGCTGTATTCAGAGTTGAGCCCAATACCTCTCCCCCACTGGTCCCTATACTTATCTCCATGGTCCTGAATAAAGTCTGCCTTAGTGTACTTTAACAAGTACCATTGAATAGTTTTTTTTCCTTTAACAATGTGAACAAATATTTAGATACATGGGACTTCCAAAGTAGCTTAATTTATAACAGCATGGTCATGGACTTGTTCTATAAGTAAATTATGGCACACTTGAAAATGAAATATAGCTGGCCATCAAAGACCAATGCTAAATACTGTTTCCTGTCACGGTGGTGCTGCTCACTTTAAGTTATTAACTTGAAACAGTTATGCAGCATTGTGTGTGTGCGACATGATCCCAAAAGAAGAGGGAGGCTTTGGAAAAGATCACCAAGGCTACCAGACCACCAACCTTCCTCTCGGAGAGTAAGTGTGCTTTGTTCTCACAGCCATCGTGTTCTAGGGCTCCAAAGACAAATAGTTCTCCAAGGGCAACCCAGCAGATAAAATGTAGTCCTTGGCGTTGTAGGTCTGCTGCACCTAGTGCACCTCAAAGAGCTTCACCATCACCTAGGTGGTCTGGTGCTCTGTGATCAGAGAAGGTGTGGGATGGGGGAAGGCGGGGGGAGGTCAGAAGCCCACTGTTCCTGCTTTAGGCAAAGGTAGATGGTTGCCTATAGGACAGAATGGAGCTTTCCCTCCCCATCCCTGTCCTCCCATCTAACCCCCCCACCAGATACAAACCTGTCTGTCCTTGCATGTCTAGGATCATTCCCAGACTCAGCAGGTTACCTTTAGAGAAACACACATTCTTTGAGAGTTAGAAAGATCCCCTGTGGCAAAAGTAGAATTGCCAAATCTGTCTCTCACTGCCTCTTCCCCCTCCCCCCTTCTCCCTCCCCCTTTCTCCCGAAGATAAGAGTCAATCAATGTAGAGCCAAATGTAAACAATATATAATTCTTCCTTGATCTCACCAATCAGGGATAACCACTTTTAATATCTAAGCAGGAGTTGCTCCTACAACAGATCTTTATGTGGATGAAATAAAGATTTATTGAGAGACTGAGTTCTCACAATCTGCAATCAGTATAAACTGTGGGCTCTAGTCCCAGCTTCTTGTTTCTCCTCAGGTAAAGCACTTTCATTAGCTCTTAGTAGTTTTCTGTTATCTCTTGGAAAGGCTATCTGTATCCCTGACTTTGGTGTTTGTCTGTTGGCAGATGCTATGTTCTCTGCATAGGATCAAGTTTCTCCAGGACACTGTGAAGGAGTTAGAAGGGAGGTAAGGTCTTTTCTGTATGAGAGCTTGGATTCTGAACTGAAGAAGAAACGCTGATTTGTCCAGCACCATAAGCCTTCCTGGGGAACCTCATCCTCAGGCAACATTAGTGCAGAGCAGGCACTCTGACTAAGGATGGGTAGCTACTCCCAAGCCCTTGTTTGGATCATTGTGATGGTTATAGATGTTACTTTCATTTTGTTTTATGACACAAGTAACATCTGCTCCTTACAAATAATCCAATCAGTAAGAATTGACCAGTTTCGCTGTCTTGTCATTATTCTTTAAATCCTAGTATGAGGCCGGGCGCGGTGGCTCATGCCTGTAATCCTAGCACTCTGGGAGGCCGAGGCGGGCGGATTGTTTGAGCTCAGGAGTTCGAAACCAGCCTGAGCAAGAGCGAGACCCCGTCTCTACTAAAAATAGAAAGAAATTAATTGGACAACCAAAAATATATAGAAAAAGTTAGCCGGGCATGGTGGCACATGCCTGTAGTCCCAGCTACTCGGGAGGCTGAGGCAGGAGGATCGCTTGAGCCCAGGAGTTTGAGGTTGCTGTGAGCTAGGATGACGCCACGGCACTGTAGCCCGGGCAACACAGTGAGACTCCGTCTCAAAAAAATAAATAAATAAATAAATAAATAAAATAAAATAAATCCTAGTATAAAGTTACCTAATTCTTGATAGAATTAACACCTGACAGTAAGAGTATTGTTTCTAGGACCACTGAGGAGAGCCCCAAGGCATCCCCTCTTGTCACTCCTCCTCCCCTCCTCCCTCACCATAGCAGGGGAAAAAGAGATCCTTTGTTTACCCATTTGCCATGGTCAGAGGTGATAATCAAGAATGGGGACAGATAACTGTGCCCCGTCTGGAGTGGAGCAGGTGTCAGTGTCCCACCCTGGGCCAAGACTGCATGTGAGCTCTATTCAGACTGTCCAGAATCCTGTTGGGGGAAATGTGGAAAACACTGCCTGGGCCATCTGTGAGTGGTGATGTGCAGACATCAGGCCATACTGTGAGGTGGGGGCCAGGGGGAGATGGCCCAGGCCCCTTTTCAATACCTGAGGGAGGGAAGGATTTGGGTTCAGGTGCTCATTGCGGGTATATGCTCCAGAGGGAGGTCGTGGTGGTGGTGGTGGGGTAGGAGTGCTTCCCAGTCTGGCCCTCTCCAGGCTTGGGGTACTGCCCCTGTGGGCCTGTGGATGGGCCAGACCTGGGAGAGTTACTGCCCACAATCACCATCCCCACCCACAGATGGAGGGAATCCCAATGGTCAGCCTTGGACAGAAAAGCAATAGAGGATGTAGCTCGGTTGTATGAGACGGGGAGCAGGCTGAGTCCCAACAGCTTGTGCCACCCATCTCCACCTCTTTAGTGGGAGGAGGGAGTAGGTTTAGAGGTTTATAAGAAACTCCCAACACTCAGTATCTCTCAATTAGTAATGCACTAAGCATCCTTTTCTGGCAGTCTCCCTTCTAGGACTCATCCTAATGGCATATTCATCCAAGTAGACTGCAGTATATACACGACAGTTGCAACAGTGAAAACACAAAGTACCTGTATGTTCAGCAATGCATTTGCTCATATGAATTGCAGTAAAGCTGGACAATGAGATTTTTGTAGCCATCAAAGAATTAGATAAATTAATAAATATTGATATAGAATCACGTCCATTAATTAATGTTAAATGATATGAAAAAGCTGTAGAGTACTATATGGTGTGACCCTACATTTGTTTTAAACAGATGTGTGTGTGTGTGTATGTGTTTATACACAGATTGTTCATGGTCTTTTTGCTATTGTAAGTAAAATTGGAATGAACATCTTATATACTTATACTACAGCATACTATTTTCATATTTTCTTAGTGCCTATTCCTGGAAATTGGATTGCTGGGTGAAAATAAAATGGGGGATTTAAAGGTTTTAAATGTGTATTGCTAGATGATTCTAAGATATGAAAAACCATTTTATATTTCAGTTTGTGTACAAAAAGGCCCATTTTTTTTCTACCCTTGCAATTTGGGGGATAACATGAATTATTTTTCTGCTATTTGATGCAAGAAAATAACACACTAGTATTTGAATTTGCATTTTTGATAAATAATAAGGTCGAACATTGTTATTCAAGTAATTCATGCTCATAGAAAATCCACAAAATCAGAAAAAGGAGAATTGAGAAACAACTCTGGAATTCCAGCATTCATTAAAACCTCTCTTCTATTTGTCATTTTGGTGCATATATTTCCATATATTTATCTTACACATTCCCTGCCCACTTCCTTAATTATTTCTTAAGGAAAAACTTCATACATGAAGAAACAGGGCTTGAGAGTATGCACAACTTGTCCAATAACACACCCTCTGGCAAGGTATTCCTGGAATTAAACCTGTGTCTTTCTGATTCCACTGCCTTTGCTAGTTTCTTTACATCGTGCCACCTCATGGATCCACTAGTTCCTTTGAATCCCTCAGCTCAAGGAGGAGCTTAGCAATCCCATGAGCACCATCCATGAAAAGTGGTGTGGCATAAGTGCCCACATGTGCAGGATGCAGGATTGGCAGGAGGAACATTGTGCACTAACTCTTGGAAGTGTGTTTGCAAACTGTAGAGGCCACTGGGACTGGGGCTGGAGGCTGTGGGTCAGAGGGGGATCTTTTCTTTGGTGTCCCTTGAGCATGATAAGTACATGAATAGATTGTGTATATAAATATTCTGTGAGGTGATATTTCTAAATCACTGACTGATAAACGTGAAGGAAGTTTTCGTGATTGCAAAGGAGAATTCCCATGAATCTGATTGACAAAGTGTGTCATTTTAAACTTTGACTCCTGTGAACTCCTTCAAATACCACTCATGCACATTCAGTTGCTTGCACACATACTCATATATATTCAGATAGCTATTACTTAGTGTCAGCATATCTGGATGGTTCACCTGAAGCAAGTGGAGAGAAAGGAAGGTTCTGCCCTTGGCAGCTCCACCATCAGAAGGAGTTGCCCTTCTTATTCCCTCCTCCTTATACAGAAGCCACCAGGTTTGCCTTTCTGTGCCAACTGAGCACTATTTTCTAATTGTTCTTGTCACCTCAGTCTTCACTGATGGTGTTCAGGCTTCTCTCCTGTGCTAGAGGGCTCATCTGGCTTTGGACTTCTTTCTCTTGGACAAGTTTCCTCTTGTGCATGTTTTCTCTGGTAGTCAGATAATTGGTGAGAGTACCTTGCTCATGCTGGCCTTTGCTGGTTCTTATGTCTCTGCCTGTATACCTTTGCCAAAAATTAGTTGTTCATATACATGTGAGTTTATTTCTGGACTCTCTGTGTTGTGTTAATCTATTTGTCTATCTTTATGCCAGTGCCACACTATTGTGATGTAGTTTTGTAACAATTCTTGAAATCTTGTTTTCGCTACTCTTGGTCATTTGCATTTCCATTTGAATTATAGAATCAGCTTGTCAATTTCTACCTTTAAAAAAGCCTGCAGGAATTTTGATTGGGAATGCATTAAATTTATAGATCAATTTGAGGAAAATTGACATCTTAATAATATTGATTATTGAGACCCATGAACAAGATATATCTCTATATTCATTTAGGTCTTAATTTCTCTCCACGATATTTTGTATTAAATAGTTTTCAGTATACAAATCTTTCACTTTTTTCGTCAGGTTTATCTCTACTTTTCGTATGTTTTATACTATTGTAAATGGTATTGTTTTCATTTCAATTTTTATTGTGTGTTGCTGGTAGATAGAAATACAATTGATTTCTTTATACTGAGTTTGTATCCTGCAACTTTACTAAACTTGCATGTTGGTTTTAGTAGTTTTTAATTATTTTTATTAGATTTCATTATATTTTCTTTTTCCTTTTTTTTTGCGACAGAGTCTGGCTCTGTTTCCCGGGCTAGAGTGCCATGGCGTCAGCCTAGCTCACAGCAACCTCAAACTCCTGGGCTCAAGCAATCCTCCTGCCTCAGCCTCCCGAGTAGCTGGGACTACAGACATGTGCCACAATGCCCAGCTAATGTTTTCTATATATATATTTTTAGTTGTCCAGATCATTTCTTTCTATTTTTTTTAGTAGAGACGGGGTCTCGCTTTTGTTCAGGCTTGTCTCGAACTCCTGACCTTGAGCGATCCACCTGCCTCAGTCTCCCAGAGTGCTAGGATTACAGGCGTGAGCCACCGCACCCGGCCAGATTTCATTATATTTTCTATATAAACAACCATGTCATTTGTACATAGGCAGTTTTGCTTCTTTATTTCCACTCTGGATGCCTTTTATTTCTTTTTCCTTTCTTTTTTTCCCAATTTCTTTTTTTTTATTTCAGGATATTATGGGGGTACAAACATTTTGGTTACAAGTAATGACTTTGCCTCACCCAAGCCAGGGCTAGAGGCATGCCCTTCCCCCATACAGCGTGCACTGCATCCATTAGTTGTGAGTTTACCCACCCCCACTACCCACCTCCCACCTGACCAACACCCAATGAGTATTACTTCCACAGGAGCACCTTAGTGTTCATCAGTTAGTACCAATTTGATGGCAAGTACATGTGGTGCTTGTTTTTTCATTCTTGTGATACCTCACTTCGAAAGATGGGCTAAAGCTCTATCCAGGATAATATAAGAGGTGCTAGATAACCATTGTTTTTTGTAATTGAGTAATATTCCATGGTATACATATACCACATTTTATTAATCCACTCATATATTGATGGGCATTTGGGTTGTTTCCACATCCTTTCAATAGTGAATTGTGCTGCCATAAACATTCGAGTGCAGATGTCTTTATTATAGAATGTCTTTTATTCCTTTAGATAGATGCCTAGTAGCGGGATTGCTGGATCAAATGGTATTTCTATTTTTATCTCTTTGAGGTATCTCCAAATTATTTTCCACAGGGGTTGTACTAATTTGCAGTCCCATCAGCAGTGTAAGAGTATTCCTATCTCTCCATATCCATGCCAGCATTTGTTGTTTCGGATTTTTGATAAAGGCCGTTCTCACTGGAGTTAGGTAATATCTCATTGTGGTTTTGATTTTCATTTCCCTAATGATTAGAGATGTTGAGCATTTTTTATATGTTTGCTGGCCATTATTCTGTCTTCTTTTGAAAAGTTTCTGTTCATGTCCTTTGCCCATTTATTGATGGGGTTGTTTAATTTTTTTAAGTTCTATATAGATTCCTGTTATCAGCCCTTTATCTGATGTCTAGAAAGCAAATACTTTCTCCCATTCTGTAGGTTGTCTATTTGCTCTAATGATAGTTTCCTTGGCTGCGCAGAAGCTTTTTAATTTATTCAGGTCTCATTTATTTATTTGTGTTGCTGCTATGATTGCTTTAGGGGTCATCTTCATAAATTCTTTGCCGAGGCCGATGTCTAAAAGAGTCTTCCCAACATTTTCTTCTAGAATTCTTAAGGTTTAATGCCTTAGGTTTAACTCTCTTATCCATCATGAGTTAATTTTTGTGAGAGGTGAGAGGTGGGGATCCAGTTTCAATCTTCTGCATGTGGTTATCCAGTTTTCCCAGCACCACCATTTATTGAGTAGAGATTCTTTTCCCCAGTGTATATTTTTGTCTGCTTTGTCAAAGATTAGATGACAATATGCAGATGGTTTCATATCTGGGTTCTCAGTCCTGTTCCAAAGGTCTATATGTTCTGTTCTTGTGCCAGTACCATGCTGTTTTGGTTACTGTAGCCTTGTAGTAAAGATTGAAGTCTGGCAGACTGATGCCTCCCAATTTGTTCTTTTTCCTTAAGATTGCTTTGGCTATACAAGGTCTTCTCTAGTTCCAGACAAAGCATATAATTATTTTTTCTAGATCTGTAAAGAATGATGATGGTACTTTGATAGGGATTACATTAGTTCTGTAGATTACTTTAAATGGTATGGACATTTTAACAATATTGATTCTGCCAATCCATGAGCATGGTAGATTTTTTCATCTGTTTACATCTTCTACAATTTCTTTTCTCAATGTTTTGTAGTTCTCCCTATGTATGTCTCTCACCTCTTTTGTTAAATATATTCCTACGTATTTAATTTTCTTTGAAGCTATCGTGAAAGGTGCTGCATTTTTTATTTGACTTTCGGCTTGACTATTATTGGTGTACATGAATGCCACTGATTTGTGTGTATTGATTTTGTATCCTGAGACTTTACTGAATTCATTTATCAATTCCAGGAGTCTCTTGGTTGAATCCTTGGGGTATTCTAGATATAACATCATATCATCGGCAAAGAGTGAGAGTTTGATCTCTTCTGCCCCGATTTGATGCCCTTAATTCTCCTCTCTTGTCTAATTGCTCTGGAAAGGACTTCCAGCACTATGTTGAATAGAAGTGGAGATAGTGGGCAACCTTGTCTGGTTCCAGTTCTAAGTGGGAATGTTTTCAATTTTTCCCTATTCAATATGATATTGGCTGTGGGTTTATCATATATGGCCTTAATAATTTTAAGGTATGTTCTTTACATGCCTATTTTGTTAAGAGTTTTTATCATAAGGGTGTGCTGGATGTTGTCACATGCTTTTTCTGCATCTGTTGAGAGAGTCATATGGTCTTTGTTCTTGCTTTTATTTATATAGTGAATTGCATTTATAGATTTGCATCTGTTGAACCAGCCTGGCATCTCTGGGATAAAGTCCACCTGGTCATGAGGAATTATTGTTTTCATGTGCTATTGGATTCGATTTGCTAAAATTTTGTTGAGGAATTTTGCATCTATATTTATGAGGGATATTGGTGTGTAGTTTTCTTTTTTTGTTGTTGTTGTGTCCTTTCCTGGCTTTGGTATCAAGGTGATATTGGCTTCCTAGAATGAGTTGAGGAGAATACTATCTTTCTCAATGTTGTGGAATAATTTCTGAAGTATAGGTATGAGTTCTTCTTTGTATGTTTGCTAAAATTCGGCGTGAACCCATCTGGTCCAGGACTTTTCCTTGTTGGAAGATTTTTTTTTTTTTTTGAGACAGAGTCTCACTCTTTTTGCCTGGGCTAGAGTGCCGTGGCATCAGCCTAGCTCATAGCAACCTCAAACTCCTGGGCTCAAGCGATCCTTCTGCCTCAGCCTCCAGAGTAGCTGGGACTACAGGCATGCACCACCATGCCCGGCTAATTTTTTCTATATATTTTTAGTTGTCCGATTAATTTCTTTCTATTTTTAGTGAAGACAGGGTCTCGCTCTTACTCAGGCTGGTCTTGAACTCCTGAGCTCAAACAATCCGCCCGCCTCGGCCTCCCAGAGTGCTAGGATTACAGGCGTGAGCCACCGCGCCCGGACTTGTTGGAAGATTTTTAATTGCTACTCCAATTTCTGTGCTGGATATTGGTCTGTTCAGGGATTCTGTTTCCTCCTGGTTGAACTTGGGGAGATTGTATGTTTCCAAGAATTTGTCCATTTCCTACACATTATGTAGTTTGGGGGCATATAGGTTTTTATAGTATTCAAAGATAATGTTTTGTATTTCCCTGATGTCCGTGGTGACCTTTCCTTTTTCATTTCTAATTGAGTTTATTAGAGTCCTTTCCTTTCTAGTTCTTGTCAATCTGGCAAGAGGGCTGTCAATTTTGTTTATCTTTTCAAAAAACCAGCTTTTGGTTTTATTGATCTTCTGTATAGTTCTTTTATTCTCAATTCCATTTAGTTCTGCTCTGATCTTAGTTATTTCTTTTCTTATGCTTGGTTTAGAATTAATTTTCTCCTCCTCTTCCAGTTCTTTGAGATGGTTTATTAGTTTGTTGATTTTTGAGCTTTCTGTTTTTTGGATGTGAGCATTTAATGCTGTTAGTTTTCCTCTCAGGAATGCTTTTGCTGTATCCCACATATTTTGATACCTTGTGTCCCCATTATCATTTAGTTCGAAGAATCTTTTGATTTCCCCCTGTATCTACTCCTTGACCCAATAGTCATTCAGCAATAGATTGTTTAATTTCCATGGCTTTGTGAAGTGGTGAGTGTTTCTGTTGGAAGTGGACTCTAATTTTATACCACTGTGGTCTGAGAAGATATATGGTATCATTTCTATTTTTTTAAATTTGTTGAGGTCTGATTTGTGGCCTAGAATGTAATCAATTTTGGAGAAAGTTCCATGGGCCCATGAGAAGAATGTATATTTGGCTTTATTTGGGTGGAATGGTCTGTAGATGTCTGTTAGACTCTTTTGTTCTAGAACTCTGTTTAAGTCCATTATTTCTTTGCTTATTTTCTGCTTGGAAGATCTGTCCTGTTCAGTCAGTGCAGTGTTGAAATTCCCAGCTACTATTGCATTACTGTTTATCATCCTATTTAGATCAAACAGAGTTTGCTTTATGTATCTGGGTGCTCCTGAGTTGGGTGCATAAATATTAAGAATTGTTAAGTCTTCTTGTTGAATTTTTCCATTCACCATTATATAGTGACCATCTTTGTCCTTCCTTACTTTTGCTATTTTAAAGCTTATGTTATCTGAAATAAGTATAGCTACTCCCACTTTCTTTTGGTTTCATTTGCCTGGAAGGTTGTTTTCCATCCCTTGACCTTGAGTCTGAAAGCATCTTTGTGGTTTAGATGCATTTCCTGTAGACAGCTGATACTTGGCTTATGAAGTTTTATCCACCCCACCAGCCTATGTCTCTTCAGAGGACAATTCAAGCCATTCACATTTATTGAGAAAATTGATATTTGGGGTATATTTCTGTTCATTTGTTGGATAAATTCTTATTGTTTTGTTTTACCTCTCAGACCATTGTGGAATCCAGGTTCTGGACTTTAACTCTTGAGTGATTTTACTTTGGTGAGTGTCTATTGCGCTGTTCAGTATATAATGCAGGTCTGAGTACTTCCTATGGGGCAGGCCTGGTCTTCGCAAATTCCATCAGTGATTGCTTGTCTTTATTTCTCTCTCATCGATAAAGCTTAGTTTTGCTGGGTAGAAAATTCTAGGTTGGCCATTACTCTGTTTTCTTTTTCTTTTCTGATTACACTGCCTAGAACCTCCAATGCAGTGTTGAATATGCATGGTGAGAGTGGACATCTCCATCTTGTTCCTGGTCTTAGTGCAAAAGCATTCAACATTCTGCATCAATTGAGATAATCATATTTTTGGCTTACTAATATGGTGAATATTATTGATTGATTTTCAAATATTAAACCAGCCTGCATTCCTGAAATAAATTCCATTCCATCATGATGTATTATCCTTTTAATGTACTGTTGGATTCAATTTGTTAAAATTTTGTTTAGAATGTTTACATCTATATTTATGAGGGATATTGATCTGTAGTTTCCTTTTCTATTAATATCTTTGCCTGGTTTTGGAATCAAGGATTCTGGCCTCATAGAATGAGTATTCTTTTCTCATCAATATTCTAGAGGATTTTGTGTAGAATTGGTATTATTTCTTGCTTAAATATTTAGTAGAATTCCTCATTGATGTGCCATCTGGGCTTGGATTTTTCTTTGTGGGAACATTTGTTTTTTTAGAGACAGGGTCTTGCTGTCGCTCAGGCTTGAGTGAAGTAGCTTGATCATAGATCATTATAACCTTGAACTCCTGGGCTCCAGTGATCCTCCCTCCTCAGCCTTCCAAGTAGCTGGGACTACAGGCATGCCCCATCACACCTGGATAATTCTTTTATTTTTTTGTATAGGCAGGATTTCACTATGTTGACCAGGTTGGTCTTGAACTCCTGGCTTCAATTGATCCTCCTTCCTCAGCCTCCCATAGTGCTGGGATTATAGGCATTAGCCACTGCACTTGGCCCTTTGTGGGAACATTTTTAAACTTCAATTTCAATTTCTTTAATAGATAGAGGGTTATTTGGGTCATCTATTTCTTCTTGAGTGAGCCTTGGTAGTTTGTGTCTTTCAGATTATTTTTGTATTGTATCCTTGCTGATTTTCTGCCTACATGTTCTATCAGTTATTGAGAAAGGGATATTATAATAAAATTTCAGACTTGAATTGTGGGTTTGTCTATTTCTTCTTGCAATTCTATCAGCTTTAGATTCAGGTATTTCGTAGATCTTTTATGAAATGGATAAATATTTGGGATTCTTAGGATTGTCATTAAAATAATTGTAAAAATTCTCAACAAAATATTAGCAAATCGAATCTATCAATAATAATAATATACCACAACCAAGGTAGGTGTATTCCAGGAATGCAAGGCTAATTCAATATTCAAAAATTAATCAGTGTAATCTGCCATATGAGTAGTCTAAAGAAGAAAAACCACTTGATCATATCAATTGATATAGAAGAAGCATTTGACAAAATACAGCATCCATTCATGATAAAAACTTTCAGCAAAGTAGGACTAGAAGGAAATTTTCTCAACTTGTAAAGATTATCTGCAAAAAACCTGCAGTTAACATTGTATTTGATAGTGAAAGACTAAATGCTTTCCTCCAAAGATCAGAAACAAGACAAATATTTCCACTCTAACCACTCCTATTTGATATCATGCTGGATGTCTTAGCCAGTGTAATAAGACAAGAAAAAAAGAAATATAAGGCATTCAGGTTGAAAAGGAAGGAAAAAAACACCCTATCTGCAGATAACATGATTGTCTACATAGAAAATATGAAGGAATTAAAAAAAAACCTTTTACAACTAACAAATGAGTTTAGCAAGGCAGCAATATACAAGATCAACACACAAAAATCAATTGGATTTCTATACACTAACAACGTACCATTGGAAACTGAATTTTTTAAAAAAATTTACAATCATTGAAAACATTGACATACTTAGATATGAATCTCATAAAATATGTATAGGATCTGTATGTTGAAAACTATAAGACACTGATCAAAGAAATCAAAGAGGGCCTAAATAAATGGAAATGCATACTGTGTTCATGGATTTGAAAATCCAACATAGTAAAGAAGTCAATTATCTTCAAATTGACATGTAGATTGAACACAATACTAATAAAATTCCTATCAGGATATTTTATATATATAGACAGGTCGATTCTAAAATTTATAAGGAAAAGCAAAAGATTAGAATAGTAATGTAGTTTTGGAAAAGAAGAAAATTCAAGGAATCACACTACCTGGCTTTCTTCAAAGTACTTGTCTTGTCTCTTTAATACTTATCAGGTAATTTTTAGACAGTCCCTCAATTTGTGTTTAACACACTAACTGCCACACTAGAAAAAAATTTTTTTCCTTGGGTCCGTGGTGTTTTATTACAAAAATAGAATAAAAACTTCAAAAAAAATAATCCTTTCTAATCTAATGAAAAATTTGTTATTTTTTATTATTTTCTGTGCATGAGTTATATGCAACTTAAAAAATAGTTCTTGCAGCTCCCAAGGTGAAGAGATGTGAGTTACATATGCTTCAGGAGGCCCCAGGCTCAAAACTAGCATGAGTTAAATACAACACACATGGCAGTTAATGTGTTAATATTTTCTTATGATTGGACTAGGATAATGGCTTTTGGGTAAGAATACTATTGAGGTGAAGTGCCCTTCTCATCACATCATATCAGAAGTTATATGATAGGACTTCTTACTGGAGATGTTAACCTTGATCACTTAGTTAAGATGGTGTGTATCAAGTTTCTCCACTATAAAATTACTGTTTTTCTCTTTCCATACTCTGTTCATTAGAAATGTATAACTAAATCCAGTTCACACCCAAGGGGAGGAGAATTAAGCTTCAACTCCTGGAGGGAAGAATATAAGAGAATACATTAAAATCTCTACAGTAACTAGTAAATATTTGGTGGGAAATACTTTGAGGCTATGCAAATATCCTTTTTCTCCTTAAAGTTTAGGCCTCTGATTATAGTATTAATCCATGGACCTTGCCTAGAGCAATTAGTACTATTGTGCTATTCTAATAGTGATTTTCTATTTCACTCATTCCTTCTACATTTTTATTTGGAATTCTTCTGTAATGAAGATTTGTTCCTTCTCCATTTATTTATTTATTCAATCATTTGTATCAGTATGGATTCATGTTTTTTTTTTTTATTTTTTGAGCTCTATTCCAATACAATTGCTATGTATTTTGTGACTCAAATTGCTTCAACTTAGCCATTGGGATCTCTTTCAGATTGGCTCCTGTGCACTTTTGATATGACACGCATCACTTTCTGCTCTAGAATCAGCCATTTTCCCACAGTTCCTGATTCCTTTTATTGAGAAATGGTATTTAGAAACAAAGGTCTGGATGCTGAGCTATTAGATTTTATAAAGTATCATTAATCAAGACACATAGATCAATGAAATAGAATAGAGTCCAGAAGTTGACCCACACAAATATGACCAGTTGGTTTTGGACAAAGGTGCAAAAACAATTTAATTGATAAAGAATATTATCATCAATAAATCATATGGGGAAAATTGGACAGTCATATGCAACAAAAATTAATATCTACTTAAACCTCATACCATATACAAAAATTAACACAAAATGGACCATGTATCTAAATATAAAATTTAAAACTATAAATCTTTTCCAAAAATACTTAGGAAACCTTGGGTTTGTCAATGACTTCTTAGACATGACACCAAAAGCACAATTCATAAAAGAAAAAATTGATAAATCAGACTTCATAAAAATTTAAAATTTTTGCTTTGTGAAGGACACTGTTAAGAGAATGAAAAGTTTCTCTAGATGCAATTTTGTATCCTGGAACATTTAAAAGAATATTTGTGGGAAAATTAATTTTATGAATAAAGTATATAGTTAGTAGTATATCACTAATGTTATTTTCTTAGTTTTGACAAATGTACTATGGTTATATTAGATGTTAACATTAGGTGAATCTGAGTGAAGAGTATATGGGATCTTTCTGTATTATCTTTGCAACTGTGATGTAAATCTAAAATCATTTCAAAATAAAAATGTTATTCAACAAAAAATGTATCTAAACCTAATAATAAAAAATTAGAGCCACTGTGCTTTAAGCTAAGCCAAAGAGGAGAGGCCAGAAGTTCATCCTCTTTGTTCCTGAGCTCTGAATCTCTGACGCAGCTTCTGAGGATCCTCTATAGAACCCCTGGATTCCTTTGAGTATGATTCTTCAACCATCAGACTTAATCATTAAAAATGTAAGATGGAAATAGAAGCCTAATTCAGGCTTCAATAAATGAAAATCCATTAGTTTCTCTTTATAATTAAGGTCTTTCCCTCTATCATACAAGATCATTAATTTGAATTGATATAATCTTTTCTCTACAAGGTCAAAGATATTGCTGCCTAGCATTCTGACCTTAGAACTTCAAATCACTTGACTCTCTGTTCAGGGTATCTTAAAAATGTCAAAGACAAAGTAATTGGCTTCTGTATACAAGAATAAGGAGGATTAGGCTATGATTTTGAGGATGCATGTATATTATAAAATGCTATCTTACGTTTGAATTTTCATGAGGACTCTTCAATGTCCTTAAAGCAATAAAATACTAACTTTTAAAAAAGACAACTACAAACTAGGAGAAAACATTTGCAGATCATATACCTCACTAAACGCTTCTGTCCAGAAAATATAAAGAACTCACTAAACAAGAAAACATACAACCGAATTTATAAATTGGCAAAAGTCATAGTCACTAAACCAAAGAGAATATACAGATGGAAAATTAGCACATGAAAAGGTGTACAGTATCACTGGTCATTTGGGAAATGCACATTACAACCACAAGAGATACCATTACACACCTATTTGAATCACTAAAAGAAAAAAATACTGATAATACCAAGTATGAGTAAGAATATAGAACTACTGGATCTCTCATATGTTGCCAGAATGAATGCAAAATTGTACAGCCACTCTGGAAAACAGTTTGGCAATTTCCTATAATCTTAAATATACACATTCTACATGACACAAGAAGTTCAGAGATGGAAAGCTGGAAAGATGTTGCTCCTATCCCATCCAAGAAAAATAGCTGAATAAACTTCAAATTAATGATTTTTCTTAGACTTTTCAGAGAACTGAGGTCATAGGGTAAATGCCATCCCAAAATCTGGAGAGAGATTGGCACCTGCAGGAAGACACAGGACTCAGGCACTAGGCTCACACAGAGAATCCAGAGAAAGTTCTCCCATGGTGCTGGCAAGGAGAAGAGAACAGCAGCCATTGCCAAACTCTATCCAAATGCATTTCCTCTGTCTCCCTTTCAGAGCAAAAAGTCTTAATCTGAAGCCACTGGTTACATTACTACAACTAGGTAAGATGGGCCTGGGTACAGTTTCAATCATGGCTTTCATATTTTCTCCCAATTGCGATGGATTTCCACCAGTGACCTCAGACAACAGATTTTCTTCAGTCTGCGAATTAAGGCTTTTATTCTATATGGGGGATTGAAGAAACTGGGCTGGGTGGAATTTCAACAGTGGCTGCTGTCTGCCTTCCTCAGGATTCTCCCCAGCCTTCCCTGTCAGGGCCTGCTGGGGTTGCTAGGGGAAAAGCCTGCTAGCAGGTACAAAACTACCATGGACTTCACACTCTCACACTAGCCCACACTCAGCCCGTAGCAATTTATTAGAAATTTCTACCTTAATTTTGTGGTGCTGTGTCTGCCTATTCATATCTGTCTCTCTGGATTTCAAGTTAGTTGTTTCCCCAGAAAACTCATTTCCCTGATGATTTCAAGAAAAGTATTTAATTTGCAGTTTGTCCAGCATTTTTCTTGTGGTGATGGAGGTGTTACTTCTTCTAGCTGTGTGTATATCCACACTGAAACCAGCCATCCTTTTGCTTCTATCCTACCTATATCATTATATTTGCAGACAGCATATAGTTAGGTCATGGTTTCTAACTTATTTTGACAATCTCTTTTAACTGGTGTGTTTAGACTATTTAAATATAATTTATTATTGATATATTTCGATTTAGACCTACCATTTTATTATTTGTTTTCTATTTGTTCCTTCTGTTTTTTCATTCCTCTGTTTTACCTTTCCTGCCTTGTTTTGGGCTATTTAAAACTTTCAGTATTCCATTTTAATATATCAATTGTGATTGTGACTATATCCTTATGTGTATAGTCATCTCTCAGTATCCATGGGAAATTGGTTTCAGGACCCCTGTGGACATCAAAATTAGCAGATGCTCAAGTCCCTTATATAAAATGATGTAGTATTTGTATATAACCTGTGCACATCCTCTTGTATACTTTAAATCATCTCTAGATTACTTATAATACATGATACGGTGTAAAAGCTATGTAAATAATTTTTATACTGCCTAAGCTGATGCCTATAAGAGTTTTTCCAACATTTTCTTCTAGAATTCTTATAGTTTCATGCCTTAGCTTTAAGTCTGTTATCCATTGTGAATTAATTTTGTGAGTGGTGAGAGGTGCGGATCCTGTTTCAGCCTTCTACATGTGGCTATCCAAATTTCCCAGCACCATTTATTGAATAGGGATTCTTTTCCCCAATGTATGTTTTTGCCTGCTTTGTCAAAGATCAGATAGCAATGGATTCATATCTGGCTTCTCTGTTCTGATCCATAGATCTGTCTCTGTTTTTGTGTCAGTACCATGCAGTTTTGCTTACTATAGCTTTGTAGTATATGTAGCTTGAAGTCTGGTAAAGTGATGCCTCCCCATTTGTTCTTATTACATAAGGTTGCATTGGCTATTAGGAGTCTTTTCTGGTTCCACATGAAGCATAGAATTATTTTTTCTAGGTCTGCAAAAAGTAACGTTGGTATTTTAATGGGGATTGCATTGAATCTGTAAATCACTGCGGGTAGTATAGACATTTTAACAATGTTGATTCTGCCGATCCATGAGCATAATGTTTTTCCATCTGTTTACATCCTCTGTGATTTCTTTCCTCAGTATTTCATAGTTCTCCCTGTAAAGGTCTTTCACTTCCTTAGTTAAATATATTCCCAGGCATTTTATTTTCTTTGTTACTATTGTGAAAGGTACTGCATCTTTGATTTGATTCTCAGCCTGACTGTTGTTGGTGTATATGAAAGCTACTGATTTGTGTACATTGATTTTGCAACCTGAGATTTTGCTAAATTTATTTATCAATTTCAGGAGTCTCTTGGTTGAATCTTCGTGGTTTTCTAGACATAAGACCATATCATCAGCAAAGAACAACAGTTCGACCTCTTCTTTCCCACTCAGATACCCTTGATGTCCTTCTCTTGTCTGATTGCTCTAGCTAGGACTTATAGCACTATGTTGAATAGAAGTGGTGATAGTGGGCAACCTTGTCTGGTTCCAATTCTAAGCAGAAATGCTTTCAACTTTTCCCCATTCAGTATGATGTTGGCTGTGGATTTGTCGTATATGGTTAATAATTTTGAGGTATGTCCCATCTATGCCTATTTTCTTAAGAGTTCTTCTCATAAAAGCGTACTGAATTTTGTCAAATGCTTTTTCTGCATCTATGAGACGATCATACAGTCTTTGTGTTTGCTTCTATTTACGTCGTGAATTACACTGATAGATTTTTGTACATTGAACCATCCTTGCATCTGTGGGATGAAGACCACTTGGTTGTGGTGAATTACTTTTTGATGTGCAGTTGAATTTGGTTTGCTAAGATTTTATTGAGAATTTTTGCATTTATATTCGTTAGAGATATCGGTGTGTAGTTTTCTTTTTTTGTTGTATCCTTTCCTTGCTTTGGTACCAAGGTGATATTGGCTTCATAGAATGCATTGAGGAGGATTCCTTCCTTCTCAATGTTATGGAATAATTTCTGCAGTATAGGTATTAGTTCTTTGTAGATTTGGTAGAATTTGGGTGTGAAACTATCTGGTCCAGGCCTTTTTTTTTTTTGGAAGAATTTTGATTGCTGCTTCAATTTCGGTGCTTGATATTGGTCTGTTCAGGAGTTCTATTTCTTTGTGATTGAGCCTAGGGAGGTTGTGTGTTTCCAAGAATTTGTCCATTTCCTCCACTTTTTCAAGTTTATGGGCATGAAGGTTTTTATAATATTCAAAGATGATGTTTTGTATTTCCATCATATAAGTTGTGATTTCTCCTTTTTCATTTCTGATGGAGCTTATTAATGTCCTTTCCTTTGTGCTTATGGTTAATATAGCAATAAGCCTGTCAATTTTGTTTATCTTTTCAAAGAACCAACTTTTTGTTTCATTAATCTTCTGTATAGTTCTTTTATTCTCGATTTCATTTAGTTCTGCTCTGAGCTTGATTATTCCTTTTCTTCTGCTGGGTTTAGAATTGTTTTGCTCTTCCTCTTCCAGTTCCTTGAAATTATTCATTAGATTGTTGATTCGTAGTCTTTCTGACTTTTGGATGTGACTTTAAGGCTATGAGTTTTCCTCTCAGGACTGCTTTTGCTGTATCTTACATATTTTGATAACTTGTTTCCCCACTATCATTTAGTTCAAGGAATCTTTTGATTTCCATCTTTATCTTCTCCTTGACCCAACTATCATTCATCAATAGGTTCTTAAGTTTCTATGACCTTGTGTTGAGATGAATGTTTCTGTTGGAATTGATTTCTAATTTTATTCCATCTGGTCTGAAAAGATGCATTGTATAATTTCTATTTTTTTAATTTGCTGAGACCTGTTTTGTGGCTTAGGATGTCATCAATTTTAGAGAAAGTTCCATGAGCTAATGAGAAGAACATATATTCAGTATTTTGGAGGTAGAATGTTCTGTAAATATCTGTTAGTCCCATTTGTACTAGAGTTCTGTTTAAGTCCGTTATTTCTTTGTTTAGTTTCTATTTGAAGGATCTGTCCAGTTCTTTTAGTGGAGTGTTGAATTCCCTGGTTATTATGGCATTGGTGTTTATCATTTTGTTTAGATCGAGTAGGATTTGCTTTATGTATCTGGGTGCTCCTGTGTTAGATGCATAAATATTTAGGATTTTTAAGTCTTCTTGTTGAATTTATAAATTTTACTTTTAAGCATTAAACATATTTTAAAGAACCCAAGAGAAGAATCATCTATTACATTTATCCAGATATTTATGATTTATGGGTCCCTAGATTTGAATCTTAGTTATGTGGGATCAGTATTGAAAGTATAAAGCCTTTGAATACTTTACCTGTGTTTGGGGTGCAAGGTCTCTGAAATCTTTGAAGTCTGTTTTGTAAGGTTTAAATAAGAGATATATGGGGATCTGTATTCAAGACGTGAGGTGTCTATAATTTTAGAGGGCCTGTGTCCCAAGTTTAGGTTGAGGCACTCAATGAGTATGGTCCTTGAACACTTTCAGTGGCTACACTCCAAGACTTTTTTATTTTAATTTTTTAAATCTTTTTTAAAAATTGATACAAAATATCATGAGTGGATTAAGAAAATGTAGTGTATACACACACACACATACACACACACACACACACACACACACCATGGAGTACTACTCAGCCATAAAAAGGGACGAAATAATGCCTTTTACAGCAACTTGGGTGGAACTGGAGACCATTTTCCTAAGTGAAGTATCTCAGGAATGGAAAAGCAAACACCACATGTACTCTCTAATAATTGGGAGCTAATCAATGAGCACACATGGGTACAAAGAGATGTAAAGTTCATTGGAAATCAAGAAAGGGGCAGGGGAGGAAGGGAGGGGTAAAAACCTACCCTTAAGGTACAATGAACACTATTCAGGTGATGGACACACTAAAAGCCCTGACTTAAGCGTTATAAAAGGTATCCATGTAACAAAAACATTTGTACCCCCTTAATATTTTGAAATTAAAAATTGATACAAAATAATAGTACATGTTTATGGGGTATATGTGATATTTTGATATATACATATAATGTGTAATGATCAAATCAAGGTAATTAGGATATCCATAACCTCGAACATTTATCATTTGTTTGTGCTAAAGAACATTCCAAATCTTCTCTTTTTGCTATTTTGAATATATGACAAATTACTGATAACTATAGTCCCCCTACTATGCTATCGAACACTAGAACTTATTCCCTCTCTCTAACTGTATGTTTGTACCCATTAACTGACATCTCTTCATCCCCCTGCCCCACTACCTTTCTCAGCCTCTGGTAACCACCATTCTACTCTCTACATCCATGAGATCAACTTTGTTCGTTTGTTTGTTTTTTTGTTTGTTTTTTAGCTCCCACATATGAGTGAGAACATGTGATATTTGTCTTTCTGTACATGGCTTAATATGCTCCAAGATTTTTGTTTGAGGTGTTTGGAATTCATGATCAGAGTGTGAGATCTCTGAACTCTTTGAGGTCTGTATCCCAAAGTTTAAGTCTGAAATTGTGAGTCAATGTTCAGTGTGCAACATCTCTGAAATTTTGAAGGTCTGTATTGTAAGATTTGAATCTGAGGTACTTGGATTTTTTAATTGACGTATAAGGTCTCTGAAATTTTAGAGGGCCTCTGCCCCAAATTTATGTCTAAGGCATTTAAGTCTGTGTTCAAGGAGTGAGGTCTTGAAATTTTGATGGTCTGTTTCCCAGATTTTTGTCTGAGGTATGTGGAGGTCCATGTTCATAAATGATGTTTCTGAACTCTTTGAGGAACTAGGTTCCACAATTTAAGTCTGAGATATTTAGGGATCTGTGCTCAGAGAGTGAGTTCTCAAATTCTTTGAAGGTCTATCTTAAGGTTTGAGTCCGAGGTGATTATGGGTCTATGGTTGGGTATCAGGTTTCTTAGCTCTTTGAGAGTCTATGACTCATGTGAGTCTGAGATACTTGAGTTAATGGTGTAAGGTCTCTGAAATCTTTGGGCTGTGTCCCAGTGTTTAATCTGATTAATACAGAGTGAGTGTTCAGGGTGTGAGTTCTGTGAATACTTTGAGGATCTGTATGCAAGGTATAAAGTATCTGAAATTTTAGTGTATTTTATATCCCAAGTTTGAGTCTGAGATATTTGGAAATCTTCATTCAAGGGGTGAGGTCTTTAAATTCTCTGAGGGTGTGTGTTCAAAGCATTTTGTCTTTTTTATTTTTTTGGAGGTTCATGTTCAAGCTGTAAAGTTTCTCAACTCTTTGAGGGTGTGTGTTCCAAAGTTTGACTGTGAGATAGTTAGGGGTCTGTGCTCAAAGGGTGAATTTACTGAATTATTTCAGGATGTGTCCCAGTGTCTGAATATGGGGCAACTAGGAGTCTGTGTACAGGAATTGAGGCCTCTGAACTGTTTTAGGGTCTATGACTCAAGGTTTAATTCTGAAGTTTTTGGATGTCTTTGTTCAGTGAAAGATGTCTCTGAAATCAACGGAGGTCTGTTTCTGAAGGTTTAATTCTTAGGTATTAGGGGGTCTGTGTTCATTTATAGAGTCTCTGAACTTTTGGATAATCTGTGTCCCAAGTTTTTAATGTGAGATATTTGGGATCTGTTTTCAGGGTGTGAAGTCTATAAACTGTTAGAGGGCCTCTATTCGAAGTATTCAGCCTGAGTTATTTGAGGGTCCATATTCAGGGTGTGTAGTCTCTGAAATTTCAAGAGTCTCTGTTCTGAGCTTTGATTCTGAGTGGTTTGAAGGTCTGTGTTCAGGGTGTGAGGTCTCTGAACTCTTTAAGGTCTATGACTCAAAGTTTTGACTTTGAGGTACAGTATTTAGTGATCTTTGTTCACATTGTGAGGTCTCTGAAGTCTTTGAGGATTTATATTGTAAGTTTTGTTTTGTTTGTTTTGTTTTTTTGAGACAGAGTCTCACTCTGTTTCCCTGAGTAGAGTGCTGTGGCATCAGCCTAGCTCACAGCAGCCTCAACTCCTGGGCTCAAGTGATCCTCCTGCCTCAGCCTTCCAAGTAGCTGGGACTACAGGTGCGCACCATGACTTCTCACTCTTGCTCAGGCTGGTCTCAAACTCCTGAGCTCAAGTGATCCTCTCACCTTGGCTTCCCAGAGTGTTAGGATTACAGGCGTGAGCCACCACACCCATCCTATATTGTAAGGTTTTAATCAAAGGTCATTGTGAGTCTGTGTTCAGGGTGTGAGGCCTCTGAAATCTTCTGCTGTCTTTGTTTTAATGTCTGAGTCTGAGGATTTGAGGGGTCTCTGTTCAGGGTGAGAGGTCTCTTCAATCTATGGGGATATGTTTCTAAGTTTAAGTTTCACATATTTGGAGGTCTGTATTCATGGTGCAAGGTTTTTGTACTTTTAGAGGATCTGTGTCCCAAGGATCCAGCCTGAGTTATTTGGACGTCTGTAATTCAGGGTTTGAGGCCTTTAAAATTTTCAGAGTTTCTGTTCCAATTTTTTAGTCTTACAGATTAAGAGGCCTGGATTCAGGATATATGGTCTTTCAACTTTCAGAGGGTCAAGTCTCAAATTTGGGTCTGAGGTATTTGGGGACCAGTGTTCAGGAAGTAAGGTCCATGAGTTCTTTCAAGGTCTTTGTTCCAAGTTTTTTGCTTGAGGTGTTTGGAAGTCCATGTTCAGGGTGTGAGGTCTCTGATCTCTGTACAGGTGTATGTTACAGGTTTTGAATCTGAGATTCTTAGGGGTGTGTGCTCATGTTCTTTTAAATCTTTCAGGGTCAGTCCAAAAGTTTGAGTCTCAGGTAACTGGTGGTCTGTATTCAGAGTATAAGGTCTCTGAATACTGTGTGGTTCTGTGCTCAGGATGAGGGGTCTCTGAAATGTTTCAGAGTCTGCATTGTAAGGTTTGAATTAGGGGTATTTGAGGGTCTGTGATCAAGATGTGAAGTCTGAAATTTTAGGCTTCGATCCCAAGTTTTGGACATATTTTTGCTCTGCATTCAAAGAATGAAGTCCTTGAAATAATCTTTTAAGTTCTGGGTTCCAAGTTTTTTTGTCTGAGTTGTTTAGATATTCCTGCTCAGGGTTTGAGGTCTCTGATCTCTTTGGGAATCTGCATTCAAAGGATTGAAACAGAGGTATTTGGGGGTCTATATTTGCAGGCTACAGTCTCTGAAGACTTTGAGGGTCTGTGTTATAAGATTTGAATATAAGGTACTAGTGGGTCTCTGTCTTTTTTTGAAGATTTAAATCTGAAATATTTGGGAGTCTGTGTTCAGAGGGGTGTCTGAAATTCTGAGAGTCTCTCAGGTTTGAGTGTGAGGGATTTGGAGGTCTGTGTTATGTGTGCACGTTCTCTGAAATCTTTGAGGCCTACGTCCCTAGGTTTGAATCTGAGGTATGTGGGTATCAGTGTTCAGAGCGTGAGTTCTCTGAATAGTCTGTGGGTCTATGTTCAGAGCATGAGCTCTCTGAATTCTTTGAGGGTCTGTGTCTTAAAGTTTTAATTGATGTATTTAGGGATCTGTGTTTAGTGTGTGAAGGCTCTGAAATCATTGAGGGACTTTGGTACAAATTTTAAATATGAGATGCTTCTGGGGGTCTTTATTCAGGGTGCGAGGATTATTACTCTTTGAGGTTGCCAGGGCAGGATTGTGGGAGACAAGAATATGCCTCCCCAAAATATGGAGTATTGTTGAGCTGAAGACAATTAAGAAAATACAGATATAGGAGAGCTCTCTACCCTCCATTTGCCTATAAGCAGGACTTAGATTTACAAAAGGTATCCTGCCCCTCTCTACTAGGGAGAACAAAGGTTAACCACTAAAGACAACTTTAGACCCCAGCCTTAGACAGCCTGGATTTCATTCTGGAGGGATTTATATTGGCAGGCTTTGCTAGCTAGCCTTTATCTGCCATTTGTTTTCTTTTCCCCAAGTTGCTAACTGTAGTGACTCAAAGCCCTTTTCCTTTGTCTTGTCACTTCTCTAAAAATTTGCTTTTCTTCGTTGAAGATGCTATATAAGCTGGAATTCAAAGCCACCTCTTTGAGAACTGCTCATTCTCTCTGTTTCTCCTGTGTGTATATGAAATATACATGTTTAAAAACTTCTGTTTGTTTTTCTCTTGTTCATCAGTCTTTTGTAATAGGGGTCCATTCAAACTAAGAACCTATTGAGGGTTATTACTATTCCTCTGTAGGGTCTTAGGTGTTTGGTGGTTTGTGTTCAGGATATGAGGTATCTGACTCTTTGAAAGGTGTGTGTGTGTGTGTGTGTGTGTGTGTGTGTGTGTGTGTGTGTATGATTGAGTCTGAGGTATTTGAGCATCTGTGTTTAAAATCTTCATGCTGTGAAATCTTCCAAGATTTGAGACAAGGAGTTTTGTGTCTGTGTTCTGGGTGTAAGTACTCGCAAATCTTTTAGGGTCTGTGTTTTAATGTTTATATAATATATATGGGTTATTTTTTTAAAGGAGTTAAGTTCTCTGAACTCATCGAAGGTCTGTGGTCCAAGGTTGCAGTTTAGGTGTTTGGAATCTACGTTCAGGATGTGTAATATCTGGATTTTTTCGGGCTGTGTGTCACAAAGTTTGAGTCTCAGGTGTCTGTAAGGTAGTGCACTGGGTTTGAGGTCTATGAATTTATTGAGGGTCTGGGTTCCAAATGTTGAATCACCAGTATTTGGAGATGTGTGTTCAGGTTGTCATGACACAACACTCTCATGGTGTGTGTTCCAAGGTTGGAGTCTGAGGAGTTTGGGGTCTCTTTTCAAGATTAGATGTGTCTGACCTCTTTGAGGCTTGTTTCCTAAGTTTGTTTCTGAGGGGTTTTTTTGGTGTCTGTGTTCAGTGTGTGAGGTCTCTGACCTTTAGAGAGTCAGTGTTCCAAGATTTGTGTGTATGATTGTGACATAGTAAGAAATATATATTTGGTCTCTGAAGTATATATTTGGACATATCCTTGATGAGATAAGGGACTTCCCATCCTGAAGTGTTTTATGTCTGAGTTCAGGGTTTGAACTCTTTGATCATCTGTGCTCCAAGGTTTTAGTCAGAGGTATTTTGACATGTGTAATGAAGGTGTAAAAAGGATCTGAATTCTTTGAGTCTGTGTACTAAAGCTCATGACTGAGGTATTTAGAAGTCTGTGCTCAGGCTATGAGGTCTCTGAATTTTTTGAGAGTCTGTGTCACAAGGTTTGATTCTGAGGTACTCATTGGGAGTCTGTGTTACAAGGATTTAGTCTGAGGTGTTTGGGTGTTTGTGTTCAGGGTGTTAAATCTTGGAAATCCTTGAGAGTCTGTGTCCAAGGTATGACTCTGAGGTATTTGGGGTCTTGTTCATGGTGTGGAGTTTCTAAATTCTTTGAGTGTCTGTGTTCCAAGGTTGGAGACTGAGATATTTAGGGTCTATGATTAGGGCATGTGTTTGCTGAAATCTCTGAGGGTATGTTTTCCATGGTTTGAGTCTGACTTATTTGGGTCTGTATTCAGGGTGTTTGGTCTCTCAATGCAGAGGGCCTTTGTCCCAAGTTCTCATCTAAAGTAACTGATGTCCAAGTTCAGAGTACGAGGTCCTTGAAATCTTTGAGTATCAGTTCCAAATGTTGTATCTGAGGTATGTGTAATCTGTGTTAAGGATGTTAGTTCTGAAATCTTTGGGGACCTGTGTTTTATGATTTGAGTCTTAGGTATTTGGGAGTCTCTGTTCAGGGCATGAAGTCTCTAAACTCTTTGACAGTCTGTCTCATTGTTTGATTTCAGGTATTTGAGCATTTGGGTTCAAGGTGTGAAATCTCTGAACCTTTGTGACACAAAGTCTAGGTCTGAGGTGGTTGTAGGTCTGTATTTAGGGTGTGAGTTATCTGAATACTTTGTGGGTCTTTCTTCAAGGTGCAAGGTCTCTGAAATTTTAGATGGTCTGTGTCCCAAGTGTGGGTCTGAGGATTTGGGGTCCTTTGGGGGAGTGAGATCTCTAATATCTTTGAGAGTCTCTCCCAAGGTTTGAATCTTAGGTATTGGTGGAGGTTGTTCCAGGTGTGAAGTCCCATAAATCTATGAGGTTCTGTGTCTCAAGCTTTAAGCCTGAGGTAACTGGGGTAACTATATTCAGGGTATGACATCTCTGAACTCTTTGAGGGTCTGTGTTCCAAGAGTTGAGTGTGAGGTTATTGGTGGTTTAGTTCAGGAAGTGAAGTCTATGAGTTCTTTAAAGGTCTGTTCCAAAGTTTGAGTTTGAAGTACCTGGGGAATCTCTTTCCGGGATATGACCTCTCAAATCTCTAAAGCTCTCTCCCAAGATTTGAATCTGCAGTGGTTTATTTTTAGGGTGTAAAATGTCTTAATTCTTTCAGGGCCTGTGTACCAACATTTTATTCTGAGATATTTGGGGATTTTTCAGGCAGGGAGGTTTCTGAACTCATTTTGGGCCTCTTCCAAGATTTGAACCTGAGATATTAAGGACTGAGTTTAAGTAAGGTGTGAAGTCCTGGAACTTTTAAATGTTCTATGCCCCAAAGTTTGAGTATTAGGTAGTTGAGGGTTCATATTCAGGATATGAGGTCCTTGAAATCTTTGAAAGTCTGTTTTTATACATTTTAGTCTTAGGTGTTTGGGAATCTGTGTTCAAGGCATGTGAGGTCTTTGGATTCTTTTAGGGTCTATGTGCCAAGTTTTGAGACTTAAGTATTTGGCATGCTCTGGTCAGGGTGTGAGTTCTCTGAACTTTCTGAGGGTCTATGTTTCAAGATTTGAGTCTGAGGTGTTGGGCAGTCTGTGTTCAAAATATAAAATCCCTGAAAATCTTTTGAGGGTCTGTTTTCCAAGTTTTTGATGTCAGGCATACGTGGTCTGTGTTCAGAGTATGAGGTTCCTGAATCCTTTGTCGGTATGTATACCATGGTTTGAATCTGAGGCTTTGGGGGTCTGAGTCCAGGGTGTGTTGTCTCTGAACTTTTGAGGGTCTGTGTACCAAATTTTAAGTCTTAAGTATTTAGAGTACTCGGGTCAGGGTTTGTGGTCTCTGACTTTTTCAGGGTCTATGTTGAAGATTTCAGTATGTGATGTTTGAGACATCTGTGTTTAAGATTCATCAAAATCTCTGAGGGTCTGTTTTCTAGGATTTGAATCTTAGGTATTTGTTGTCTATGTTCAAGTTGAGAACTCTGAATTATTTGAGGGTGTGTGTTCCAAGCTTTGAAGCTGAAGTTTGGGGGTCCATATTCATGGTGTAAGGTCCCTGAACTCTTTAGAGTTCTGGTCTAAGGTTTGAGTCTGAGCTACTTGGTGGTCTGTGTTCAGGAAGTGAGGTTTCTGAACTCATTTAAGGCCCTTTACAAGATTTGAATCTGGGATATTTAGGGACTGTGTTTAAAGGGTATTTTTAGAGGGTCTGTATCCCAGGTCTGAGTCTCAGGTATTTGTTGAGTCTGTGTTCAGGATATGAGGTCTCTGAAATCCAAGGCTTTAATCTGAGATATCTGGGAGTCTGTGTTCAGGTTAGGAGGTCTCTGAAATATTTGGGGGTCTGCGTCTCTAGGTTTGACTCTGAGACATTTAAGTGTCTTTGTTCAAGGTGTGAGGGCTCTGAATTATCTGAACATCCTTTTCATGTCCCAGGGTTTTAGTTGTATGTAACTCAGGGTCTGAGTTAATGGCATGTGGTATCTGAACCCTTTGAGCATTTGTCCCAAGGTTTGAGTCTGAGATATTTGATAGTGTGTCTTCAGTGTATAAAGTCTCTGAACTCCTTCAGGGTCTATATTTCAAAAATTTGATTCTGAGGTTTGGAGGGTCTGTATTGGTGTGGGGTCTTTTAACTCTTTGGAGTTCTGTGTTCCAAGGCTTGATTCTGAGGTAATTGGGGGGATCTGTTTTTAGGGAATGAGGTTTCTGAACTCATTTAGGGACCCTTCCAAGATTTAAGTCTGAGGTATTAAGACTCTGTTCAGAGTGAAATCTCTGAACTTTTAAAGGGTCTGTGCCCCAAGATTTGAGTTTGAGGTATTTGAGGTTTGTATTCAGGTTGTGTGGCCTTTTAAGTCTTTGAGATTCTGTGTTCTAAGGTTTGAGTTTGAGGAAAATGGGTGTCTGTATTCAGTGTGTGAAGTATCTGAACTGCTTTAGGGTCTTTGTCCCAAGTTTGAGTCTAAGGTCTTTGGAGTCTAAATTTAGTGTGTGAGGTGTATTTGAGTATCTGTGTCCCCAGTTCTTAATCTGAGGTGTTTGGGGGTTCATGTCAGAGTATGAGGTTCCTAAACTCATTGAGTATCTGTGTTTTAAGATAGTCTTATTAGCTGGGCATGGTGGCACGTGTTTATAGTCTTAGCTACTTGGGAGGCTGAGGCAGAGGATCACTTGAGCCCAGGAGTTCAAAATTACAGTGATCTTTCATCATGTCACTGCACTCCAGCCTGGGAGACAGAGCAAGACCCTATCTAAAACAAAAATCTTTGGTATTGGTGTTTGTTGACTTGTTCAAGGTGTGATGTCTTTGACATCTTTATGGGCCTTTATTACAAGGTTGAGTGTAAGGTTTGGGGGGGTCTGTGTTCAGGGTATGAGGGTCTCTGAATTCTTTGGAGTTCTGCATTCCAAGATTTGAATCTGAGGTAACTGAATGAAGTACCATTTCCTATTGATAGGTCCTATAAATACATAGCCAAGGGGTAGAGGGAACTTTTTTTAAAAATCATGAGCACATTTCCAAAATTATGTCTGTAAATTAAAACACCCTAAATAAAACCTTGCTTGCTATAGATTTCCATTATATTTTCAAAGGAGAAAAAATTTGTCTCAAAGATAGCATAATGGTTGTTTTTAAAATGCAGCACGTACTTGGCAGGAAAAGTGTTTCTGGGAAAAATATATTGTTTATAGTAATACAGATATGTCTTCCATTAGCAGTTGTTTTTAGAAGAAGAACTCTTGTGTATATCATATTATTCTAAACCAAATTATGCTCCCACTCCCAGTGTATTAAAAAATCAGGACTGTGTTTAAAGAACACCTCAAATGCCAAATCCTGTACAAAATTCTCTTGGTCTTGTAGATGCTAAAATGTTACCTAAAACTTTTCTGAAAATCCAGCCCACTCACCACGCCTACCTCTTGTTCACCCTTCTTCACCCCTGTGGCATTATCACATGTGTATTTTTTTGTAAGATTTAGTTTTATGCTGTCTGCTATGTTTTGTTTCCTCTCTTTAGTTTTCTTGTTTTTAGTCTAGTTAGAGGTTTGTCAATTTTGTTAATCTTTTCAAAGATCTGTTTTGGATTTGTTAATTTTCTCTATAACGTTGATTCCTGACCTTATCTTTATTATTTCCTTCCTTCTTGTTACTACTAAGGTTAACTTCAGTCTTCTTTGATCCAGTTTCTTAAGGGGAAACCTTAGATAATTTATTTTATATGCTTCTCCTTTTCTAATATTATCATTTAAAGCTATAAATTTCCCTCTAAGTATCTCTTTAGTGCAACCCCTAAATTTTGATCTGTTCTACTTTCATTGTCAACTCAGCTCAAAGTATTTTCTAATTTCCCTTGTGATTTTGTCTTTGACCCGTGAATTGTTTAAAAGTATGTTGTTAAGAGCAAGACCTTATCTCAAAAAAATGTCGTTTAATTTTCATATATTTGGAGATTTCCAATATATACAATAATTGATTTCTAATCTAACTATGATCATAGAACATATCTTGTATGACCTTGGTCCTTTAAAATTTATTGAGGTATGTTTTAAGGTCTAGCTTATCCTGGTGAAATGTACCATATGCACTTAAAAAGACTTATATTCTGTAGTTATTGGATGGGGTGTTCTGTAGATGTCAGTTAGGTCAAGGTGGTTGATAGTGATCTCCAAACCTTCTATGTCTTCTATAATCTTTTTGGTCTAGTTATTTTATCAAGTAGGGAGGGTGTTAAAATCTCCTACTACAATTCTGTCAGTATTTGCTTTATGTATATTGAGACTCTGTCATTAGGTATATGCCATTTATAATTGTTATGTCTTCCTTAATCATTATGACATTTCCCTTTCATCTGTGATAATGCTATCTTCAAGTCTATTTTATCTGATTTATAATATTCACTCCAGCCTTATGTTTTTTTTCTTGCAGATAGTATAACTTTTTCCATCCATTTACTTTTGAACTCTGTGTATCTTTATATTTAAAGTATGTCCTTTATGTGTAGCATTTAGTAGGGACTTTATTTATTGTTTTTTATTTATTATTTATTGCTTTATATTCTATACATCTCTACATTTTAATCGAATACCATTAACACTTAATGTAATAATTGACAGGGTTGCATTTAGGGCTATCATGTTATTGAGAAGGGACTTATTCTGTTTATTCCTTCTGGGTTTTGTTTTGTTTTGTTTTGCTTGTTTATCTGTCCTTTCCCCCATTTCCTGCCTTCTTTTGGATTATTTGAATATTTTTTGTCTTCCATTTAATTTATCTGTTGGCTTTTTGATTGTTTATCTGCTCGTGTGTTTTTTGGTCTTATTATTGGGCTTATAATATATCCATCTAATCTTTCACAGTATCTAATTTGAATTTATATCTTATTACTTTAAGTACTTATTTTGGGTTTAATTTGCTCTCATTTTTCTAGTTTCTTAAGATGGAAGTTGAGGACATTACTTTGGGAACTTTCTTCTTTTCTTATTTTTGGTTTGTTTTCTTGTTTTGGTTTTTTTTATTGATAAATAAAAATTGCATATATTTATGGTATATGACATGATATTTTTGATATATATACACATTATGGAATGGCTAGATCAAGCTAACTAACATATACATTACCTCACATAGATATCAATTTTTGTAGTGAGAATATTTAAAATCTACTCTCTTAGCAATTTTCAAGTATATAATACATTGTTATTAATTATAGTCTATAACTTTCTTAGCTATGCATTTCTTCTTTTCTAATACAGGAGTTTAGTGCAACAAATATCCCTCTAAGTATGCCTTTAAGGGCATCCCACAAATTTTGATATATGGTATTTTCACTTTAATTTAGCTAAAAATACTTTTAATTTCCCTTTTGATCCATGGGTTACATGGAAGTATGTTATTTAGTTTCTAAATGTTTGGAGATTTTCAAGAGATCTTTATGTTATTGATCTCTAATTTCATTAGAGTCAGAAAACAGACTTTGTATGACTTGAACCATTTTAAATGTATTGAGATCTATTATACAGTTCAGAATATCTTGGTACGTGTTCCATAGGCACTTGAGATGAGTATGTAATCTCCTGTTGTGTGGTGTGTTCTATAAATGTCCATTAGATCAACTTGGTTGATAGTCTTGTTCAAATCTTCTATTTGCTCATTGATTTTCTGTCTACTTGTTCTGTCAATTATTGAGAAAGTGGTATTGAAACCTCTAACTGTGACTGGGGATGTACCTATTTATGCTTATAGCTCTGTTAGTTTTGGAAAGGGTGATTCTGGCTCCTGTTACTCGATCTTGGACAGAAGCAGAGGTCTACTACTTCATGTGAAATGCAGAAACACTGCAAACACATAAAACATATAATTCCCTTTACTGTACTTGGTTACAGTGGTTATATGTAATTAATATATATGAAAACTCTCATCAAACAATAATATAATTTTTGGTTTAAACATACATATTTTAGAACTTAAGAGGAACAATTTTTTTTATATTTACCTAGGTATTTATTGTTTCTGTTGCTCTTCCCTTATTACTGAATATCTACATTTGTCTCTTATATTAAATATCATTTCCCTTCAGCTTAAAGAACTTCCTTTAGTATTTCTTATAGAACAGGACTATTGTTTCTTTCATCTGAGAACGTCTTTAGTTTGCTTTCATCACTGAATGATATTTTCACTGGAAATACAACTCTAGGTTGACAGTTCTTTTCTTTCAGGACTTTAAAGATGGTGTTCTTGTGGGAAGGGGAGGAGGAGATGGGTGAAATCAACCTAATGGGTACAATGTACACTATCTGGGTGATAGGCATACTTATAACTTTGACTCAAGCAGTACAAAAGCAATCTGTGTAACCCCAAATCATTTGTACCCCCATAATATTCTGAAATTTTTTAAAAATGGCATTCCACTAACTTCTGGACTTCATGATTTCTCATGAGAAATCTGAAGCCTTTTGAATTGTACCTGTATATGTAATGTACAATTTTTTTCTGGCAACTTACAAACAGTTTTTCTTCATCTTTGGTTTGATTATGATGTGTCTGAGTGTGGTGGTCTTTCACCAAATTTGGGGAGTTTTCAGCCATCATATCTCTCTAAATATCTGTTCCTATCTCCTTTTTCTCTCCTTCTAGAACTCCAGTTACACTGATGTTAAAGCTTTTAATATCATACCATTGGTCCCTGAGAATCTGTCCATTTAAAAAATAATGTCTCTGTCCTACAAATTGTATAATTTCTATTGATCTAGGTTCAGGTTCACTGACTCTTTCCTTTACTATCTCCACTATCCTATTTTAACCCATACAGTGAAATTTTTATTTCAAGTATTTTACTTTTCAGTGCTAATATTTCCATTTAATTCTTTCTTAAATTTTCTATTTCTCTGCTGAGAATTCCTATGCTTCATTAATTTAAAATCTCCTTTCATGGAGCACAGTTAAAATAGCTACTTTAAAGTCTCTGTCTGGAATCTTTAACATCTGGTTCATCTGGTGATAGCATTTGTCTTTTCCCTTGAGAATTAGTTGCATTTTGCTAGAATTTTTTTTTTTTTGCATTTCAAGTAATTTTGTGTTTTTTGTTTACTATTATTATTATTTTATTTTATATCTGTAAGGTGTATAACATGATGTTTTGATACTTATACACAATAAACTGGTTACTATAGTCACAAAATTTTGGTTTGTGCCTTGGGCATTACATATGTTAGTGTTGTACCAGAACTTCTGTCTCTGTGGTGGTTCTAATCTCAGTTTAGTTAAGTTTTTGCTACTTTGGTTTGTGTCTGTTCTGTACATGTATAGTTCAGATGTTAGTCTTACACCGGTGAAGGCAGCTCAAATATCAACTCAGTTCCCTCAGTCTTTACTACACTGGTCTTGGACTGTTCCACACATACATAGCTCAGGGGCCAGGCTGAGATTTGTGCAGGATTCATGTGGATCCCTACTTTTGGTTCCTATGGGGGGGGGCGGAAAATGGTGTTTCTATCAGAGTATTAGTCATCCACGCCACCTGGTGTTGGGCCAAAGTCATGAAAGAAAAATAAAAAGATCCAGTAATCTCATCGAGTTACTACTGTAAATTTTGCCTCACCTCCACAATCCAACTGCGTTAGCTTACTTTTCAGAATCCTCAAGTGGTTGGGTTTTTTGTAATTTGTTCCAGAATTTTGAGTACTAGTTAACCAGAGGGAAGGGCTGTAATGAATTTATGTTACAATAGTGAACCGGAGCCCCCCAATTTAATTATTTTTAAAAATGGAAATTTCAGCCTAAATTTTGCCAGAAATTTGAGAAATTCTTTTTTCAATTTTAATAATTTTATTATAAAATAACAATAAAATAGTCATATTTAACCTTGGTTTTACAAATGTATCCAGCCCTCACCTCCAATTTTATCACAAATGCATCTATACAGGGATCAGGCCCTGTACACTGGTGAAACAAGATTGAGTAAGATGTTAGCACTGACCCCAAGGAAACCAAAGTATAGTGGGGGATCCTAAAAAGCTCACAGATGGTTTAAAACCAAGTAAAATGAAAAGTAATACAGAGAGTAGCCCAGATGGGTAGGGGTGTGAAGGGATATAGAGAATGCACTGGATCAAAAACCTTACCCTTAGTAATACCCTAAATACTCCATTTCTATGTGCCTGGGTAGGAGCCAATGCCATCTGTGGCTTGAATCAAGCCCCCATCATCTTCTCCGTATGTAGTCACAGTCATTATCACCTTCATATTTTCTCTTCATTGCATTTGTGGACTCAGTGGCTGTGGCTAACTTGTGATGGAACCATACAGTGGATGATAATAGTGTTTTTGGCCAAGTCACTGAAGGATGAATCATAACACTTTGGCCTGCAGGTGGGATAGGATCTGCTGGCTGGAACTGCATGGATCAATCAGGGAACACCAAGTTCTTCTATCCTGCCTTCCTCATACCAAAGCCTATTGCCTGCCCCTGGGTACCACCCTATAGCCTAGATATAGAGAAGGGTTGGTACAAAGAAATGGCTGTGGAGGACAGTGAGTATGTGGCCACAGCAAACCAAGAGTAGGTGTTTGCATGAGGCTGGGTAGAAGCTCGGAGGAGGAGACAGAGACTTGAGACAACCAACTTATAGACAAGTAGTCCCTGTCTCCATGAAGGGTTGTTGTAGATCCACTGCCAGGGGTGAGGTGGCCCTTGTATTTATCCCCCACTACCCAACACACACACAGTAGTTTGTCTTGAAATGGATGGCCCCTACCCATTGGTGCCTCCCAAAGTGGGCTGTATCATTACCACTCCTGGGGAGGCCTGTTCCATCCCTCACTCCTCATTCCCACCCTCATGTGCTCTAGGGAGGAACCCCTGGACGGGCTGTTCCACTGTCTATGTCCAGTGAATCATTCTATCTCCAGCTCCACCAACATATCTAAATGGACTCATCCCTTAATGTGTCCCCTGCCATGCTTTCCCTTGGACCATTCCAACTTTGTCTTCCCCAACATATCCTCAAATGGCTCATCTCAGTACTCTACCCTGAAGATCTTACAGAGAGCAAAAACCAAGGTGTCCAGATCCCTGATGCAGAAACTCCAACCCAGGAGTAGTGTTTAGGATAGGAATTCTTCCCCCCCCACCAGTCAGTACTGCATCTCAAATCTTTATTCTGCTGTAAATGCTACCTCTGGTCACTCACTGATTTCTAACCTGAAAAAAAATGTCAAAACAAATTGCTACCCTGAAACATTCAGAGGACTGAGAGAATGAGCCTTTAGAAAAAGCTTTTATTAAATTATAAATGAAACAAAGGATAATTAATATACACTAAGAAAATGCAAATAAACAAAAATCATTATTTAAAATTATACAGAGCTTCACCCTCCAGAATACCACTTAATATGAGGTATAGTTTCCTTCTAGGCTTTTGCTATGCATTGCTAAAAGCAATGCTTGGCCAATATTAAACATCAATAAGTGTGAGCTTTTATTCTGATATCTTTTCACTTCTCCATTCTGAGCTTATTGCTTTTTCCTTCCTCCTTCCCTCCCTCTTACCTCTTCATGCTTCTGGCCCTGTCCCCACACTCACAGCCTCTCATTCATATCCCACCCAACTGTTATAAGCTGAGCTCTCTTTATTCACTGTTGTCCTGAGATCAAGAACCCTGGGCCACCCGCTGTTCTTCCCCCATCAGGGCAAGATTCCTACTTAATGAAATGACTTCTTTGAAGTTCCCCTAAAACCCAAATCTGATTTTTGTTTAGAGTAAAGGAAATGATTGAATGTGTGAATGCACTTCAGGAATGACTGAGTGGAGGCAGAATTTTGAGTTAACAGAGAACACGAGACTGCAGGAGCTCACACAGTTAGCCCCCATCATCAGGATTGGCTACTGTTGACTGATATCTCTGATCCCTGCAGGAGGTAGGGAAACAGGGAGGAGTCGGGAACAATATCCTTTGCAGGCTGACCACTGATACTCAGAGGTGAGTTCAGATTCACGTTCCAGCACCAATGCCACATCTCCTCTGTAGTGAATGCTGGCCCAGCATCCAAGGCGCCTGCAAACAACTAGTGGCCAATGAGAGCACAACGTGCACGGTAGAGGGTGTGAGACTTATGGGTACTTCTGGAAATCTGCTGCAACTGAGCAGAACTGTGACATGAGGGTTCTCTACTTCCAATCAGAGCCCAGGAAGATCCTTGACTCCTATTTCCCTCATCCCAGAGCCAATGTCTGCCTAAGGGTGCATGGTCCTGAGGCCAAATTGAGGTGGACAAACCAGTGGGGAGGGATACTTAGACCCAATAGTGGAGGCCACAGAATAGGTGGACATCAAAGCTGAAAAGCGGGTGTTCTGCCTAGAGCCCAGGTGGAAGCGAGCGGGATGGGGTTGTAAGATTCCCGCCTCCATCAGGGATGGTATTGTTTCACGCCCCTCCCCATCCTACAGTTTACCGCTCCAGCACAACCCCTCCCCTCAGTGGACTGTTCCATCCTTGTGTCGCCCAGCACTACATTAGTAGAATGCTCTATCCCCAGCTTCCTTCCCAATCACTCAATGGAATCCTCTGTCCACATCAACCTCACATAACCTGGACTGTCCCTCCCTGTTTCCACACCCCAGCAAGTGGAAATGAATTGATCCAAACCCTAAATAGCTTGTAGACAGCAAAGGCTAAAGTTCTAGTCCTTTGCCTCAGAACTTCATCCTGGCTTGTGGTTCAGAGCGCTGTACATGGGATTTAAGCCCTAGACCCAAAAGAGGACCCAGTATTCCTGCCCCAGGGCAGTCAAGCTTCAGGGCCTTTGCATCAGCTAGGCCCTGTGTCAGTCCTCCCTTCACACAGCCCTGCACTTGACTGATTGCCTACCTGTTTCCAAGGCTCTGTTCAAACATCACCTCATCTGAGAGTCTCTTCTTGATCACCCCAAATAAAATACCCCATACTCTGCATCATCCCTGCTGTCCCTTAAACATGCTTTATTTCCCTCTCTCTCTTCTTCTGCCCTCATCCCTGGAGTAAGGGCTAGATGTTTTCAGGCCAGCCAAAGAAGGTTGGATTCCTACAGAAGGCCCAGTAGAGGAGGACTTGCCTGGCCCCTTTACCAACAAAAACATGAACCATATGGGGTTAGGGGTTATCTCTGCCTGCCCTGACCAGTCCCATATTCAGCCAAGTGTAGAGATCCCCTCCCTCCACCTTTCTGACATCCTCCCATCATCTTGAGGTCCCCAGGCCTCAGGATTAGGCCTGCTGTCGCCACCTCGAATGGTTCCTTTTCCACACAAGACCCCCATGGGCTAAAAGAATCCCATCTCAGACCAGAACTCAACAATAGTAATCTGATTGTTTTGCATGTCACAGAAAAAGACAGAAGACAATCTGATTGTTCATGCATGGGGGATGGGGAGCTAATAATGGATTTTCATTCTCACAGCATGAGAAACAGTGGGCAGAGGGGCAGAGGTTAATAAGTGGACTGTTAGAAAACAATCTCCAAAGTGCATTGTTCAGTGAAACGACTGAAGGTCAGTGTGTCTCCACTTGGGGACAGCAATGGAGTGGGAGTGGATATAATGTGTACACACACACTAGTATGTGTACCAACCCTCTCAGGAGAGACTCACAAGAAACTGGTCACCATGGCAACAGGACAGGGGAAGGAAGATTATTTCCAGTGTATTCTCTTTTGGTGCATTTATGTTTTGTATGATGTGTGTGTGGGTGAGTTTATTCCCTATACAAATTATTATTTTTTTAGTTCTAACAATGATAAGGCTTAAACATCAGCCTGATGAAACAAAAGAACCCCAAGTCATGCCCAAAGAATTTAAAATCCTCACATAAATCCCTGCTCTGGTGCCAGAACTAGCCCAGCTCTGTTCATGAGTCCACTTGGCCACCACCATCCCCACCCTGACAGGGGCACAAGAAGGGTCAGAAGAGGGGCCAGGACACCCCAGAGTGGATGAATGGATGGATATAGGGCAGGCCAGGACAGGGTGGGAAGGAGCAGCCACCTGCTAGACAAACACAGATATCCTTCAGAAGGATGAGGAAGATCTCTTGCTCACATAAAGGAAAACTTGTCTCATGGACCTGTGGTTGGAGATCTTCAGGAGTGAGGTGGGGGTGTGGGAAACACAATTAAGGAGGCCTGTTTGTTGAAGGCCAGTGATGTCCTGGGCTCTGTGCCAGAGGCTTCACAATGCCCAGTCGCATTTAATCCTCAGAACAATCACTCCAAGGGGAGTGTGAAATTCCCTGTGTAAAAATGAAGACAGTTAGGCTCTGAGAGGTTAAGGAGACTGAGATTTCATGCAGCAGTGAGGCAGTGATTATCATAAAGATATGTCCATCAGGAGCTGAAGTCAAAGAACTTCACGCCATAGATTCAGACCCCAAATAGTTCATAGACCTTATACCCTGGGATAAAGACCCTGAAGCAGCTTAGGGACTTCACACTATGGAAAGAGACCCCCGTAGACCTCACACTATGGATACAGATCCACAAGTAACACAGTGCCCACACATCCTAGATGGACACAAATCCCTAAGCAGCTCAGAGACTTCACACCCAGAACAGGCAGTCCCAAACAGCAAAGAGTCTTCACCACATGACACAGATCCTCAAGCAGCTTGCTAACATCACATCCTGGGTCACACACACTCAAATAACTAAGAGATCTGACATCAAGGACAAATACCCCCTTAGAGTTAGGCCATTTTACACTGAGGATATCAACCCCTAAATATCCACAGACCGCACAACCTGAGGAACAGAGGTCCAAAGAGTTGAGTGACCTCCAAGCCTAGGTGAAGACCCCAATTAGATCAAAGGCTTAAAACCCTGGACACAGAGCCCGAAAGACCTTAGAGAGCTTATGCTCTGGACTACTTTTTCGAAGCATCTCAGACAGTTCACACTCTGGATAGCTCAGAAATCTCATATCCTGGACACAGAACACCAAAGAACTCAGAGACCTCACACCCTCAGAACAGACCTCCAAAAGGCTCACAAACCCCACACACTAAACAGACTCACCAAAAGTTCAGATACCTCACATTCTGGGGTACAAACCTTCCCTCCTCCAAAGAGCCACAGAAAACATGCTGGAAAATAGACCATCAAATGCTTCAGAAAGCTCGCAATTTACCCTTATATCTTGGAGTCCTCAAACCCTTTATAAAGACCCCGCAAAGGGCTCAAGGAATCCACACCAGGAAAGCCACAGAACTCACACCCTAGAAATCAGAACACCAAACAGTAAATAGATCTTACATCCTAGACACATAACTGTATACAACACAAAAAAACTCACACCCTGAGAGAAAGACCCCCAAGGAGTCAGGGACCTCACCCACAGTCAGTCCATAGACTCAGACAACTAAAGAACTCAGAAGCCTCACACCCTGCACACAAACCCCCAAACAGTTTATCATCTCTACACCTTGGTACAAGGACCCCTATAGAGTTCTAAGACCTCACATCAAGACTCCAGACCCAGAAGACCTCAGATACCTCAAAATTTGGGACACAGATTCCCCAAAGAGTTCAGAGACATCACACCCTGAACACAAACCTCCAAAAAGCTGAAAGACCTCACGCCATGAAAGAGGCAAACAGTTCAGAGACCTAACATCCAGTGCAAAGACCCAAAAGCAGGTTTACAGACCTCCTAGCCTGAACACAGATTCCCATATAGATGAAAGACCTTGAACGTTGGGAAACACACCCACAGTTAACTTAAAATCCTCACACCTTGAAATACTTTGTCAAAGGGCTCAGACAACCCACACTATGGTTATAGAGCCCTGAAACAGCTCAAAAACCTCACCCTCTGGGACACAGACACCAAAAGAGATCATGGACTTTACACTCTGAGCACAGATCCCCATAATGTTCAGAGACCTTCGAAACTCCAGATAATTCATTCTCTGAACAATGAACTCCATAGCCAAAAGACCTCCCACCTGGCACACAGAAATGCAGCCAGCCAAAGACCTCATAAACTGAATAGAGACCCATAAGCAGAACGAACACCTCATAACCTGGCCAAAGAATCCCCAAATCTAAGAGACTTATCACCCTTCCAAATGGTGTTCCAAAGAGTTTAGAAACCTCAAAGCCAGGAAAACAGATCCTAAAAATGTTCAGAGACCTTATACTTTAAAAATGCAGACCCTAAAATAGCTCCAAGAACTCTTACCTTAGAGATTTTAAGACCACACACCCTGGAACAAGACCCACAGACAGGAACACATCACCAGCACTGGCTTAAAGAGCCCCAAAGAACTCAGAGACATCACACCCTAAGACTCACCAAAGAGTATAGAGACTTCACACTTTGCACAAAGACACCAAAAGAGTTCAGCAACCTCTCATACTAAACACAAGTTCCCAGACTGCTCAGAATCTCAAACTAGACAGAGACCTCCACACAAATCACAGACCTCACACCCTGAACACAAAGCCCTAAACAGTTCAGCATCCTTACATTCTGTGCCACCCTGCCCCAGATATCAGGGACAACACATCTTGAACACAGACACCCCACACACACACTCAATATTTAGACTCAAATCTTGAAACACTGATCTCAAGGAGTTCAGAAACCACCCAGATTTGGAACACAGACCCTCAATGAGTTGAGACTTCATACCCTGAACACAAACTCTGAACGAGTTCAGGGTACACATACCCTGTATACTGGTCCCAAATACAATAGACCCAACTGTGGGAAACAGACCCTCAAAGACTTCAGAGATCTCTCACCCTGACCAGACCTCCAAATACCTCAAACTGAAAATTTAGAACACAGACCCTCAAAGAGTTCAGAGAACTCACACCCTGATTGCAGTCCCTCAAATACCTCAAACTCAAAGTTTGGAACACACACCTCCATGAGTTCAGAAACCTCATGCCCTGAATCCAGGCCTCAAAACACCTAAAACTCAAACCTTGGAACACAGACACCAAAGAGCTCAGAGACTTCACAGACTGAAAACAGAGCCCCCCACCCCCAGGAAACTCATATTCAAAACTTGACCAGCCTGAGCAAGAGCGAGACCCCGTCTCTACTAAAATTAGAAAGAAATTAATCGGCCAACTAAAAATATACAGAAAAAATTAGCCAGGCATGGTGGCGCATGCCTGTAGTCCCAGCTACTCGGGAGGCTGAGGCAGGAGGATCGCTTGAGCCCAGGAGTTTGAGGTTGCTGTGAGCTAGGCTGACGCCACGGCACTCACTCTAGCCTGGGCAACAAAAGCGAGACTCTGTCAAAAAAAAAAAAAAAAAAAAAAAAAAACTTGGAACATAGGCCCTCAAACAATTCAGAGACCTCACGCCTTCGATACAACCAAATACTTCAAACTCAAACCTTGAAATGAAGACCCTCAAAGAGTTCAGGGGATTCACCCCATGAACACAGACACACAAATACCTCGGATTCAAACCTTGGGACTCAGACTCTAAAACAATTTGGAGAACTCACAGTCTGAACACAGACCCACAAATAATTCAAATATTAGGATATAGACCCTCTTAAAGTTCACACACATCAAACTCTAAACACAGAACCCAAATACATCAAAGTCATGCCTTAGGACATACCCTCAAAAAGTTCAGAAATTTCATGCTCTGAACACATATCCCCAGATACTTCAGACTCAATCATTAAACCAAGATCCCCCAGAGTTTAGAGACCCAAAACTCTGAAAAAGACCTCCAAACACTACAGACACAGCGCCTCAATAGTTCAGAAACCTTGTACACTGAATTTAAAAATCCCCAAATATATCAGACTCAAACATTAAAATATAGCCCCTCAGAGACATTAGAGACCTCACAAACTGAACACAGACCCCCCCCAAGTACCTCAGATTCAAACCTTGGGACACAGACACTCAATGGATGCAGAGACCTTACACCCTAAGCACAGACCACAAATACCACTGACCAAAAAGTGGGAAAGACACCCTCTAAAAATTGCAGACTTCACCCCTTAAATTCAGACACCAAATAATTCACACTAAAACTTTGGGTTAAAGGCCCTCTAAAAATTAAGAAATCTCACATCCTGAGCACTGACCCTCAGATTTAAATTCTGGAACACAGCACTCAATGAGTTCAAACACAACACACCCTGACCATGGACCCCCAAATACTTCGTACACAAAATGTTGAAACAAAGGGCCTCAGATACAAACCCTGGGACTAAGACCCTCAAAGAGATCAGAGACCTCAAACCCTAAACACAGACCCTGAAACACTGCTGACTCAATCTTGGGACACAAATTGCCAAAGAGTTCAGAGATATCAAACTCTGAACATAGACCTCCAAATACCTCAGACTAAAACATCAAGATATGGACTCTTTAGAAACTTCAGAGACCTCACACCCTAAACACTGACCCAAAAATTGGCACACAAATCTTTGGTCACACCCTAAAAATTCAGAAACCTCACACCCTGAATATAGGCCCACATGCTTCAGACTCAAATATTGGGATAAATACCATCTAAATGTTCAGACACCCCAAACTCTGAACACAAAGCCCCAAATACCTCATACTCAGACTTTAGTACAGACCCTCAAAGAGTCCAGAAACTTCACACCCTGAACAGAAACCTGAAAATACCTCAGGCTCAATCATTAAAACATAGACCTGCTAAATGTGAGGGATATCCTACTCTCAACACAGATCCACAAGTACCTTACGACGCAGACTTCAAAGACTTCCGTGACCTTGCCCAGTGAATCCAGACTCCCTCAGATTCAAACTTTTGGACATGCTTAAAGAGTTGAGGGACCTCATACTCTGAACAGACTCCCAGTTGCCTCAATCTCATACCTTGAGACACACTCAGAATGCAGACATCAAACCCTGAAAACAGACCCTTAAATATCTCCAACTCAAATAGGGCTGCAACATACACCACAGAGAGTTCCAAGACATCACACCCTGACCATACACCATAAAATACTTAAAACTCAAACTTTATAACAAATACTATCACCGAGTTCAGCAATCCCTGAACACTGAATACAAATACTTCAGACTCAAATCTTGAGACAGAAATGATCAAGGAGTTCAGAGATCTCACACCTTGAAAACAAATCACCAGATACCTCAGATTCAAATCTTAGAACACAGATCCTAAAACTTCACAAAGAGTTTACAGACCTCATACTGAACTCAGACTACAAATACCTCTGACCCAAGCTTGTGACACAGACCATAAAACTTCAGGCATTACACCTTGGAGACACCAAAATACCTCCTACTCAAAACTTGGAAATAGACAATAATTTCAGAGACCTCACACCGTGAACACAGAACCCCAAATACTATAGACTGCAACTTTGGGAGACAGACCCTCTAAAAGTTCAGAGACCACAAACTCTGAACACCGACCCCGAAAATCACATTAAAACCTTAAGAAAAAGGCATTCTAAAAGTTCAGAGACCTCTCACCCTGAACAATGACTCCCCAGATACCTCATGTTGAATATTTAGAACACAGACCCTCAAAGAGTTCAAGGACCACATGTTCTGAACACAAATCCCCCCAAAACCCAGATCCCCCGGAGTTCAAAGACCTAACACCCTGAAAAAGACTTCCAAATACTACAGACTCATACGGTGGGACACAGAGCCTCAATAGTTTAGAAATCTCATACCCTGACTGCAGATCCCCAAATGCCTTAGTCTCAAACATTAAAAGACAACCTTCATAAATTTGAGAGGCCCCATAACCAGAAGATTAACCACCAAGTTCCTCAGACTCAAGGCTTGTAAAACAGACTCTCAAGGACCACAAATACCACCCACCTAAACTTGGGACAGACACCCTCTTAAAAAATCACTGAGCTCAAACCCTGAACTCAGACCGTAAGTAATTCACACTAAAGCTTTGGGACAAAGACCCCCTAAACATTCAGAGACCTCACACCCTGAACATTCACCCCAGGTCCCACAGATTCAAACTTTGGGATGCAGATCTCAGTAACTTAAACCATAACACACCCTGAACATGGACCCCAGGCACTTCAGACTCAAAAATTGGAACAAATGCCCTCAAATAGTACAGAGACCTCAAATCCTGAACACAGATCCCCAAAAACATCAGATTCAAATCTTGGGACAAAGACTCTCTAAAAATTCAGAGACTTCCCACCCTAAACACAGACTCCAAATAACTCACAATAAAAACTTGGTACATAGACCCTCTAAAAGTTCAAATATCTCACACTCTGACTACAGATCCCCAAATGCCTTAGACCCAAATATCCAGATACAGAAACTTCAAAGTTCAGACATTTCACACCTTGAACACTGCCACCAAACAACTGACTCACAACACCTTGGCAACTCCCTAAAGGTCCAGAGACCTCATACCTGAAAATGAACCTCCAAATTTGACAGACTCAAACATTAAAATGCAGACCCTCAAAATTTTCAGAGACATCATACCATTAAATATTGACCCTCAAATATCTTAGATTCCAACCTTGGGACCCAGATCCTCAGAGAGTCTAGAGACCTCATGCCCTGAACACAGACCTCCAAAAACTTAGACAAAAAATTGAGACATACACCCTCAAAGAGTTCAGAGACTTTATACCATGAACAAAGACATCCAAATACCTCAGACTCACACCTTGGTTTACAAACTCAATGAATTCTGGGAACTCACACCCGGAACAAATATCCCAAAATACCTCAGACTGAAACCTTGAAACACAGACCCTCAATGAGTTCAGACCTGAAGCTCTGAACATAGACGTCCAAATACTTCAGACTTGGCTGGGCGCGGTGGCTCACACCTGTAATCCTAGCACTCTGGGAGGCTGAGGTGGGAGGATTACTTAGGCCAGGAATTCAAGACCAGCCTCTGAGCAATAGCAAGACCCTCTCAGTACAAAAAATAGAAAAATCAGCCGGGCAGAGTACTGTATGCCTGTAGTCCCAGCTACTCAGGAGGCTGAGGCAGGAGGATCGTTTGAGCCCAGGAGTTTGAGGTTGCTGTGAGCTAGGCTGACGCCACGGCACTCTAGCCAGGGCAACAGAGCGAGACTCTGTCTCAAAAAAACAACAACAACAACAACAAAAAAACCCAAATACTTCAGACTCGAAACTTGGAATATGGACCCTTAAAGAGCAAGGATCTCACACCCTGAACTCAAGATCCCAACTATCTCCAGCCCAAGCTTGGAACACAGACACTTTGAAAGTTCAGATGCCTCACATCCTAGACACAGATACCCAAACACCTCAAAATCAATCCTTGGGACATGGACCTTCTAAACATTAAGGACCTCATACCCCAAACAAAGACCCAAATAACTTGCACTAAAACCTTGGGACAAAGACCCTCTGAAAGCTCGGAGACCTCTCAGTCTGAACATAGATGCCAAATACCTCCAATCCAAACCTTCTCACCAGCCCTCTAAGAGTTCAGAGACTTCACACTCTGAAACAGATGCCCAGGCATCCCATACTCAAACCCCAAGAATCAGACGCTCAAAGATTTTAGAAACCACACACCCTGAACACAGATTTGCCATTACCTCCGACTTTAGAACACAGATCATTCAAGCATTTAAAACTTCAAATTCTGAACTCAGACCCTGAATACAACAGATTAAAACCCTAGGGCAAACATCTGCAAAGATTTCTTAGGCCTCACAGCCTAAACACAGACTTGAAATACTTTAGACTCAAACCTTGGAACCCACACCCTTAATGAGTTCAGAGACCTTGTCCTTGAGCATAAACCCCCAAACAGCAGACAGACATTAAACATTAAACAATCACCTCACACTCTAAGATGAGGACCCTCAAACTGCTCAAACAATTCACACCTTGGACAGGGACCCCAAAATTGTAGACAAAGATGCCCACGTGGCTGAGAAATCTTATGTCATAAACAGAGACCTCTGAATGGCTCAGGCATTCATTCCCTTCAACACAGATGCCCAAAGTGACCAGAAACTTCACGCTCTGGATATAGACTCCCCAAATGCCTCAGAGACCTCACAACCTGAGAATAGATACAGAAGCAGCTCGGAGACCTGTAGACAGGCACATCTTAGACACAGACCCCAAACTATATACACCAAGAATACAAACTCCCGAACAGCCAGAGACCTCACACCCTGTGAAACAGCCAACCAGTTCAAGGTCCTCATAAAACAAGGACTCCAAACAGTGGATAGATCTCATACATTAACACAGACCCCTAAACAGCTCAGAGAACTCACACTCTGAGTTCAGAGCCCCAAAATCCCAGATATAGAACTCACGAAAAGTCCAGAGGCTTCCAATCCTGCAACAAACCACACCAAATAGCTGGGAGACCTCAAATCCAGGACACAGACTCCCAAATACCCAGACACCTCATTATGTGAACACAGACCTGCCAAAAGCCCAGAAACACTGTGACACAAACTCCCCAGGAACACAGAGATCTCATACCCCAGGATACAGACCCCCAAGCAGCTCAGAAATATTACACTCATGGACACAGACACTCAATGAATTCAGAGACCTTACACACTGGGAAACAAACCCCAAAACTGTTTAAAAACCTCACACTCTGAAAAAATATCCCTCCCCTGCCAAAACAGAGACCTCGTCCACTGGAGAAGAGATCACCCAAACAGCTCAGAGACCGCATATTGCAGAGAACTCCATAAGGGCCTCAAAGGCTTCACACCCTGGACACAGACACAGACGCACAAACAGGTCCAACTTCATACACTGAGACACAGATCTCCCAAGGTACCAGAGACTTCATACCCTGGGCAAAGATTTCTCAAACAGCTCAGAGACCTCACTCCCTGAGATACACCACCCAACCTCCCTGTAGGACACATACAGGACACAGACCCCATAACAGCTTAGACTACAAACTCTGGACAGAGACCCTCAAGCAGCTCATGGACCTTACTACACTCTGGAGGAAAACTGCAAAGAGCTCAGGAATCTCATACCCAAGATAGCCCCCAAGTGCCTAGAACAGTGTCCAGCATACAACAGCTACTCATTAGATGTCTATTGAATAGATGACTCCTTTGATGCAGCAATTCTACTTCTAAGAATGTGTCCTAAAGAAACACGCACACACGTGCACAGAGCTGTGTGCACAAGCATGGATCAACCTGTTTTATTAATTTTTAATATTATTATAGTCACTATTATGCATTGATGTGTTTTTCTCTCCCATTGAATAGGGACCTCATTCCCCTTGGGGTAGGCCCCATCTCTTCACCTCTGTGACCCCAGTGTGAGGACAAGGCATTCACCACAAAGGTCTGGGGAAGGAAGAAGGGAAAGACTTGTCTTCTTCCCTCCCACACCTTCATTTGTGTCAGAAAGACCCACTCCTGCAGTCCCTAGAAGATGGTATCCCAGGGATGCTGAGGTAATGGCCCTGTCCCCTCTTCAACTTCAGAGATAGGGGGAGAGTGAGGAGGGTGCAGGCTTGCTGGGGAGGATGTGTTGGGACCCTGTGCCTCTCAAGGGGGCAGACCGGGAGAAAGCCCAGGACGTGTGAAGGCTCACACCCTGCACATTTGCAAAACGATAGCCAACTGCAAAGTTAGAGATAACAATCCACACAGATCCACCCTTACTACTGACACCAATTGCAAATTCAGGGGGGTCCCAAAACCATCCTCAGCTTTGATAATTTGCTGGAAGTACTCAAAGAACTCACTAAAAGCTGTTATACACATGGTTACAGTTTATTACAGGGAAAGGATACAGATTAAGATTTAAATCAGCCAAGGGAAGAGACAAATAGGGCAGGATCCAGGAGGATACCAAACACAGATCTTCTAGTGTTCTCTCCCCATAGAGTCAGGACAGCATTCTCTCCTGCCGTTGATGTGTGACAATACACATGGATGTTGCCAACTGAGCCTTGGTGTTTAGATTCTTTACTGGGGCTCCATCATGTAGGTACAGCTGACTCCCCACACAACACTTTTCAGCCCTTCTGACCCAAAGCCCCTACCCTACATCACATTGTTGGCATGGCTCAAAGCCCCCACCCTAAATCATATGTTACTATCTGGCTGGCCTAAGGCCCCCAGACAAAGAAAGACACTTCTATCTGACATGCTAGTCCAAGGGCTTAGAGATTACCTTCAAGAAGCTGAGGGCAAAGGCCAGACCTCTCTTTGGATAAGGTTAAATTCTTCACTACACAGCATTATACACTGTTATAATAAATGCACGCATGGGGGCATCATGGAGCATTGTTAGTAATGGAGAATCACTAATATCAGCTAATATTCATTAAGAGTTTACTAAGTGCCAGGCACCGATCCAAACACTTCACATTAATTAACTCCTTAAATCCATAAATAACCCTATGAGAGTGGATCTTTTCATTAATATCCCATTTTGGAGATGAGGATACTGAGGTATACAGAGGTTCATTAAATTCTCCAGATTCCACAGCTTGTTGGTAGGGGCAGCAGGAACCACACACTGCACTCTGTCACCCTGCATGTCCTGCCCTCGAACAACCTCTATTCTGCCCCGGGTAATGGTACCAGATGTCCAAAAATGGTGCCCACATGCCCATACTTTACACACAATGTCTCTAACATGCACATTGTCATGAATAATGTAATAGTAATCTCATGGTAGAAGTAGCTATTTAACCTCTTCACTGACAGAACCCAGAGGGTTTCCCTCACCTTCCTCCTCACAGGATACCCCCACCACCATCAGAGAAGAACAGCCAAGCTTTTAGCACAGCATTCAAAACTAAAGACTGGCCTGGTTTTCTGGTTATTCCAATCACTCTTCTTCTACATCTACTTACTCATTCAGTAAACTAATATTTATTGAGCACCTACTACATGCCAGGCACTGTGCTAGGACCTGGGGATACAGCAATAAACAAAACAAAGTTTCTGCTTCCACAGGGCTTATATTCTAGAACAGGAGTCAGCAAACTTCTTTTTCTGTGAAGGACCAAATAGCAAATAGTTTAAGCTACAAGGGTTATACTGTCTCTTTCACAACTACACAGCTCTGCTGTTGTAGTGTGAAAGCCTCCATACACAATACACAAAGGGATGATTTTGGATGTATTTTAATAAAACTTTATTTACAAAGACAGACAGTGGTTATTGTGTGTTGGTCCATAGGCTGTGGTTTGCCAACCTCTGTTCTAGAGAAAGGTATTAAATCAATACATAATAAATATATGCCAGCTGGCAATGAGTACTATGAAGAGAAATTAAATAGGGTAAGGGGTGGAGACTGACTGTGGTGCACAGCTATTTTCCAAAGGAGAGGTCAGAGAAGACCTCACCATGAAGAAAGTATGAGGAAAAGAGACCTAAAGGAGATGAGAGAGTCACTATGGGGCTGAGGACAGAGTGTCCCAGTCAGGGGAAGCATCCAGGATAAAAATCCTAATGTCAGAGTGTGACACTCTGTCATGACTTCTCTGGTCTCTGCTCAAATGACCCCTATCAGCGAGGCCTTCCCTGCTCACCCCAAATATAATCCCTCCACCACCACTGTGGTCTTTCCCCTGGCCCTGCCTTATCTTTCTAAGTAGCACTTTCTTCCCTTTAATGTGCTATATATTTATTGATCAACTCTATGAGGTCGGGGACTTTGTCCATTTTGTTCTCTGTTGTATCCCTAGAACCTAGAACAGCACTCAGGCACATAGCAGGCTCTCAGAAAATTCCTTTTGAAGGATGACTGGGAGCCAGGCACTTTACTCACATTGCTAAGATGCACAGATATCTTGCAAAGTAGGCATTTCAATGAGACTCAGAGAGGATAGGTGGCTTGTCCAAGGTTACTGCTATGGTTTGAATATTCATCTCCTCCAAAATTCATGTTGAAGTCCAATCCCCAATGTGGCACTGTTGAGAGCTGGGGCATTTGAAAAGATTAATGGGTTAATGGATGAATGGGTTATCATAGGAGTGGGACCAGTAGCTTTATATGAAGAGGAAGAGAGATTTGAGCTAGCATGCTCAGCCCCCTCACTATGTGGTGCCCTGCACCACCTCGGGACTCTGCAGAGAGTCCCCACCAGAAGAGGGACTTCAACAGATGTGCCTCCCCAACCTTGGACTTCCAAGCCTCCAGAACTGTAAGAAATAAATTCCTTTTCTTTAAATAAATTCCTTTAATAAATGCCTTTTTCCTTTCCTTTCCTTTTCTTTATAACTCAGTTTTAGGTATTCTATTATAAGCAACAGAAAATGGACCAAGACAGTCACACAACTAGGACTTGAGGGCTCCAGGCTTTGAAATGAGATCTGCCAGGCTCCAAAACCCACATGTCCTGAATTATTTGGGACATCTCAGTAAAGCTTGAGAGGAGATGGATCCAAACATCTGAGGACAAGATGGGCAGGTTGTGTTTATCTCCTGAAAGATGGGGACCCATTCTGTGGCTGATGCCAGGAGACTCAGAAGAAATTCCCTGCAATGAGATCTCCACAAGCATTCATGGACAGCGGTGTGACCCCTCAACCCCAGGGGAGGGTCTGAAGGAAGTAGTCACCTAAATGCCATGGTCTAGGCCCCAAGATGTGGATGAGTTCGCAAAAAGTCACATCACACACACACACACACACACACACACATCTCATGGTCTTTTTGGACAGTGACTAGACTGGAAGGTCAGGGGAAGGGTACTTATGTCTGGATTGTGGTCTTTGATGAAGTATAATAGAATGACCTCATGGAGAGACAGATGAACTCTGGGTGAGGTGAGGTTGGTGGGTTTGTATCCACCATGTGGCTCCTGTAGAGGCCTTTACCATACTAAACATTATGACACACACACACACACACACACACACACACAAAGGGATAATGGTAATAATAGTAATAGCAGTAGGAGAAATACATTATAATAGTTAGAGTAGAAATATATTAAAATGCTGAACATTTCCTCTATGCTAGATCCTATTTAAGAACTTTATACTTTCCATGTATTATAGTAACTCATTCAACCCTTTCCTACCAGGACCCTTACATCTTTCAATGCTACATTTAAGAGGTACTTTCTTCATGAAATCTGCCCTCATCTTTGAACTTGAAAGTGACCTTTTCTTCCTCAGAAGGTTTATAACATTCCATGTGTACCCCTTGCAAGTTCTGGATACTTCTTTATCTTAGTTATTCATGCACCTGGGCTTGCTTGCCTCCAAGATTATAAAAAGATTTTTTCCAAGACCTTGTCTCCTACATCATTTTAACCTTCACCAAGCTTGCATGGTACCTGGAATATTTGAAACGATCTAGGCTTAGCGACCTTCAGAACATTTGGCCCCTCCCTGTGTCTCAATTCCCTTTACCTGTGAAATAAAGAAAATAATAGTATCATCCTGGTAGGGTTTTTGTAAAGAGTAAATGAGATAACATATATAAAATGCCTCATGTAGTGCCTGGTGTGTGTGTGTGTGTGTGTGTGTGTGTGTGTGTGTGTGTGTGTGTGTGTGTGTATACTCAATATTAGCTATTATTTAATTATTTTTATTATTGATCATATATTTGGAATGATGAATAAATGGAAATAGTAGTACACATCAATAGACACAAAAGCTCGAGTGCCTGCTACGCACCAGAAGCTTTAAATACAGGACTTGTGGGAACCTTCTCCATTACAGGCCGGGTGTAGTTATCATGACATTATAGTTACACCACAACAAAGTCACATTCACCTAGTAAATGTTGTATAACTCCACGGTCTGTGTTTTCCACATTTGTACACTGGATAATTTATGCCTCGGCCTGCCCTCAGACAGACCAGGAGCTTTTTCAATATACCCCAGCCTCGCCCCACCTTGTTCATCCCATGTGTTAGAATGAGTGCAACTGCATTCCAGAGGACCAGCCATGTTTGACACCCCCCATCAGTTTACATTTAACAATCCTCTGGGGCTGGTCTGATGGTAGTGGGGTATCAGAACTTATTAACATTAGTGTCACTAAAGTTGGTATATAACCTCTCACTGCTAAATTTGACTGGTTAGGAAAAAAAAGAAACCTCCAGGACATTTGTTAAAAACATAGATTCCTGGCATCATCCTTGGTTCTCAGGAGAAATGTAGATTTTTATAATAAATATCCCAGGTTATTTAATGCAAACTGACTGCAAACCATTCTCAGTGAAATGATGTAGTGGGTGATTGGGTTATATTTAGGTAATTCTCTGCCACAGCTGTATAGAGACTGCAAAAATTCCTGAAAATGAGGCCAGATTTGGATTCAGTAAATTTAGAGGATGGCCTGAGAATTTGCATCACTAATAAGCTCCTGGGTGATGCTGAGAACATAGTTTGAGTTGCTAGGAAAAAACACTGGGCTCAGGAATCCTGGGTCAGGATTCTGGGGCTGTGCTAGTGATCATCTGGAAAGAATGCTGTAATTAGACTTGTTATGTCCTCCAAGGGAATAGCCACAAATAATGCTGGCAGGAATGCCAGGTGTTGGCCATTCTGCATCCCTCCAGAGCACACCATTTTACCCAGGACATGTGAATCACTTCATCATAATGCAGAGTGTCATCTTTCCCATGCAAAGATAAAACTGACCCCCTTTCCCTCAACAGCACAAACTATGCTCTAACTTAACTATTGACTAATGGAGATTGCCCTGCATACCTACATTCACTTCTTTTAACCAATGGCAATGAGTAGTGGCAACAGTTGGTAAAGTTCAGAGGTACCACAATAGCTGAGGGATGATGAAACTATCTATGACTTGGATTAGGAACCATGTGTGCCTAAGAGTTGAGTCTGAATCCTTAAGACCATGTGGAGAATTGGACTGGAAGTGTGGAAGGGGCAGTGTGGAGAAAGAAACAGATTTCACAAAATGAAGCAAAACTTAATTTTCACCATTTTGTCCAGGACCACAAGAAGAAGAAAATAAAAAGAGAAGAAGAAGAAAGGAGGAGGAGAGGGAGGAGGAGGAAGGGGAGGATGAGGAGAAGGAGGAGGAGGAGGATGGGGAGGAGGAGAAGGTGGAGGAGGGAGGGGAGGAGAAGAAGGAGAAGAAGAAGAAAAGAAGGAGGAGGAGGAGAAGAAGGAGGAGGAGGAAGAAAGAGGAAGAAGAAGAAAAACAAAAGAAAAAAGGATACGGAGAAGAACTATTATACAAGTAATACATATTTGTTGTAAAAGGAGGAGGAGTTTCAATTAAACACTCATCTATAATTCTGCAATGTAATTCTGTTAATATTTTAGAATGAAATCCTTATGAGTACATCCTTGTGCATCTGCATTTTCTTGGAAGTGAAACTTCAGAGTTAACGGCTATATACTTTACATAATAACTGTTTGTACTTGGTGAACTGTGTCCTTAGTCCATTTTTCTATTCTTTATCTTCTCTATTAGTGAAGATGTATTATATATTAAATATCTTAAAAATATGTTCATTCTTAATTAATCTGGGATTTGTTTTGGTATAAGGTTTGAAATATAATTCCGAAAATTTGCATTTATTTTTGTTTTTTTCTAAACAGTGAAACTGTTTTCCCATCAGCAATTATTAAATAATGAAAACTCCCACTTTAAAAACATCACATTATTTAAAACTCATAACCCTATGAGTTAGATACTCTCATTAACTCAATTTTACAGATGAGAAAATGGAGGCACAGAGAAAGTGAATCATTTGGTAGAACATGGAGCCAGACTGTTTTAGAATTTGTCAATAAACCTTATTTCTATTAAATAAATGTTGAGCAGTTCACTTTATTCTATTCCTCAACCTTCATTGATTCCCATGAAGGAGCTGGAGCATTCTGTCTCTAGAGTCCCTATTTCCCTCGGGACAGCAGTGCTGGAAGGCTGATACTGAATGGCTCCTCTTCTCTGAGAAGACATTTAAAATATAAAATACATAATTTATCCAAAAAATGTAAGAAGGAGCAAACTAAATTCTCTATCCTTCTTGGTATTTTATTTTTTCAATGAAAAACTTGTAAATCATAATATTCAGTGCTACATTATTAAAAAATAAAACAAAACAAAACAAGTGTATCTGTGAAAACATTCTTGTGTTTGGTACAGTGCAAATCTTTTAGAGTCTGCCAAGAATACCTCCCTGACTCCTTTCATGCTGTTCTTATCCTATTACTCCTTCTTCCTGGGGATTTATTTTTATATTACCCAAAACTTTCCTCAGCACTACTGCTCTGGTCTAAAACTTTCAGTGATTCCTGTGGCAATGAGATAATGTCCGAACATCTTCAGTTGTCCCTTCAGGTCATTCACAATGTAGCCCCAACCTGCCTTTCAATCCGATTCTCCACCCTTCTTCAGGAGCAGGACCTATGCCTGATACTACGTTTGCTAAACGGCATCTTCTTTTATACTTCTGTGTTTAACACAAGAAAGAAATCAAGAGAATTTTAGAACCTGGACCTTAAGACTTATCTAGCAAAATGAGTTAAAATGTGCAAAATGATCAGGGATTAGGTGCTCCTAGCCAAACGTGGACATTTTAAAGAAGAAACTGGTGGCAGCCAGTGTAATTTGCTCCAGGTCATACAGCAAAGCAGAAGCCATGGTGCAGGCAGAACTTTGGTTTTTCAACTCCTCTTAGAGCTGCTGCCTCCTGAGCGTGCAGTCTGTGCTCAGCAAATACTTACTGAATGCGTTACAGGAATTACAGTGTATTTAACTGCATTCTGTGGACCTGGCAGGAGTTGCCATCTTAGTTGTGAATGAGTGAAATGATCCACGTGCACATCGGTTGAGCAATTCCAAAGCAGGAAAACATGACAGAAGACTCGCTGGAAAGACCTGTGTATAATGGAGTCAGCTGTCCGTTAACCACTAAGAAGCAGTCTAGAGGAAGGGAACCAGCAGGGGAGCTGATGAATTTCAGCTCCACGGAGCATATCCCCTCAACCCCTACTAGGAATGGGTTGAAACCCTGTACAGGCAGGTGAGGGTTTCTCACCCTCACTGCTTGGTCCTGGTCATTAGAGGACACTAGAACACCGAATCATTAGAATTTGAGGAAACCTTAGAGATTCTTCGTTTTTAGGTGAGGAAACTGAATTCTAACCATGTAGGAACTGGTATACAGGAATCCTTCATGGGAAAAAAATCACTTAAAAAAACCCCATGAATTATGTCAGCAATGATTATTAAACTACGTCTTGCAAGAACATTCCGGGTCCCCTTCAGGTTCTCCTGGTCCTATTGCCCATAGATAGAGAGATTCTATGTGGATAGGGCACTACCCACCCCACTCCCGTTTCCATATCAACTAGAGCAGTAGCTGGGAGTTCTCAATTAGATTTCACAAAGCAAAAAATCAAGACTCTGAGGTTAAAAGCCATCGGTCTAGGTTTAGGGCAAGGAACTTGGGTACTAGAAGATTTAAGGGAAAACACCACATCTCTCTCCCAGTCACCTATGGTACATTATGTTGCGCACGCGCACACACACACACACATACACCACTCCTTTTATAGACATGGAATATCTTGGTTGGGGTGGGAGATGGGAAGAAATTATATCTTCTTTTCAGTCTCCATGTCAATACTTCAACTTCCAGCTGAGTTTGCTCATTTCTAAAGCAGTCATCTTAGGATGTCAATGGTGTTGCCAGTACTAAAGCCATTTCTGGAACACCTTTTTGAAACTGCCTTCAAATCCCAAAGCATAATCATTCTGAATATTTACAGCTGTGGCAAAGGGGTGTCTTTTGAGTGTGAATTTTCATTTCAGGAACAATTCAGATGATATTTAGAATCATATCTGGCGAATAAGGTAGGAAATCCAAAGGCAAAATACTGTGTGGCCCCTAAGCAGGCTGTGATTAGAAGGAATAGAGCTGGCTTCTTTGTGTATTTCTGAGCCAACCCTGTAAAAGGAACACCAGGAGGGCTTTATGGTCTGGCTACAGCTTCTGAAAATACATATAGCTTCTTAACCAGACCAACTTGAAAAGCCAGCACCTCTTCAACGAAAATGAGAACCATTTTAGCATAGGGGAAAAAGCAAGCCATTTGAAGCCCAAGAAACCTGGGTTAGAATCCCATCTCCACTACGTCCCGTCTGCAGGACTTGGAAGATGAGCTTAACATATCTGAAGTTCGGTTTCCTCATTTGTAAATTTTTTTGAGTAATTCTTACCTTGCAGGATTGTTAGGAAAAATGGACATATTCTGTGTAAAGCATCCAGCTCAGTTCTTGGCCATAGCAAGAACTATGAATATTATCATCACCATTAGGGTTAAGTTTCTCTAAAACTACCTGTAGTTTGCAGTTGTTTTTTTGTTTTGTTTTGTTTTGTTTTTGAGACAGAGTCTCACTGTGTTGCCTGGGCTAGAGTGCCGTGGCGTCATCCTAGCTCACAGCAACCTCAAACTCCTGGGCTCAAGCGATCCTTCTGCCTCAGCCTCCCGAGTAGCTGGGACTACAGGCATGCACCACCATGCCCGGCTAATTTTTTCTATATATTTTTAGTTGTCCGATTAATTTCTTTCTATTTTTAGTAGAGACGGGGTCTCGCTCTTGCTCAGGCTGGTCTCGAACTCCTGAGCTCAAACAATCCGCCCGCCTCGGCCTCCCAAAGTGCTAGGATTACAGGTGTGAGCCACCGTGCCCAGCCTTGCAGTTATGTTTTTTTTATTATTATTATTATTCCAGGGTTTTGTGAGGGTACCAACATTATAGTTACACTTTATGTCTGTCTCACCCAAATGCAGGTTAAAGGCGTGCCCTTCCCTCCCTTTAGTGCTCCCTGTGTCCTTTAGTTGTAGATTTGCCCCCCCCTCCCCCTAATCCCTAGAGAGTATTTCTGCCATGTGATCAACCTAGTGTTTTTATTGGACTAATGTCTCCATGAAAACAGGTTTTTGGCAAATACTTGAGATGCAAAAAAGCAAAGTGGATTTCTGGATAATTCCCTTCTATTCTCCCTTTTTTATCTGCTTCTCCTTCCCCACAGCTGTGCATGCCATGTGCCTTTTTAATGATTACCATGTACTCCATTTAGCTATTTCATTCTCATGCCCACAACCCTAAAAAGGCAGGTGTGAGCTCTATTCTCACTTTACAAATGAAAATGCTGACATTCAGAAAAGGTAAGCAAGCTTTACACAAGGAAACACAGTGGCTATGTTATAAGAGACATTTGTTCAAACAGAAAAGCCTTCAGAGTCATGGGAATCAAACTGCAAAGGTAGGATGACGCTTATTCCCACCATCTCCACCACTGACTGCCCAGCTCCGGGTATATGGAGTATGCAGTTCTGGGCCCTTGCCAGGAACACCTCCCTTTCAGCCTCTTCCAGACTCATATCTCTGGTCACAACTGGAGGGGGAGGAGTCACTGAATGATGTGGGGACCCCAATTTTAATCAGCAAAATCTAAAGCATGAACTCTGTTAAAGAGAGTTTGTTCCCCCAAGTTACTCTGTGGTATCATGACCAGACGCCCCATCCCCAGCACCCAGACACCTGGTGTCAAAGGCACCAACATTTTGAAGAGTAAGGTGATCAGGGATTACCACCACAAAAACTCAAACACTCAAACACCATTACACCACAACACTCAAACAAGCAGGCACCACTCTGCTTATTTGAGTGTTGGCCTGCTCTTCATTAAAACAATAGTTTGGACTAGAATTCAAAAGTTCCTCCAGATCTAACATAGAAGAAATAATGCAGCCATGTGTAGGGCATCAGGAGATAGGGACTCTGAAATCAGACAGGTCTATTTGGGAAACTGTACTTTGCTATTTTCTGGCCTTGTGATTTAGAGGGAGGTAGTTGTTTTCCAAGCCTCCATTCCCTACTCTGTAAAAGAGAGATTACATGAACTAATGCACACAAAGCAATGGCTAGTACATAATAAGCACTTTAAAAGTGTTAACCAATGTACATTTTCAATTAAAATTTAAGGAACACTCAGGGATCCATTTACTCTAAGAAGTCTCTACTGCTTGCTCCATATAGCAGTTTCCTTTTCCCACTTGATTTCTTGTCTCCCTAGTGGACCACAGTGCTTTGGTGCTACCTCTGAGAGTCCCAGAATAAATGTCACACTTGTCTAGCAATGAATCTCCAGCTCCAACAGTTGGTCCCGCTACACATCATAGTCAGATTAAACCTCTGTAAATGGCTCCCCTGATGTGCCCCACATCTTTCAACCTTTTCTCCTTGGCTATTGGGGCCTTCCACAGCCTGGATTTTTATGTCTATAAATCCTATCAATTGTTAAAGATCCAGATCAGTTTCTACCTCCTCTTTAAGGCCTTTTCAAGCTTTTATCAGGCTTGTCTATGAATTCTTATGATACTTAGCATCAGTACCATAACACGCTATCCTGCCAGGTTCTTTGTCACCTTAAATAGAGTAGTAAAGTGCCCATGCTAGATCTTTAAGCTTTTTAAGGATAGGGACCATGTCCTATAAACTTGTGTATTCTTCTACCAACTGGTACAGAATAAGCACCTAGAAAATGGACACTATAGATTTTATTGATCAATTGGTTGTTTTTCCTTCTCTGGCCTCAGTGATCTCATCTGTAATAAAATGACAAGGCTGTGAACATCTTCTTCTAGTCCTGATGCTCAATGGAGCTATAATAAAAAGCCCCAAACGTTTATCAGAAAAAGATAATAAATCTTAGCCATTGGCATAAATTGGAAGGATCATGTTCTAAGCTACAACACTGATGATTTCATAGTATTTCTCATCTCTCTGGAAACTCCAGAAAACTAAGAGTTACTGTTTTCCCATTACCAAAAGTAAGAAAAATCAGTACCACTTAGATGAAACATCACATCAGCCAAGTTGTGGCAATAACCTCAGGAAGCTTCCCCAGAACTCAGTATAAACATTGCAGGTTTAATACTTTGCTAACTGGCATTGCCTTAGTCCATTTGTGTTGCTATACAAGAATAACTGAGGCTGGGTAATTTATAAAGAAAAGAGGTTTATTTGGCTCATGGTTCTGCAAGCTGTACAAGAAGCATGGCATCAACATCTGTTTCTGGTGAGGACTTTAGGCTACTTCCACTCATGGTGGAAGGTGAAGGGGAGCCAGCTTGTGCAGAGATCACATGGGGAGAGAGGAGTCAAAGAGTAAGGGGGAGGTGCAGGCTATTTTTAACAAGCAGCTTTCATGGGAATTAAAGGAGCAAGAACTCACTTGCTACCACGAGAATGGCACCAAGCCACTCATGAGGGATCTGCCACTATGACCCAAACACCTTCCATGAGGTCCCACTTCAACACTGGGAATCAAATTTCAACCTGAGACTTAGCAGGACCAAACAAAACCATATCCAAACTATATCAGATATCATTGTTTTTCACACAGTAAGGAATATAATGATGAATTACAATTGCAGAATGGACTGCCCTGCCCCTCTGCTCAAAACTTTTCAAAAGGAGCACTGTGTGGCTTCATTATAGTCTCAATGTAGGACATTGGAATTCCTTCCTAGAGTTTGAGGACACTCATTTAAAAAAAAGAAAGACAGGCACCTTCCTTCTACAGTGCCCCAAACCCCTATCATTGGGTTGGACATAGAGCAAGTGCTTATAAAGGCTTGGCCACTGAAGGTACAGAGAAGTGTACTGGAGAGGGGCACAGAGGGCACTGAGGGAAGGTGCAGGAGGCCAAAGAAAAGTAACTTCTCCCTTTCTTAAATGTAGTCCCAAAAGAGCCCCCCTAACTTCAATCTATGTCATTATAATCATGAGAAATTTCTATTTTATTCTAATCATGACAAACCATAAGACAAACCCAAATTGAGGGACAGTCTACAAAATACCTAGCCACTAGTCTTCAAAAATGTCAAGGTCATGAAAGACAAGGAAATACCAAGGAACTGTCACAGGCCAGAGACATGACATAACTAAGATGACAAATGCCATGTGGAATCCTGGATTGGACCCTAGAACAGAAAAAGGACTTAAGTGGAAAAACTGATGAAATCTGAATAAATTTTGTAGTTTGGTTAATAGTATTTATTGTGTAAAGAGTTGATAAATAGTCCGTGGTTATATTAGTTAAAGGGAAGCTAGGTGAAATGTATACAGGAACTCTTTGTACCACTTTCACAGCTTTTTTGTAAGTCTAAAATTATCTCAAAATAAAAAGTTAAAAAGGGAAGCCTAAAACACACTGTCCCCAACATTGAAGAGGCAAAGATTTTCCTCCAGACCCTCTCTTTCCTGCCAGCTTTTAAATTACTCTGAGAACTCAACAGTGCCTCCTAGAGGCCTCTAGCTGCAATAACAGCAAATCAGTTCAGAGATACGAAGAAATGGGCTGTTCGGACCAGTATTTTTCAAATCATTGAAAGAAACTTTTTTGGCAGGCAATATTTCTGGAAAAGTAGTATCCACTTCTCATGGAAAGCACCACTTAATTCTTCATCATCCATAAATGTTAGCATAAACATCTGCTTTTGTACAGTGTATAAATAAAAGAGCTCTTGGGTCAGTCCATGGAGAGAGCTAATTGCAGTTTTGGGTATTTTGGTCCTGCCCTGTGAACTTCGCTGTCTTCTCTCCCCCTGTTATGCTGCTCCTGTGGTCCTTCAGAGGGAGAAGTGGGCACATCAGCTGGGTGGCTTTGAGGAGGGGTGGCATCAGTGGCAGGCAGGGGGGCGTCTAGTATTCCAAGGCATTCTCACAAATCACAGCAGCACAAGTCTTTTACACCACTCTCTGGATTTTCTGAGATAATGTCATCGTCAGTGTTCTTGGTAGTGACTAGGGTCCACTTGGCACAGGGCATGTTTTCTCCTAAGAGAGCCAGTAATGCAGCAACACCAAAGACTGAAAGAGTCTATGATACAACAAGCACCGGCTATCATTGGTGAAGCATCCTGATAAGTTTGTGTGTAACTGAAATTCAGGGATCACTGGGGCCAAGGCTTCACCAGGTAAAGTGGCCAGAGCACCGTGATCCCTGCGGACTGTCTCATTGACACCCACGGATACCACATATACTCCCACTCTGTGCCGCATTCCTTTATCAAATTTGGTAAATTTATTTGTCTCTAAAAAGAAGGGCTGGATACTCAGTCTTGAGGATCACTTTCAGCTCTAACATTCTAGGAGTCTGCTCTTTGAAATGTGATTTTTTTTCTTTTTTATGAAATCCTCTAACACCATCAAAGAATAATTATCACCACTGCATGGTGCAAATCTTGGCTTTATCAATCAGGCGTAATCCTTTCTTTTCAAAGCACTACACTCCCCCAGATCTCACAGGCCACACCTTGAAGAGCTTAATGTTCGGAGAAAGTGTCAATGTAAGTCAACAGCATAAAATGGCCCTCTGTGCATCAAACCACTGGGCAATCCTGAAACCTCCTCTCGTGGAAGCAAATATGAGCTATCAGCCTTGGATTCTGGTGCCATTCACTGAGCCCCAGAAGGAAACGTGCCTGAGCTGCAGACTTTGGGGGAAGGCTTGAAGAAATTCCATTGATTTTTTTCCTTCCCTTCATAGAAATCTTGACTTGCTTTGTCATGATTCCATGTGTAACCTAAAGCCAGATGAAGAAATACAGAAATTCCACCATACAAGCTCTTTGACCTACACGTCCATATTGAATAAAACCAAAGAATGCAGCTGGAGCCTCCAGGGGGTTCCAGGGAGAAGAGGGCAAGCCTGACCTCAGCAGGCAAATTTGCTGCAGTCAGGAACACAGGCTTAAGATAGGACATCCTCGGCTCCTAGTGGAGACACTAAGTCCAGAAGCTCTTGGGGCTGTCCTTCCCACCACCACCAGGCTGACTCAACTCCTTTGCCCTAGGTGCAATACCATTACTAGCCCATATCCATGTGATCCTGAGGCAGAGAGATGGAGTGCAAAGGGTGTGAGATTTGGATACAGACAGATCTGAGTTTGCATTTTAACCCTTCCATTTACAAGCTGTTGCACTTTATGCAAGTTACTAAACAGCTCTGTGTCTCAGTCACCTCATTAAAATGAAGATGATAGTTCTACTCTGCCACAGGGTTATTGGGAGGATTAAGGAAAATGCACATAAAGCTCCCGATAACAGTGCTGGGGACATGGTAGTCATGGCAACCAATAAATGGTAGCTGTTTTTCTCTCTTCCATGTGAAAGAAGCCAGACACAAAAGGTCACAATATTGTATGATTTCATTTATATGAAATGTCCAAAATAGATAAATCCATAGAGACAGAAAGTAGATTAGTGGTTGCCATGGGCTGCAACAAGGAAGGAATGGATAGTGACTGCTAATGGATACAGGGTTTCTTTTGGGGGTGATGAAAATATTCTAAAATCAGACGGATAGTGGTGATGGCTTTACAACATAGTGGACGTACCAAAAATCACTGAATTGTACATGTACAGCTGTAAATTGTATGAGTATGTGAATTATATCTTAACTAATAATTAAAATAATTAAAAGGGTAGATTTATGGTATGTGAATTATATCTTAAAATGTTTAAAAAATAAATGATCTGTTCCTCAGTTTGTGAATATGAATAGAAATAAATATTTTTAGAATGTGGATAATAGTAGTACACACCTCACAGGGTTTTAGTGACAATTTAATGAGTTGATTTTTTTTAATTTCGAAGTATTACGGGGGTACAAATGGTTTTGGTTACAAGGATTGCTTTTTGCAATGCTTGAGTCAAGGTTATAAGTGTGCCCATCACCCAGATAGTGTTCCTTGTACCCATTAGGTAGGTTTTTGCCCATCCCCTCCCCCGCAATTGATTTCCATTGAGTTATACATCCCTCTATGCATACATGTGCTCATCGGTTAGTTCCAGTTTAACAGTGGGTACATGCGGTGTTTTTCCATTCTTTAGATACTTCACTTAAGGTAATGGTCTCCAGAAGCATCGCAAGAATAGATAAACAAGCACACATGTACTCGCCATCAAATTGCTACTAACTGATCAACACTAAGGTGCTCACATGGAAGTAATATTCATTGGTTGCGGGTCAGGTGGGAGGGGGATGGTGGGGGTGGGTAAACTCACAATTAATGGGTGAGGAGCGCACTGTATGGGGGAAGGGCACGCTTGTAGTTCTGGCTTGGGTGAGGGAAAGGCATTATATGTAACCAAAATGTTTGTACCCCCATAATATTCTGAAATAAAAAAAAAATTTCAGCTAGAAAAAAATAAAATAAAATAAAAATAATTTCTCCTGGCGGATTTTAGAGTTTGGGTTACTAGGAAAAAGGGCATTTATTTTCCTTCTTAATATGTGCTCCCAGATAACTTAAAAAAAAAAAAGATAATGGTCTCTAGTTCCATCCATATTGTTGCAAAAGGCATAAAGGCATCCTTCTTCATAGCTGAGTAGTATTCCATAGAGATACCACAGATTCCATAGAGATAGAGTATTCCATAGAGATTCCACAGATACCACGTTTTGTTAATCCACTCGTGAATTGATGGGCATTTGGGTTGATTCCACATCTTTGCAACTGTGAATTGTGCTGCAATAGGCATTCAAGTGCAGGTGTCTTTTTGATAAAATGACTTCTTTTCCTTTGGATACACATCCATAATTGGGATTGCTGGATAGAATAGTAGGTCTACTTTTAGTTCTTTGAGGAATCTCCATACTGTTTTCCACAGAGGTTGCACTAATTTTCAGTTTCACCGACAGTGTATAAGTGTTCCTTTCTCTCTGCATCCATGCCAGCGTCTACTGTTTTTGGACTTTTTAATAATGAGTTGATTTTTTTTTAATATTTAGGCTAATGCTGGTACACTATAAAAGCTCAATAAATGTCAGCTATAATAGTTATTACTGTTGTGCTTGCTTTGGCAGCACATATACTAAAATTGGAACGATACAAAGAAGATTAGCGTGGCCCCTGCGCAAGGATGACAGGCAAATTCATGAAGCGTTCCATATTCTTTGTGTGGGCCTTGTGAAATGATCAAGCCTTTCTTTCATTCCCTCTCTGAAAAGTATTCCAATGTGGTGTTCTTTGAAGTAGACATGGATGACTGTCAGGATGTTGCTTCAGAGTGTGAAGTCAAATGCAGGCCAACTTTCCAGTTTTTTGAAAAGGGACAAAAAGTAGGTGAATTTTCTGGAGCTAATAAGGAAAAGCTTGAAGCCACCATTAACGAATTAGTCTAATCATGTTTTCTGAATACATAACTGGCTATTGGCTATTTAAAACTTGTAAATTTTTTTATTCACAAAAACTAAGAAGTATGGAGACTATACACCCAACTGCATCTGATTATAAATAACCATAAAATATTAATTCTACCCTTTTAAAAATTGTCTCCTACCTGAATAGCTTTCAAAATAAATGAGAAATTGTCACTTAAAAAAATAATAATTATTATTATTACTGTTATTGTCATGATCATCATCGTTTTCGCCATAGGTAGCATAGTCTAATAGTCAAGATCAGTGGGGCTTGAGTCAAATAGACCTGGTTCAAAATATGACTTCATGCTTAGCAGCATATATTAATGTTATAATGGTTAATAGCATAGCCACTGGATTCAGACTGTCTTGATCAAAATCCTGGCTCCACCATTTACCAATTGTGTTGAAAGGCAGGAATTGATAGTAGGAGAATGTACTTTGTTTTGTGTGGAACAGAAACTGTTTTAGATTAGAAAAATGTGTTCTCTTTGAAAATTGAAAATCCTGAGGCTTGGAGCCAACCAATCAGGAGTCAAAACAATCCACCACTTTCAAAGGAACCAATGGACTAAAGGGGAAGGGGGGATGGTATGCCCAGCGTATCGTGTGGAACCTGCGTGTCGTGTGCCACCGGTGTGTCGTGTGCAAAAGAAAGTATAAAAGCTTCACTTTTACCCCAGGGCGGGGTCCTAGCCCTTAGAAGAGGCCACTGCGTTTGTGCTCTGGGACTTGGACCCTAGCTCGAGCTAGCCAATAAACTCCTTTGCCATTTGCAGCCTCGGTGACTCTGCCTCTCTGTTCCTGGGGCCGAGGGGAACCGGCTCTAACAGTGTGATTTTAGGCAAGTTTTTAACCCCTCTGTGCCTCAGTCTCTTCATATGTAAAATGGAGGTAATAATAGTTCATACTTCATGGGTTGCCATGAGAATTAAACAATGCATCCATTAGGATGATTTTGGCTTCAGGTTTCAGAAACCTGGCTCAATTTGCCTTAAATCAGATAGATGGGAAAGAAAAAAGAGATAGAAAAAAGAAAACAATTGAGAAAACAATCCAAATCAAGAAGGAGGGGAGAATGACAAAAAAAAAAAAAAAGGAAACAGAAAGAGCAAGAGGTTTATTTCCACCAGGCATTAGTTTGGAGATCCTTCCCAGAGACTTCTGTGCTTAAATTTTACTCCTGGGTTTTATTCCTTATGTTTTTAGTGTAAACTGCTTCAAATTCTTTTGGTAATAGGCAAGCACTAAATAAAACAATACCACATTGCCTTGTGCTTGCTTTCTAGGAGTATAAACTCATTGAGGAGACAGTGCAAAATAATAATATAACATTTCTGCCCAGTCAATGGTATCATTCAGAATGGCATTTTAAACAGGCCAATACAATGCTGGCATATGCCCTAAGGGGCTTGGTTTCATTAAACTAATGCAGCAGAAAGCCAGGAACCACAGCCTTAAATCAGAGATGAGATTCCATCATCAGTTGCACTGGGCCTTTCATAACTGTGCATGGCTTCAAATTCCCCATCACCAAAATGGAAAATAAAAGCAGACTGCACTCTCCAGGTGGCAGTCTAAGTGTGGAAGAGCATCTTATCACCCTGCTTATGATTATAGAATCAAAGATTGGATGTGTCTTTAGGAAAGATGAATTTATTCTCTGGATATGCAGATGAGGACCCTGAGACTCAGTGAGGTCAGCCCTTCCCAAAGTCACACCAGCTGAGTTCCAATAGGATTGAACCTACTTCCCAGCCTTCCGTTCTATGGCAACATAATACAGACTGATAAATTTGTTTTTCTTTCCCTCCTTCTGTCCATCGCAGTGACTGATTTCTACATATATTTAATATATACACACATATGCTGAGAGAAGAGGATCACCTGGAGATATGTACCAATTCTGTGTCCCAATGATAAATTTACAAATATATGTATAGCCCTTAATATAGAGATTTGTACTTATCTAACAATGGAAGGTCAAGATTCTGTTTTCCTTTTGGCCTGATTTGGCAAGGATCAGATTAGCAAATCAGGGTAAAGGTGAGATGGGGACATAAATATGCATTGGCCTCTGACTTTTCTAAGTGAGAAAGCCAAGGGCTTCTACCAAGCCTGTAGATTGTTTCTCTGAAGATGCCAGAAGGAGAGGCCAGGTATGGTGGTTCACACCTGTAATCTCAGCACTTTGGAAGGCCAGGGATTGCTTGAGGCCAGGAGTTTGAGACCAGCCTGGGCAACATAGCAAGACCCTGTCTCTACAAAATATGAAATAAAATTAGCCGGACGTTGTGGTGTGCAGCTATAGTCCCAGCTGCCTGGGAGGCTGAGGCAGGAGGATCACTTGAGCCCAGGAGCTCCAAGTTGCAGTGAGCTATGATCACACCACTGCACTCCAGCCTAGGTGACAGAGTGAAACCCTGTCTTAAAAAAAAGATGCCAAAAGGAGAAGGTGCTAGTCCAGGCTCCAGGAAACACTGGCCCACGTGCCATTTTGAAATACCCATCAGATCTACACAATCACAGTAAGAGAGGAGAATGTTAGGGTGGCCTTGAAGCTCCCAATTTTCTAATAACAGCTAAAGATCAATCTTGAGCTCTCCCTATTCTTTGCTGTTTCTCTCCCAAACTAGCAAGCAACCTGCTGGGACTCTGTTTTCACAAACACCTGAAAGAGCCCAGAAAGGAAATGTAAATCTTTCTCTTTACATTCACCAGCTCATAGCCTTTAGAATTTGCTTTACACCCTCAAGGAGTTCCGGAGAAGCTCCCTC